>NC_054833.1:2967503-3290003 GCF_018345385.1 Vulpes lagopus
TGAAGTTAGCGATATGAAGGAGCTTCCTTGTGTAGAGGCTAGGAGTTGAATATTATCAATCCCGGAGAAGAGAAACGGAGGGAGAGAATTATCCTAACTCCAATTCATTGCTATCAATTAAGGCTGTTTGGATCTTACACAATCCAGAATTTTTTTAAAGACCTTGACCACCAGATTGATATACTTCTTCCCTTTATCCTGTTGTCATTTGCACAGATGATTGAAACAAATGAGGACTTCAGCCCTTTTCCTGGAGGATATGACTATTTGGTTGACTTTTTAGATTTATCCTTTCCAAAAGAAAGACCAAGCCGGGAGCACTCGTATGAGGAAGTAAGCAGCAACACTGGTGGCCGTACTCTTTCCTGTCTTCCTTTCTTCCTTTCTAAATACTTTTTTTTTTATTTTGGAATAACTTTAGATTTCCAGAAAAGCTGCAAGGATAGCACAGAGAATTGTTAACACCTTACTTTACTGTGGTACAGTTATTACAACTAATGAGACCATAATGGAACATAATTATTAACTCAGGTCCACATTTGCTTCTTTTTGAATTAGTTGCAAAGGGGTTGGCTTCTTTACATGCTGACTTCTAAACAGCTGACTTGCTTAAGCTCTTTACAGACCTGCAAGCCTTGATCTCTGCCTTTCCCCCCTGCCCTCCAGGGGGGCCTCCTTCCCCAGGTGAGCCCAGTGGGCATCCCTAAAAAAGGGAATTTAGTCAATGTACCTCAACACATATTTGGTTGAACTCCAGTTTTGAGCAAATCCCTGCCTTGTGGCACCGTGATGGAAGGGAAGAGCTGTTGCTTTGGAGACACCTTCTAGCTGAGGACTGGTGCCCCATGCCTGCTGATGACAGGCTTTAGTAAGTGATTTAACCTGCCCAAGCCTTGGTTTTTTTCCTTCCACGGGGTGTATTCCCACTCTGCCAGTTTTTTGTGATAAGTCAAATGACTAATAATATATGTGAGCACTGTAATTTTAAATTCTATACAAGTGTAACAACCATTAGGCAAGTTAGGAGGATATACAGTCTGCCCTTGAACTTATGATAAGCGCCATATAAATGTATGCTACTGAATTGTAGCAATTTGAATGTACCTTTGTATAACAGATGAGTTCTTAAATGCATTTTAATAATTTGACTTGTATATTGATGTTTAGTAAAGTACTTGCCATTGAAGAGAATCCCAGGCTAAAACTTCAGTAAAACCAATAACCTACTGCCTGTTTTATGGGTTTTAAAAAACTGGGTTTTCACATATAGGAAAACCCTATGCAAAGCACCCATTTTAAGCAAAATGTATCTATTAAATGTGTTGCTTTATTTAACAAACGCTTCCATAGCTTGAAGCACTTTATAAATATATGTCACTTATTTGACAACAACCTTATGGACAAAATATCACTATATTCCCCATTTGGGAATCATGGTGATGTCCAGGAATTTGCCCAAGGCTGTCCAGCTGTAAGTGGTGGTGCAGAAGACTAACCTCAGTGGTCTAGCTCCAGAGTCCACATATTAGCCACTGTGTTGCTTCTCAAATCTGAATTCACCAAATCTATACATTAAGGTATCTGTTAGCCTTAAAGGAGATTCATCTTTGGATGTTTTTGATTCACAAGTTCATGTAAAATATTTAACCAAAAGTCCCTTTTTTTCACAGCTTTTCATAATACATCTGTTGGGTAAAGCAAACAGCAGATCTGTTAGAGATTTAAATGCACCATGGGGTGAATCATTGTGCCTGCCCTATACTTGGCACTCTGTAATGTGGCTTTTGGTGCTTTTATCTGCCAGGATTTTTTTTTTTTAAGATTTTATTTATTTGAGAGAGAGAGAGGCAGCAGGTATGTGAACACAAGCACAGGGGTGGAGAAGGAAACTCCTCACTGAGCAGGGAGCCCAAAGCAGAGTTTGATCCCAAGACCCTGGGATCATGATTTGAGCTGAAAGTAGACACTTAACCAACCAAGCCACCCAGGGGTCCCATCTGCCAGGATTTTAGTGAGATTTCTTATGCTGAAGTTTGTTTAGGTCTACCCTTGGGAAAGCACCTCTCCTTGCTGCCTGGAGCCCTCTCATGCTACTGGTTTTTTTTTTTTCCCCATAAGTTTTTCAAACTCATATGTAGATTTTCTATTTCACCAACTCTCCCTCTCTCCTAGAACATGGTTCCTGTAGTCGACCTCCTCCTGCTCCAAACTGGATGGGTTCCTCTAGGTCTGCTGCAAATCTGCCACCCTACAACATCCCTTATCTGCTTCCAGACTCCACCAAGGTCTAAACTCTCTTTGCTTCAGACTCTCTGTTTATAGCCCCCGAAGAAAGGGTGTGTGGGAGCTAAACTTCAGATACTTTCCTGCCTCACGTAGCAGGATGGTTTAGCTGAGCACAGGATGCTGGCTGGCAAATCACTTTCCATGGACACCCGAAGGCATTGCTCCTTTGGCTTCTCATATGCAATGCTGCTCACCGCAGGCTGATCTCTCTTCATTTGTAAGTGACTTTTAAGAAATAGGGATTCATCTGTATTTACCAATAAAAAGACTTTTATCAAGCTGATTTAGGGATTTCTGTATATGTATGGGACTTGTCATCCAGCAGGCTGGACTTAGAGGCAGAGATTCCGGGCTTCAGTGCTCACAACCGGCCCAGGGCAGATCCTGTAAACAGGACTGCTTAGTGGAGACTGTGGGAGGCAAGTGCTGGGTGGGAAGGGGGCAGTGCCTGATGAGCTCCAGTTGATCTGAATTTACCAGAGACCTTAGAAGTCTGGATTTTTCTGTGAAATACCCAGATGACAACTTAGCAGAAAGCTAATTCAGGTTTTTAAAGGGGACTGTAGGCTCTGTGAAACAAAACTAAATTTGGTGGTCACCAGTTTGAGTTATGAAGGCAGGGAGCCGGCTGTTAGGCTGGTCGTCTCCTAAGTACCAAAGTGTGGAGCTCCTAGCTTCAGGACATCATAATGATACCACCTACTCTTGTTCTGCCCCCAAAATCGATTCCATTTACTCAAGAGAACTGACTGAATATATTTGGTGAGAGCAAGGCATGGGCCTAGGAAGGGGTCAGCTGTTTGACATATGTTGTGCTGTCCTCATTGTCGTCCTTGGGAACCCACCTCTACTCCTGGTACATCTGGATGCCCCTCCTCATACATTCTGGTATCCTGCAGACTCTGTGGTTGCCACTGATCACCTGCTTTTTTCCAGATTCAAGTTATTTGAAATCTCCTACTTGTCATTGACTTACTTTGTTTCCTGTTTTTTGGCAGTTTATACCTGTGTAAGTGTGTTGTGAACATTTCACTTGGGCCTGGGAGTGCACAGAAGACATATTTAGCATGTGATCTGTCCTTTTTTTTTTTTTTTAAGATCTATTTATTTGTTTATTTATTTGAGAGAAAACCTGTGGTACAGGACGGGGGGTGGGACAGAGGGAGAGAATCTCAAACAGACTTTGTGCTGAGCACAGAACCTGACATGGGGCTTAATCCCACCACCCTGAGATCATGACCTAAGCTGAAATCAAGAGTCAGATGCCTAACCAACTGAGCCACCCACGTGCCCCTTCTCCTTCTTTTTGACCTGGAGTTCTTTCTTTCCCTTGTTTTTTTTTTTTTTTTTCATGTATTTTTTAATTGGAGTTCGATTTGCCAACATACATATAGCATAACACCCAGTGCTCATCCCGTCAAGTGCCCCCCTCATAACCCATCACCCAGTCACCCATCATCCCCCCCCCGCTTCCCCTTCCACTACCCTATGTTCATTTCCCAGAGTTAGGAATCTCTCATGCTTTGTCTCCCTCTCTAATTTTTTCCACTCATTTTCCCTCCTTTCCCTTATAATCTTTTTCACTATTTCTTATATCCCCCGTATGAGTGAAACCATATGATGATTGTCCTTCTCCGATTGACTTACTTCACTCAGCATAATACCTTCCAGTTCCATCCACATTGAAGCAAATGATGGGTATTTGCTGATAATCCTTCTGCATTCTTTTGGAGTCTCTCTTTCTCCAGGCGTCACTAAAAGCTCTTCTTTCCCTCCAGGGCTCTATGTTCAACTCTCTCTTCCTCTCTAGTCTCTTCCTAGGTGACCTTGTCTGCTGACACCACTTCTCTGCTAATGACTCCAGAATCCATATGTCCTGCCCTACATCATGGTCCTTCTTGAGATTCTTTATAGTCAGTTGCCTGCTAGATATATCATCACCCAGATTCCTAAGTCCTTGGTACCTCCTTTTCAACTTGTTCAAAATTCAACATATCCTCTCCTTTTCTTTTCTTTTTTTTTTAAGATTTTATTTATTTATTCATGAGAGACACAGAGAGAGAAAGAGAGAGAGGCAGAGATACAGGCAGAGGGAGAAGCAGGCTCCATGCAGGGAGCCTGACATGGGACTCAGTCCCAGGTCTCCAGGATCAGGCCCTGGGCTGAAGGCAGTGCTAAACCTCTGAGTCACCTGGGCTGCCCACCTCTTCCTTTTCTAGAACTGTCCTTTCTCCTTTTCTGGATTATTGGCAATATTGTACACTGACCATGAGCCACATGAGACACAGAGGAGTAACAACCCTCCACCCTTCTTTGTCCCTCATCCCCAGAGCTAACCAGTCACCCAGACCTTCCCAGTTTCTACCCTAAATATTTCTCATTCCTCTCTCCCGGTCTCCCATGTGCTCTTCTCCAGATGGAAAGGTCAGAAAGGCTATCTACCCTCCTATGAGGAACTAGACTGGATCCCACAACTCACGAGGGGCAACCTCCTTCTGATTAAACTGTGCTGTCAGGTTTCTAAATCTGCTGGCAAAACAACAGAACCTCTCAGCTGTGTTTCAGTTCATAATGCATGTAGTTTTATAGGAATGGTGCAGGCAAGAGAAACTAATGCAAGATGTCCATCTTCTATTCCTTAGTTGACACTTAATAGCCTGGCATTTAGGGCACCTGAGTGAGCATCTGCCTTTGGCTCAGGATGTGATCTTGGGGTTCTGAGATCGAGTCCTGCTTTGGGCTCCCCATAGGAAGCCTGCTTCTCCCTCTGCCTATGTCTCTGCCTCTCTCTGTGTCTCTCATGAATAAATAAATAAAATCTTAAAAAAAATAGCCTGTCATTTATTACAGTTTCCCTCAACTGGCATTCTTGTGCTATTTTCCAGGGGAAAAAAATCTGATGCCCTATGCTGAACAGGCTCCTGGTGAACTTGAATGCTGGTACTAATGAAACGTCAAAGCCACATCTTTTCTTAGGATCCTGTCCCTTGGTATTACTTCGTGCTCCCTGTTATAAGTGATACCATTTTTTTTTCCTCACAAGAGTCCTGTAAGAGAGGCTTAGCAAGGTGAAGGTCACATGATTATTAAGCGCTGGGCTGACACTCAAAACCACCTCTGCTTGTCTTCTAATCCTGTGCTCCCTTAACTATTCACTAGCCTCCATGTCAGGAGTTGGAATTCTTTAAAGCTAAGGGCTTGACCACCTGGTGAAGGTAATCTTGCTCTGTGGGTGGCCTGAAACACACAGATTACTGTAAACCTGCAGGCTCTGCTTTGCCGCTGAATGTCTAGGCTGGAGACTAGAACACTACACCTAGAATAACGCTACAGCGCACATATTTACGGAGAGCTTGCTGGGTGCCAGGACTCAGTGTAAGTCTTGACTCACATAATCCTCGTAATAGCCTCTGAGGGATGTTCCATTGTTTCTGTTGTGTAGATGAGAAAACCAAGGCACAGAATGGTTGCCAATTTCACACAGCTAGAACATGGATTTGAACCCAGGGATGTGACTCTGTGCTGTCAGCTGCTATGTTTGCATCCCAGCTCCTGATCCCTTTCCTGTTCTACTTTCCTCAATTCCTGGTGCACTCACAGTCCCTTCTCTCCCCCTAGCCTGTCATATCTACTCCATTTGACTTTTCCCCATGACGGCCCTATTGCCTGTCGTCATAGGCAGCTGCTTCTCCTGGGGACTTGAGGGGTTGATGCTCTGTGCTGGCTGGGTCACTCCTGCTAGTTGTTCTGTATCTGTTTCAGATTCGGAGCCGGGTTGATGTCATCAGATATGTGGTGAAAAATGGTCTACTCTGGGATGACTTGTATATAGGATTCCAAACCCGGCTGCAGCGGGATCCTGACATATACCATCATCTGTAAGTCTGAAAATGTCTGTCACATGCTAGGCCATTGCAGAGGAGAACATGGATACATACACTCAGTCAGGGTCTGACTATGCCCCGGAATTCTGATGGAAATGTGAGATTCCACCATTAGGGCTTCATTTCTCTTAACCTGTAAAAAGCAAGTCTGATTAGGAAAGTAATGTTTTATTTATTTATTTTTCAAGATTTTATTTATTTTTTCATGGGAGACACAGAGAGAGGCAGAGACATAGGCAGAGGGAGAAGCAGACTCCCTGTGAAGAGCCTGATATGGGACTTGATCCCAGGACCCAGGGATCACAGCCTGAGCCGAAGGCAGATATTCAACCACTGAGCCACTCAAGTGCCTCTGATAAGGAAAGTAATATTTTGAAGAGTCATCATTTGTACATTCATACAAATGTGTTTCAGTCCCTTTTGGAAGTAGTTTTTGGTATAGGAGATGAAGGGACATTACCAGAGGGAAGGTGTGCATTTGCCAAGACAAGAATGAGAGGCGGTATTTATGTGACAAAGCCATGGTCATTCAAGACAATCCTTTCCCATGTCACATTTTTGCCTGTGCCCAACCCCAGTCTGAATTTGTTGGACTGGTTGGTTAAGGGGAATGGCCCACTGAGTTTCTGCCTATCTCCACTTCAAAACTTAAGTCTCTCATTACAGAACTCTACGTCTTTAAGATTATATTTGGAACATTTGAGCTGAAATGTCAGAAAGGCCCATTTGCCATTTTTATATTTGCAAAAGGATCACCAAGAGGGAGAATCGTTTCCTATCCTTACCACTGACCCTCTGAAAAAGGCAGGAATTTAATTGTAAATAAGCAAAACCTGCCATCTGGCTCTGCCTTGAGCTTACAAACAGGCATATTTTAAAATTTCTTTTCTTTCCTTTTACTTATTTCCTTTTGAATGTTTTAAAATTACTTTTAGAAAGTATAAAGAACATTGAAGCTTGTTAAAATAAAAGTAAATAACTCTACCCCACTCTTCCCACAAAACCCTATCATTTCCTGCCTCTCCCTCCACCCACTCTCCAGGGCAAACTCTTGATAACAATAAACTCAGTGTATATCATCCTGGCCCTGTTTCTGAGAGTATCAACATTTCTCTAAATATAGTTGTTCTCAATAAAGTGTCCCATGTAGTTGGAGGGAAAAGTTTGTTGTTGCTGTTTTTTTTAAATGTAATCCTAGTATATGGTCTGTAATCCATATATGGTCTGTAACTTGCCTTTTTTTACTCATCAGTGTATCTTTGGTATCCCTTCTGTTGAGACACACAAATCAGCTTCAAATTTTTTTTTTAAGGTTTTTAAGTAATCTCTATACCCAAGGTGGGGCTTGAACTCATAACCCCGGAGATCAAGAGTTGCAGTCTCCACCAAGTGAGAGCCAAGCACTTCAAACCTCAAATGTTTTATTTTTTTTTATTTTTTTTTTATTTTTAATTAACTTTTATTGGTGTTTAATTTACCAACATACAGAAAAACACCCAGTGCTCATCCCGTCAAGTGTCCACCTCAGTGCCCGTCACCCATTCCCCTCCAACACCCGCCCTCCTCCCCTTCCACCACCCCTAGTTCGTTTCCCAGAGTTAGGAGTCTTTATGTTCTGTCTCCCTTCCTGATATTTCCCAACATTTCTTTTCCCTTCCTTTATATTCCCTTTCACTATTATTCATATTCCCCAAATGAATGAGAACATACACTGTTTGTCCTTCTCCGATTGACTTATTTCACTCAGCATAATACCCTCCAGTTCCATCCACGTTGAAGCAAATGGTGGGTATTTGTCGTTTCTAATTGCTGAGTAATATTCCATTGTATACATAAACCACATCTTCTTTATCCATTCATCTTTCGATGGACACCGAGGCTCCTTCCACAGTTTGGCTATTGTGGCCATTGCTGATAGAAACATCGGGGTGCAGGTGTCCCGACGTTTCATTGCATCTGAATCTTTGGGGTAAATCCCCAACAGTGCAATTGCTGGGTCGTAGGGCAGGTCTATTTTTAACTCTTTGAGGAACCTCCACACAGTTTTCCAGAGTGGCTGCACCAGTTCACATTCCCACCAACAGTGTAAGAGGGTTCCCTTTTCTCCGCATCCTCTCCAACATTTGTTGTTTCCTGCCTTGTTAATTTTCCCCATTCTCACTGGTGTGAGGTGGTATCTCATTGTGGTTTTGATTTGTATTTCCCTGATGGCAAGTGATGCAGAGCATTTTCTCATGTGCATGTTGGCCATGTCCATGTCTTCCTCTGTGAGATTTCTCTTCATGTCTTTTGCCCATTTCATGATTGGATTGTTTGTTTCTTTGGTGTTGAGTTTAATAAGTTCTTTATAGATTTTGGAAACTAGCCCTTTATCTGATATGTCATTTGCAAATATCTTCTCCCATTCTGTAGGTTGTCTTTTAGTTTTGTTGACTGTATCCTTTGCTGTGCAAAAGCTTCTTATCTTGATGAAGTCCCAATAGTTCATTTTTGCTTTTGTTTCTTTTGCCTTCGTGGATGTATCTTGCAAGAAGTTACTGTGGCCAAGTTCAAAAAGGGTGTTGCCTGTGTTCTCCTCTAGGATTTTGATGGAATCTTGTCTCACATTTAGATCTCTCATCCATTTTGAGTTTATCTTTGTGTATGGTGAAAGAGAGTGGTCCAGTTTCATTCTTCTGCATGTGGATGTCCAATTTTCCCAGCACCATTTATTGAAGAGACTGTCTTTCTTCCAATGGATAGTCTTTCCTCCTTTATCGAATATTAGATGGCCGTACATTTCAGGGTCCACTTCTGGGTTCTCTATTCTGTTCCATTGATCTATGTGTCTGTTTTTGTGCCAGTACCACACTGTCTTGATGACCACAGCTTTGTAATACAACCTGAAATCTGGCATTGTGATGCCCCCCGCTATGGTTTTCTTTTTTAAAATTCTCCTGGCTATTCGGGGTCTTTTCTGATTCCACACAAATCTTAAAATAATTTGTTCTAACTCTCTGAAGAAAGTCCATGGTATTTTGATAGGGATTGCATTAAACGTATAAATTGCCCTGGGTAACATTGACATTTTTACAATATTAATTCTGCCAATCCATGAGCATGGAATATTTTTCCATCTCTTTGTGTCTTGCTCAATTTCTTTCAGAAGTGTTCTATAGTTTTTAGGGTATAGATCTTTTACCTCTTTGGTTAGGTTTATTCCTAGGTATCTTATGCTTTTGGGTGCAATTGTAAATGGGATTGACTCCTTAATTTCTCTTTCTTCAGTCTCATTGTTAGTGTATAGAAATGCCATTGATTTCTGGGCATTGATTTTGTATCCTGCCACGCTACCAAATTGCTGTATGAGTTCTAGCAATCTTGGGGTGGAGGCTTTTGGGTTTTCTATGTAGAGTATCATGTCATCGGCGAAGAGGGAGAGTTTGACTTCTTCTTTGCCAATTTGAATGCCTTTAATGTCTTTTTGTTGTCTGATTGCTGAGGCAAACCTCAAATGTTTTAATGGCTGTAAAAAGTTTCAACTTTTGTTAATTTTCAACAGAACATATACGTGACTTCTTCTGGAAAAAAGGGAATGAAGCAACTTTTGAGGAGATTTAAGAGGTTATTTTTCCTAAGAAAATAGTTTCCTCTTGGTAGCTTTTTAGAATATTGATGCTAAAGACTTTCTATTATTGTTTTGATAATGCAGGTCGTAAATATAAGAGGAACCCCTAATAAATCTTAGGAAACAGAGCCTAGTATATTTTTGTCTATCTTCAAATGGGATTTATGAGTTTGTTGAGTATTTTTCTGGTTATAAAAATAATATAGTTTTACTGCAGAAAATTTGAGAAAAGGTATTTAAAAATTCAAAACACGTAAAAAATTCCAAAAAAAATTAAAATAGCAAACGGACCCAGCACCCAGAGAGAGCCGTTTATATATCAGTGTCTAATTAATCTTTCCTTTCCATTTACAAGCAGAAACACATGCACTTTTTGTAAAAATAGCCATATCATGGATACTTTTCTACTTGCGTGTTTACCAGATAATCTTCGATTTATCTGTAATCTATTTCTAACTTTTCCCTATTTGAAACAATGATCCAGCAAATTAACATGTAGGTGTATCTTGCACACTTTCATAGTGATTTCCTCAGGATATGTTCCAAGGAGTGGAGCTGCTAGATCCAGCACAGTACATATGCACCAAAGGCCTAGTCTCTCTAGGAAGACAGTTTACCTCCCCTAATACATATAGGAGAGGACCTATTTACCTGTACCCTTACTAATACCAGATTCTAATGCTTTTGTGTACAGATTATAAATCTATATTTTCACATATGAGAATGCCTGAAAGCAAGGCCTGTCATGGTAAAATAAAAATAAGCCGCAGTTGTCGTGTGTAAAGGGATTGCATTCAACACACTGAAAATGTTAATCAACATGAAGAGCTGAAACAAGTATGGAAGCACCATCTCTTAGGGGGGATGAGTACCAGGTATCAAACAGATCTTGGCCAAATGATGGTCATGGAAGTTTCCGAAACATATTTCTCTGCTTTATCTCTTTTACAGGTTTTGGAACCATTTTCAAATAAAACTCCCTCTAATGCCACCCAACTGGAGGTCCTTCTTGATGCACTGTGGGTAGAGCAGATCTGAGTTCCCCAGGTAAGGCATCCCGGAGGTCTGAGAGACACCCTTGTCCTAAGCCTCATCATACTCTCTTTGGCATCTAAATTAAGGAGACACCATACCTGTCAGAAAACCTGAGTTCCAGGGGAGTGAAGAGAGCTAACATTGCAAGAACATTCAAGTTTTAAAATAAGTAAATAAAATAAATAGTGAGTGTGTTCAGTCTAAATTCATAGGATCTTTGGTTGGTTGAGATGAACATACAGCCTGTCAATTAACCACACAGAAATTGTCAGTGAGTGTTCAGAGCTAAATCCTGAACACATGCAAAGCGGCAACAAGAACCAACAAGAGAAAAACTAAAAACAAAGTGTGATGGAAAACCTCACCTCCCCATTTGCAGTAGACCTATCTGTTTCAGGCTGATGGAGATCAGGCTGTCTGGCTCAAATTAGTTTTGACATTCCTTCCTACCACTTGAGATGTGATTTTATTAACTGCATTAGAAGTTATGTTTCATCATATGTATTATTAGAAAAATCATGTAATTTTACTACAAAGGTAGTGAATTCTTTGACTCATGCATTTATTTCTATGTTTCTTTATTCCACAAATAGCTATCCCCTCACACGGTATTGTAATAATCTGTTTTCTCTTCTGGTCAGTAGACTCTGAATTTCTTAAAAGTAAATGCTCTTGCCTGGTATCCCTGGTGCTCAGCACAGAGTCCAGAACACACACGATTTTATGCATGCTAGGCAACAAGGAAGGAAGGAACAGTGAATTTCTCTCTCCTACTGTCAGTACAACATGGCTCTTAAACTACCCAGTAAAATTAAGGTTCAAAGTAGAACATTTCTTTCCATTGTAAAGTTCTTTGCTCCATACTCTAGTCCTTTGTTCAGTTCTCCAGTCTAGCACAAGCATTGGGCGAGATCTTCTAAGGTACGATTATAAACTAGAAGGGATGCTAAGGAAATTCACATATAACTGGATTATAAAGTAGGCTATATTTGTGTTACAAACATGAAGGAGAGAGAGAGATCACATCTGACTCTGAAATGACCAGGAAGAGCATTATGGAAAAGGTAGTATTTAGGTGGGGAGGGGAGGTGGTATCTGAAGAGTGGCTCAAAGTTTGGGTAAAGTTCTTAATAAAGCAGAAATGGAGGGGAAGGATGGTAGAAAGAATATTCCAGACAGAAAGAGTGGGTAAAGTTAAAAGGAAGAAAAATTCAAGGTAGATTAGAGCCTTGGCAAGTCCTCCTAGGGTGACAGAGTAGGAAGGGAAGCAGAGAAGAGGCATGTGTGGTGCTGGGAAAATAGAGTCAGGGGTGCTCAGTGGAGATGCTAAGCACATTCAGTGATTAGAGACGCTAGGAGGCATGGAAGGTAAGGAGGAAACAGGTAGAGAAAGCACAGAGTTCAAGGGCTTGGAGCTGGAGAAGTTCCAACAGATGGTCAGAGGTGCTTCTGTGTAAGCTGGTGAGTGAACTGAGCAGATATAAAGGTAACAAAGTCAGGAGGTCAGTGTGTGCCTTGTGAAGTTGTTGTGTCAGGGAAGCAATTAAGTACGATGGTCAACACCTCAGACTTGGAATAACTCCTACAATTAAAATCTTGGCTTGGTCACCTACTGTATGACCTTGGGCAAATTAGTGAACCTCCCTGGGTGTCAGGTTTTCATCTGTAAAGTGGATCTAATAATAACAGCTACCTCACAGGGTTAGGTCACACATCAAGCACTTATCCTGAAAGAGTGAGTGAGCACATGATAAGTGAAGAATGAACATGGACTGTCTCGACCTGATGCAATGAACAGGAGTGTCCTGTGACCTTCAGTCAGTCACTTGGTGAATCTGTAGCAAGATGGGAGAAGACTCATAGTCCAGGTCACATTCCAGTTTCAGATTCCCACTGACCTCAAAGTGTCAAATACTATGTAACTTGAACTAAAGAATAAAATTAAAAATTTGTCCCAGGGGTACCTCGGTGGCTTAGTCAGCTAAGTGTCTGACTCTTATTACGACTCAGGTCATGATCTCAGGGTTGTGAGATTGATTCTGGCATGGGGCTCTGCACTCAGTGTGGAGCCTGCTTAAGACTCTCTCTGTGCCCCCCCTTTGTCATCCCCCCACCTTCTTTTGTACTCTCTCAAATAAATAAATCTTCAAAAAAATTTGTCCAAATGCAATAAAAATGAAAAAGTATTAAAGTGAGATTAATACTTAATATCTTTAGTTCACAGAGATGCAAAAAAAAAAAAAAAAACCCAGAAAATTCAAGAATTTACTGACGCTACATCTTGATCACAGGAAGCTTATACTAAAGAAACTTACACCTTGCGGACATCAATGATGGATAATTACACTTTGGATTTGTGAGATGTTCACATATCTTATGTTTGTGGGTCACTACATAGCTGGATTTATGAATTAATTTATGAATTTATGATTTATGAATTTATGTTTTACTTATTCTATACCCGATTCTCTGTAAAAGAACCGATGACCCTACAGGAACAGATTGTCTGTGGGAAACAAAGCATAATAGAAGGAGATGTGAACCCAGGCATTGAAGAAATAGAACAAGAAGAGACAATTCTCTAGAGGACAACGAGGAAACCAGAAAGGAATAAGAGAGCAAAAGTTGGGTTAGAAAAAGAGAAGAAAGAAGAGAAATAGATAAATGAATGACCATGAGAAGAGAACAGGAAGGAGGAAAAACTTAAAATAGAATTGTGAAAGGAGCGTATACTAATAGACATTTTGTTCCTGTAAGAGATTGATTCCTATAATAGGGTCCATTAAAAGAATTGGGTAAAGAGCTCATAAGCTGTTTTCCGTTTTTTAGAAAGCTTTGTTGGAATCATGCATTTGTCAAAACAAGGCTGCAGAAGCTCCCTTCCAAGGTAAAATTTCATTGGGACTGAAATGATTTTGATTCAGGCACAGAATTAGTCATTTCATGCAGCTTATAAATTCTAACCAATGAAAAGATCTTTGATTAATAAAAATATGAATACTAACTAGTAATAAAGTAAGTTTTATAGACAAAAATCTTTCAAAATCAGAAAAATCAACAATAAAAATCTATACCTTGAAAACATTGAGAAATCCTCTTTTGAACATGTAAAAACATTGTTTCAATGGCTAATATAGGCAACTAATTTGTTTCTAGTACTGTTTAGTTTTTGATGATATTTGCATGATTAGGGCACAGCCATTCAAATTTATCCCTAGAAAATGTGATAGTTAACAAGGGTTCTATTTTATATGTTGATGTTTTCTAGTATAACACACACAGACACACACACACACACACACACACACACACACACACCTGAACTGAACATCAACATTGATTTTCTGATTATATATACTACCTCTTTAATTCAGAAGATATGAGAATCCAGTGGTGGAATTAATCTCCTTAAATAACTAAATTCACACTTGGTTATGAAAATGATGATCTGTTTCTCATTAAGATTAATACCAATGATGTTCCATTACTCTGGTTTACCTCACTCATTATACTTAGGCACATTTCACAGAAATCCTTGTAATTCAGGAATTGTATTTTGTGATTTGCACTATGTGTAAATTATTATTCAATTACTAATTATTCAATTACTAATGAAAATTAATATATATAAATGTATGTTAAAATGTTTATGATGAGCAAATAAAGACCATTTTAAAATGTGGATTTGTTTTCTCGCCTATCTTTATTTTCATGCTGGCTATTATTCAATTACTAATGAAAATTAATATATATATATATAAATGTATGTTAAAATGTTTATGATGAGCAAATAAAGACCATTTTATTTTTTTTTTTTTAAATTTTTTTTTTAATTTTTATTTATTTATGATAGTCACAGAGAGATAGAGAGAGAGGCAGAGACGCAGGCAGAGGGAGAAGCAGGCTCCATGCACCGGGAGCCCGACGTGGGACTCGATCCCGGGTCTCCAGGATCGCACCCTGGGACAAAGGCAGGCGCCAAACCGCTGCGCCACCCAGGGATCCCTAAAGACCATTTTAAAATGTGGATTTGTTTTCTCACCTATCTTTATTTTCATGCTGGCTTTCTCAGTGATGTCCTTCTGTTACCCTCCCCCCAAAAATTCTTCGATATCATCAAGACTTCCAGTCCATCAATTGTGCATGTCCCCACTTTGCTTCTTACTGATCTTAGATGGTTCTTTTCTATCTGTGTCCACATTGCCTCCCTCTTTTTTATTCTACTCCACATTACCTGCCTTTTTTCCCTCTCAGACCTCATTTCCATGACTTAAGCCAAAAACTGTGAAATTATCCTTTGCACCTTGCTCTGAGATCCACTGCATCTGCAAATAGTGAATGTTCTTCCTTGCCAATTTGGATGTCTTTATTTCTTTTTGTTGTCTGATTGCCATGGCTAGAACTTCCAGTACTACGTTGAATGAAAGTGGTGAGAGTGGACATCTTTGTCTTGCTCCTGACCGTAGGGGAAAAGCTCTCAGGTTTTCACCATTGAGAGTGATGTTAGCTGTGGATTTTTCATATATGGACTTTATTAGGTTGAGGGTATGTTCCCTTTAAACCTACTTTATTGAGCGCTTTTATCATGAATACATATCGTACTTTGTCAAATGCTTTTTCTGCATCTTCTGAAATGATCATATAGTTTTTATCTTTTCTCTTATTGATTTGATGTATTACACTGACTTATTTGCCAGTGTTGAGCTCTTGCATCCTAGGAATAAATCCCACTTGATTATGATGAATAATCTTTTTAATGTATTGTTGGATTTGGTTTGCTCATATATTTTTTGAGGACTTTTGCATATGTGTTCATCAGAAATACTGACCTGTAGTTCTCTTTTTTTTGTAGTTCTTTATCTGGTTTTGGTGTCAGGGTACTTCTGGCCTCATGGGCTGAATTTAGAAGCTTTTTTTCCTTTTCTATTTTTTGGAATAGTGTGAAAATAGGTATTAACTCTTATTTATTTATTTATTTATTTATTTATTTATTTATTATTTTATTTATTTATTCATGAGAGACACACACACAGAGAAAGAGAGGCAGAGACAGGCAGAAGGAGAAGCAGGCTCCATGCAGGGAGCCTGATGTGGGACTTGATCCCAGGTCTCTAGGATCACACCCTGGGCTGAAGGCAGTGCTAAACCACTGAGCCACCCGGGCTGCCCATTAACTCTTCTTTAAATGTTCAGTGAAATTCACCTGTGAAGCCATCTGGTACTGGACTTTTGTTTGTTGGGAGTTTTTTGATTACTGTCTCAATTGCATTGTTCAAATTTTCGATTTCTTCCTGATTCAATTTTGGGAGGTATATGTTTCTAGGAACTTATCCTTTTCTTCTAGGTGGTCCGATATTTTGTTACATAATTTTTTATAATATTCTCTTATAAGCTTTTTTCTCTATAGTGTTGGTTCCCCTCTTACATTTCTGATTTTGTCTACTCTATCTTATTTTGACTCCTCTTTGAGAATTATCAATTTTGTCAATCTTTTCAAAGAATCCTGGTTCCATTGATCTGTTCTGTATTTTGGGGTTTTGTTTTAGTTTCTATATCATTTATTTCTCTCTAATATTTATTATTTCCTTCTTTCTACTGGTTTTGAGTTTTGTTTGTTCTTTTTCCAGCTCCTCAGGTGTAAGGTTAGGTTGTTTGAGATTTTTCTTGCATCTTGAGGTAGGCCTGTATTGCTATTAACTTCCCTCTAGAACTGCTTGTGCTGCATCCCAAAGATTGTACTATTATGTTTTCATTTTCATTTGTTTCCATGTATTTTTAAATTTCCTCTGATTTCTTAATTTACCCATTCATTATTTAGTAGCATGTTATTTAACCTGAATGTGTTTGTGTTATTTCCAGATTTGTGTGTGTGTGTGTGTGTGTGTGTGTGTGTGTGGTTAATTTCTAGTTTCATAGCATTGTGGTTTGAAAAGGTGCATGGTATTATAACTTCAATCTTTTTGAGTATGTTGAGTCTTGTCTTGTAGCATAACATGTGATCTGTCCTGGGGAATGTTCCATGTGTACTTGAAAAGAATATGTATTCCACTGTTGTAGGATGGAATGCTCTGAATGTATCTGTTAGATCCATCTGGTCTAATGTGTGATTCAGAGCCATTGTTTCCTTGCTGATTTTTTGTTTGGATTATCTATCCATTGAGGTAAGTGGGCTCTTAAAGTCCCCTACTACTATTGCATTACTATTGATTACTTGCTGTTTGGTTGTTATTAGCTGATTTATGTATTTGGGTGCTCCCATGTTAGGTACATAAATATTTACAATTGTTATATCTTCTTGTTGGATTGTTCCCTTGTCTTCTGTTACAGTCTTTGTTTTAAAGTCTATTTTATCTCTTAGAAGTATTGCTACCCAGCTTTCTTTTCACTTCAATGTGCATGATGAATGCTCCTCTATCCTCTCACTTTCCATCTGCAGGTGTCTAAGTCTGAAATGAGTCTCTTATAGGCAGCACACAGGTGGGTCTTCTTTTTTATCCATTCCATCATTCTGTGTCTTTTGACTGCAACATTTAGTTTGTTTACATTCCAAGTAATTCCTGATAGGTATGTACTTACTGCCATATTGTTACTTGTTTTATGGTTGTTTTTGCAGTTCTGCTCTTTCTTCTCTCATGAGTGCTGGCTTTCTTTAGTGATATACTTGGATTCCATTTTCTCTTTATTTTTTGCATATCTATTACTGGATTTTGATTTGTGGTTACCATTAGGTTTATATATAACATCTGCATATAGCAGTCCGTATTCAGTTGATGGTCATTAAGTTTGAACCCATTCTAAAAACTAAGTTTTTACTCCTCTCCCTTCCACATTTTTGGTATATGGTGTCATACTTTATATCCTTTTATTTTGTGAATCCTTTGACTGATTTCTAAAGATGTTCTTAATTTTATTGCTTTTGTGTTTCCTACTTTTCTTATTCCTATGTATGGTCTTTCCTTCCACTTAAAGAGTTCCCCATTAGCATTTCTTGTAAGGCTGACTTGGTGGTGATGAATTCCTTTAACTTTTGTTTTTCTGGGACTCTTTATCCCTCCTTGTGTTCTGAATGACAGCATTAATGGTTAGAGGATCCTTGGCTGCAGATTTTTCCTTTCAGCAGTTTGAATGTATCATTCCACACCCTCTGGCCTGCAAAGTTTCTGCTGAAAAATCAGCTGATGGCCTTATTGGTTTTCCCTTATATGTATCTACTTTCTTTTGCTGAATTTTAAATTCTCTCTTTACCACTACTTTTTGTCATTTTAATTATTATGTGTCTTCACGTGGACTTCCTTGGGTTGACTTTGTTGGGAGTTCTCTGTGCCTTCTAGATCTGGATTCCTGTTTTCTTCCCCAGATTACAGAAGTTTTCAGCTATTATTCCTTCAAAAAATTTTCTGCCTTCCATTTTCTCTCTTCTTCTTCTAGGATCACTATAATGTGAATGTCATCATGCCTGATGGTGTTGTTGACTTCCCTTAATCTATTTGTATTTATTATCTCTCTCTCTCTCTCTCTCTCTCTCTCTTATTCAGACTGATTGTTTTCTATTGCTCCAGCCTCCAGGTCACATATCTATTCTGCTGCCTTTAGTCTACTATTTATTCCATCTAGTTTTTTATTTCCCTTATTTAGTGCTTCATCTCTGATTGGTTCTTTTCCATGTTTTCTGTCTCTTTGTTGCAGGTCTCACTGAGATCCTCCCCTCTTTTTTCAAGTTCAGTGAATGTCTTTGTGACCTTTACTTAAAATTCTCTTTTGGGCCTATTTGTTCTTCTCCATGTCATTTAACTCTCTAGCTGTGATTTTGTCCTGCTCTTTCATTTGGGACATATTCCTCTGTCTCCTCATTTTGACTAGCTCTCTGTGTCTGTTTCTGTGTGTTAGGAAAGTCAGTTATGGGACGCCTCAGTGGCTCAGCAGTTGAGCATCTGCCTTCAGCTCAGGGCATGATCCCAGCATTCCGGGATCAAATCCCACATCGGGCTCCCTGTGAGGAGCCTGCTTCTTCCTCTGCCTATGTCTCTGCCTTCTTTCTGTGTCTCTCATGAATAAATAAAATCTTAAAAAAAAAAAAAGGAAAGTCAGCTATGTTTCATACTCCTGAAGGTGTGGCCTTATGAAGAAGAGGTCCTGTAGTGTCCTGTGGTGCCATGTTCCCTGTTCACCAGAACCTGGTGCTTCAGTGGTGGCTCCTATGTGTTTTGCATGCAACCTACTGTTGTGGCTAAGCTGTGTTTACCTTCAGTCCAGTTTATTACAATGGCTTTCTTTGTCTGTTGTGGGAAGTGTTTGGTCCTTGTGTTGTTAGCAGGCTAATCTGGGGCTGATTTGGGTTGGAGTTTAGTCAGATCAGGCATCTGCCAGAACTGCAGTAACACCAAACTACATCCATGCTATCCATGTTGTCCCTTGAGAAACTTTCATTGGTGGGCAGGGCCAGCAGTCAGACTAGATATCTGTCCCCAGCTCACTGCTGGGGCCACGGTAGGACTGGTGGATGTGGTTATCTTCCCCTCTCCTTAGGGCTGGAGTCAGTTTGGTGTGGTGGTGGGCCCTATCAGGGGTGCTTGGACCCCTGGTGCTTGCCATGCTGTGACTCTGCTTTGGATGGACTCCTGTTGAGGGCAGGTTTGTAGGATAACTTGGGGCTAGGGGTGCAGTGCAATTAAGGCTTGTGCTAGTCCACTATGGGAGATTTGCAGTTAACAGGAAAACTCCTGCTGAGGCTGAGATGGATGGGGTGTGACTCCAGAAGAGTGGGAGCCAGGAGAGGACACTCTTAGCAAGCCGAGTTGGAGGGTGTTCACACTGCATTGGTTCCCACAGGTGTATGTGTATCTAGGCTGTAGGTCAGGGGAGGGAAATGTCACCTGCCAGCTCTTTTGTTCTTGAGAGGTCTCCCAACAATCCCTGCTCCTCTAGCACCCACTCTGAGTTTAGTAAACAAATCTCCCTCCCATATACCCCAGGCATTTTCCAAACTGCTCCTTCTATGCCATATCTTCATGGAGCTGTTTCTTGTGCTGTCTCTTTAAGAGCAGGCACTCAGTTTTGTAACCCCTTCTGGCTCTCCCAGAGCCAGGACTACTGATTTTAATTTTTAAAATTTTTAATAAGATTTGATTATTTTAAAGAGAGAGGTGGTGGGGAGTACTATTGGGATGACAAAAGGAGAATGAGAGAATCCCAGGCAGACTCCACTCTGAGTGTGGAGCTGGACATGGGGCTCAATCTCACAACCCTGGGATCACAACCTGAGTTGAAACCAAAAGTCAGACACTTAAGCAACTGTGCCACCCAAGTGAGCTCACTGATTTTTAAAGTTCCAGGTATTAATCCCTGCAGGTTATAAGAACTCAAGAAGTTAGGCCTCTCTGGTTTTCAAAGCCAAATGTTATGGGGGTTTGTCTTCCTACTGTAAGTCTTCTGTGCTTTGGGTGCCTGGCATCAAGCCTGTTTCTCTATCCTCTCTGTGCCTGCAGTATCCCTCTCTCCCACAATCAGACTCAGGGGTCATTTGGCTCCTTGCTGAGTCTCCACCCTTCCTACCCTTTTTGACGTGGCTTCTCTCTACATTCACCAGTGGAGAGTCTGTTCTGCCAGGGTTCAGGTTGTTTTTTGGGTCATTTACACTGATGTGGTATTGTCTAGTTGTATCTGTGAAATGAGATGAGCTTAGAATCCTCCAACTCTGCTATTTCTCTCAGAAGTCTCCATAATGATAAAAATGTTAATTAACCAGGAAGATATAAAAACTAAGATATAAAAACTTAGATATGTATATAATAGCGTAGCCTCAAAATATATAAAGCAAAGAATGACATAACTAAACAAACCAATTCAAATCATAGTGAAAGATCTGAAAACACCTCTCTCAGTAAGTGATAAACCAATCAGACACACACACACAAACTCAGTAAATATATGCAAGTGTTGAACAATGCAGTTAAGTAAAATGCCTAATAAACATATAGAGAACATTGCCCCCAACATCTACAGAATATTCTTTTCAAGAATACACAAGTCTTTTACACAGAATGATGATATGCTAAGCTATAAGGCAAGTCTCTGCAGATGCCAAAATTATATATAGTGTGTTCTCAGACCGAAGCATAATGAAGATAAAAATCAGCAAAATAATCATAAAATTGCCATCTTTTAGAAATTAAGAAATAGCTTCTGAATGAGTGCTTTACTTTGAGTGCTCAAGTAAAAATGAGAGTTTTGGAAAACTTGTTTTCAGTGTGGGGCAGCTCATTTGCAGCCCCATGGTATGTCAAGGCCTCCTGGTACAGAAACTGGCCTAGTGGTCATATTGGTCACATTAAGAAAGGGCAACTCTTTCAGCTTATTTGATTGACTTCTCTGTTTCTGCATCATTGTCTCATTTTCACATTATTTTAGCTTTGCAGCATGTTTTGAAAGCAGGTGGGGTGAATTCTCTTTTACTGCTCTCTTTCATCCAAATTATCAAGGCTATTCTTGTACATCTTCTCTTCAGAACTGTAAGATCAGTTTATCATGCTCCAGCATTCATGTTTTTGAATAAAAAAATTGTATCAGAAAAAATTATTATTATTATTTTAAAGATTGTATTTATTTATTCATGAGAGACATAGAGAAAGAGGCGGAGACACAGGCAGAGGGAGAAGCAGACTCCCTGCAGGGAGCCCGATGTGGGACTCAATCCCAGGACCCCAGGATCATGACCTGAGCCGAAGGCAGATGCTCAACCACTGAGCCACCCAGGTGCCCCAGAAAATTTATTATTAGCAACTTTATCCACATCTATTGGGTACAGGAAATATTCTAATGAGGGAAATGGTGAGGCCTGCCCTAATGGAGCTGGAAGTGCCAGAGGAAGGGCACAGGGAGACACTACAGAGATGTCTTTTGTGAAGACTTCACAGTTCAAATGCTCAAGGAGTTTGGAAGGATTGTGAAGTAATTGAAATTATTTTCTTTGATGACCCCGCTCCCCAGGATTGGATTACCTCCCCTCCCCCGGCCTCTGTGCATACTGCCAGGTGATAAGTCGCTTATCCAAAGAAAGGAAAATAAGACTTACTATTCCCAAGCTGTGGTTTTTCCTCTTTCTTTGTGTGTGTGTGTGTGTGTGTCTAAATTATGTTTTGAGGTTGTTAGAGGAAATTAAATCAATCTATTGATTTTCCTTGTATACAAGCAAATGAGTAGGCTAATAATTATACTTTTTCAAGTTATTACTTGACAGATCATTATAGCTTTAAAAAACTGCTGTTTTTAGCTGGAGCTAGTAATTGTTCCCATTAAAATTATTTTAGTTATGTAAATAACTATTGAAAACTATCTTCCTAAAAAAAAAAAAAAAAGAGAAAACTATCTTCCTCTATATAATATATATTATAAAAAGAAGTGTATAAGATTTAAATAAAGAAAAACAAGAACATTTTACCAAGGAATATAAAAGAAGACTAGAGTAAATGGGAAAACATAAGTTCTGTGGCTAAAACGATCAACTCATGTTGACAAGGATATGGAGAAAGAGGAACCCTCTTACACTGTTGGTGGGAATGTAAGCTGGTGCAGCCACTTGGAAAATAGTATGGAGATTTCTCAAAAAGTTAAATATAGAGCTATCCTTTTGCACTACTAGGCATTTATCCAAAAGATACAACCATAGTGATCCGAAGGGACACCTGCACTCCAATGTTTATAGCAGCAATGTCCACAATAGCCAAACTACAAAAAGAGCCCAGATGTGCATTGATAGATGAATAGATAAAGAAGATGTGGTGTATATATATACAATGGAATGTTACTCAGCCATGAAAAAATGAAATCTTGCCATTTGCAATGGCATGGATAGAACTAGAGGGTATTATGCTAAATGAAATAAGATAATCAGAGAAAGACAATTATCATGATTTCACTCATGTGGAACTTAAGAAACAAAACAGGATCATAGGGGAAGGGAGGGAAAAATAAGACAAAATCAGAGAGGGACACATCATAAGAGACCCAACTCTAGGAAACAAACTAAGGGTTGTTGGAGGGGTGATGGGTGGGGGGATGTGGTAACTGGATGATGGGAATGAAGGAGAGCACGTGATGTGATGAGCACTGGGTATTCTATGCAACTGATGAATAACTGAACTCTACCTCTGAAACTAATAATACACTATATGTTATTTAATTGAATTTAAATAAGTTAGATTTTTAAAAAAATTATGTTCTGGACAGAAACATTCTATGTTGTACCAATCTCTAAATCCAGTGAAATCTCAATAACATCTAAAAATTCATTAAGGGTCCATCAAATCAATAATAAAAATGTAAACAATGGCAAAAATTTAGAAAAGATATGAATAGGAAATTCTCTAAGGAAATACAAAAATGGCTAATAAAAAATATTAAAAACTTAAATTCATTAATAGAGTGTACCAAGATAAATATACAAGGGGTCATTTGCAGAATTATTATCATTTTAAAAATTAGAAGAACCAAATATCTGTCGATTGTGAAATAGTTAAATTTATTAGAGTAGATCACATTAAGTAGTGGTTAAAAACAATGAGTTAGGGGGGCCTGCGTGGCTCAGTTGGTTAAGCTTCTGCCTTTGGCTCAGGTCATGATTCCAGGGTCCTGAGATTGAGCCCTGCATCAGGCTCCCTGCTTAGTGGGGAGCCTGCTTCTTCCTCTCCCTCTCCCACTACCCCCTACTTGTGCTCTCTCTCTCTCTCTCTGTGAAATAAATAAAATCTTTAAAAAATACAATGAGATATATCTATATTTATCTACCCAAAAAGATCTATAATGCATATTTTTAGAAGAATTGAGTTGCAAGAAATACAATGTTATCACTTTTATGTTGAAATAACATTATATATAATCGTGTGTGTGTGTGTGTGTGTGTGTGTGTGTCTAACTCGAAGGAAGACGATCTGGAGAGCTTATGTTATCTATTACTAGGGAGCAGACAAGCTAGAAGCAAGCAGATTATGGGATCCTCCACTTCTTACCTAATAATACACTTTTGTATGGCTTAAACGTGTTACAACAAGAATGCACTTCTGTGCCTGTTATGTAATTAGGAAAACAGAAATATCAGTATGCATAACATAACAGACTAACTCAGCTTTAATATTTTAAATATTCTTTTCCAGTTTTATTCAGTATCTCTATTTTTATCTACTAGTTTATATTTTCCTGGATATGCGTTTAGTACATGTTAAAATAATTAAAAATTATTCTTAGGCTTCTGTAGTATTCCATATTCTGAATGAGCCATAACTTTAGCTCCTCTATTGTTGGACATTAACCCATCTTATGAAGAATATCATCCACATTACTTTTCTCATGGTTTTGAATTCATGGATTGTTGAATGGAAGGATATGAACAATTGTGCTTTGGATAGCATCTTCTCAATCTTCCAGTGAAAGTCCAAGCCAGTATAACATTTGGGCAGTTTCTCAAGCTCTACTTGCTTATACGTGAACTCCCATGGCTCTCCATCCTGTTCATTCTGCAAATGTTCCCCACTCGCTTGTGTGCAAATCATAGTCATATACTATTTCTCTTCTAAAAATTCCTTCAGTACCTTCAGGGTGATCATATTTTCTATAAAAAAAAAACAGCAACAACAAAAAATCTTAAAATTATGCAGGGCTTTTATGTATTAACCTAATGTAAGAAAGAAGACAACTCTGCGTCCCGTTATGCTTGCATCATTCTAGCATACAGAATGAAAATAAGCTAATTTACCCAATAACATATGTAACCGAGATTGTTAGAACATGTATTTTCCCCTGAGAACTCAATACATCTATTTTAATTTGAATGCAGAAAACGTGCCTTGAAGAGTTCTGATGTTCCGGAGCCCGCACGTCCTGCAGTGGTCCACGGACAGAACAGCGCAGGTGCATCTGGAAACCGCAGCGAGAGATGCTGTCGACAGGTGGCAGGAGAGGACCGCGTGACGGCCGGGCGCCCGCTCCGCTCCCGGGACCCCTGGGTGAGCTCTGGGTGTTGCTCCCTGCGCCGCCGCGACTTGCACGACCCCAAGCAGCCGCTCGCGCTCGCCTCCTCTGGCGTCTCCGGGAGCAGAGGGCATTCATCTGGATCCGCAGTGGTCCCTCGCCGAGGCCAGGCCGGCTTCCCTTCCTGGGCCTGAGACCCTGGTTCTCCCAGCGACTTGCAGGCTGCAGGTGTGCACGCTTCACCCCAGCGCTGGGGTGAGTCAGGACCCCACCGGGCAGGAGCGTACCGCTGAACAGTTCTGCGCTGGACGTAACTTTCCCCTCTTTGAGAAACAAAACAAAGCACCTAAGGCATTAATCCTTTACAAGAGAGTCCCATGAAGTGCAGTCTTCCCTGCTTTCAAATCAAGAAAAAAAAGTTGAAAAATATTTCAGTGGGAGAAAAAGAAAGATTTACTTATTTATTTTTAAGATTTTTATCTCTTAAATACATAAAGAGTATTTATGTAGATAGAGAGAGGCAGAGACATCGGCAGAGGGAGAAGCAGGTGCCTTTTGGGCAGCCCGAGGTGGGACTCAAATCCCAGGATCTCTAGATCATAACCTGAGCCAAAGGCAGATGCTCAACCACTGAACCACCTATGCACCCAGAAAAAAAGAAAATTAAAACGTGCTTTCCTAGCTCACCCAGGGAACCATTCATCCCCCCATATAGGGGACCCCTCACCACCCCTAGAAACTGAGCCCAGGACCCTTCCTGTTCCCAGGCAGTAAATTTCCTCCAGCCTGGAATATTTTGCTCAAATAATTCCTCAGGGGCACTGTGAGCCCTGGCCTTCACCGCCCAAGACCTACTGACTCCTGGCTGCTGCTGGGGCACCCTGCTGGCTTGGCTCCAAGGCCTCCCTCCCACCATCGGGGCAAGCGTGGGCACTCTCAGGGTGGTCCCTCTCAGAGACGAATCCTCCAGGTAAGCGTGCAGGTAACAGTTGAATCAGACCCCCAGGTCTAGGAGTAAATGTTTATTTTCCAAGAAAGTAATCTCAGATTTTAAGAAGGAAGAGTGATTTTTCCTAACTTGCCTAATGTGGCATTCAAACTTTTTTTTATTGGCCAGAACCACGTTACCTCTTGTCTGGAACATCATCACCTGGCACCCTCATGCCACCCTTCTTCGCATATCGTGCATCTTTGAGCCAAGTTAGACTAAGAACCAGCAACACGTCTGAGATATTTCCATTTTAACGAACACTCCCTCCAACTCACAGAAGCCAGGCTCCCTTAACTCTGAAAGGTCATCTTGTAAAGATTCGATTATTAGGTTTCTCCTCAGCCTCAGTCTATGGGAGGCTGAGAAATTGATAGCTTTACTCTCTTGTTTACATGAAAAACCAAGATGAGAGGATTGTGCTGCTCTGGAGTCACCACAAATATCACACGATTGAAGGTGTAGTCCGGGTGAAAGTGTGAATAGTAGTCTCATAGTCACAGAATGGTGGCCCCACCCAATAATCCCAGCTAAAGGAATGAAGGAGGGGATTTTTGTCTTTTTTGAGTCACAGATCTACCCAATCTGGATCCATGAAGACCTTGTTCCTATTAAAACAACATTTTTGAGCTGATCTTTCAGTGGTTGTGATTGACTTAAGCAAATGGGATGTAGTTAGCAATAAAAACTTTCATTTCTCCCTTTTGCACGAAACAACCATAGGACTAGGGTTAATTTGCCTCCGCAAACTAGGTCAGGCAAATTCTTATAATGCTAGGCAATGAAGTAATGTTTCCAGGGGCCTCAGGCCAGTATTTCTCTGGAAAAAAATGGAAATATCAGTGGCCTCCCAGTCCAGGAACATTCTATTGCCCTCTGGATAGACAGACATTATTAAGTATGCAGTTCAACCAGACATTTGGGACACAGTGAGCAGGCGGAGCATTTCTGACCATTGAGGCCATGAGTCCCAGCTGCCTTGACCCCACCAGCTGCTCACGTGCAACTCCATGGAACTTGCAGGGAATTCTGAAAATGGTACATGCCTGATAATCAAGAATACGTTCCTCATGTCATCACTGTATACGTTTTGACCAAGTGTTGATGAAGCCAAATGGGTTATTCTTCAATAATATCACCCAAGGAATACAGCCCTTGTGTTCCCGCCCCCAAAGAGAACCATTTGGAACTTAAGCCCTGTTGGGAATTGACCCTTCCCATCAAGAGAAGAAAATACCAAAGCGCAGTCTCCTTTCCCATCAGTCAGTCGGGGCAGAAGAAAAAACTGGAAGATTAAAGAGTAAGAGCGGTGCTGCAAAGTTGGATCAGTAAAGGGAGAAATCCATCCCAGGATCAAACTTCATCCAAGGCCGATCATTTGCAAAGCTCATTAGAGAAGGCAAGAACTCCTTAGGCGCATAATTGTATAGAACACTGAACTTGCAGTGCTATACCACAAGGAAGAATGTTCTTTTTTTTTGGGGGGGGGGGGAAGAATGTTCTTTGATGAGCCATCAGGTAGTGCTAGTGTTTTTCACAGCACAGCCCCCAGCAGAGTAACGTTGTTCACAGAAGAGGCAGAGGCCGGATAGCCAGAGAACAACAGAAACCCACATCACAAGAGTTTTTGTCACCACACTCAACCAAAGGTTGTTGTTCTGTTTTGTTTTGTTTATCAGTTTCTGCTGGGAGCAAATGAGCAATCCGTATCAGAAAGTCACAGGGCCATGTGCAGGTTTTTGTATGTAATGTTCAAAGTCACTGAGGAGATACTCGTATCCAGCTCTTGTGTGGATTCTGACTCCCACACTAGGTTCTAGACACTTGTGATTTGTGAATTCTCGGGTGCTGGTGGAAGAAGTGATGCCTTTAAGGGCATCTGCCTCACGCCTATGATGAGCTTCTGGATCCCAGCAGAGGTAGGTCAGGTGAGGTGAGCAGCAGTGCCCTTTTATGGTCTCCCTCCAAGTGCTACCCTGTCCCATCTCCTCCGCACGCCTCCTCCTGGGCCCCTTCTAGATTCCACTGAGCTTTTTCTTTCTTTGCATCTGTCCAGACCCCAACCATCCTCAGCATGCACCTCTTGGGTGCTTCCAGCCTGCACCTGTCTGCACATGCATCTCTCTCCTCTCTCCTCCCCTCCCCACCATCTTCCCACCCCGCTGAGCACCTGCTGGAGTGTCCATCTTGTTATGGCACTTAGTCCTTCTTTTCTATGTCTGTAAGCTCTGCAGGTCAGGGACTGTACATATCCCTATGGTCACACTGCCTCGTACAGTGACATTTTCAATGAATACTTATGAGTACAACAGTTAACATTTATGAAACCCTACTAAGTGTCAGGCACTCTGTTAAGCATATAACATACACTGCTTCTTAAAAGATACAAGGAAGGTTTTCTTTTCTTTAAGCTTTATTTTATTTTATTTTTAAAGATTTTATTTATTTATTCATGAGAGACACAGAGACAGAGGCAGAGACATAGGCAGAGGGAGAAGCTGGCTCCATGCAGGGAGCCCGATGCAGAATTCAATCCCAGGATCCTGGGATCACAACCTGAGCCAAAGGCAGATTCAACCACTGAGCCACCCAGACACTCCTATTTTATTTTATTTTTAAAGATTATTTATTTATTTGAGAAAGACACAGAGCGAGAGAGCACGAACGGGAGGAGGAGCAGAGGCAGAGGGAGAAAGAGGCTCCCCGCTGGGCAGGGAGCCTGATGTGGGACTCAATCCTGGCACTCCAGGATCATGACCTGAGCTGAAGGCAGACACTCAACTGACTGAGCCACCCAGGCATCCAAGGAAGGTTTTCTTATCCCTATTTTACCAAAGAGGAAATCAAAGCCCCAAAAGTTAGTTATCCTACTTGCCCAAGGCCACAACACCTATTTGGATCCAGAAATTGGAACTTGATTCTTCCTGCATAGGAGGCTCGGGTCCCAACCCCTCAGGAGTAGCTTTGCCAGTGGATGGACTGGAGGCCTGTAGTATCTCTCAGTGGCTAAGCACTTCTCTTCTGCCCTCTCTGCCTTAGCACCATGCGAAGTCGAGGGAGGTGGTTCAAGTGTTCTAATGGGTCCCAGGACTTTTGCAAGGACTGATGGCAGGCATGTAGAGTGCTCCCTACATTCTGGGTCCCTGGGAATGGGGCACACAAGCTGCCTTTTGTTGAGGAATTGGGGCAGATGATTGAAAAACTATTCTCTCTCCACATCTGCTTTCTCCCCACGAGGTGGTTGTTGTTGTTGTTGTTGTTGTTTTTATATAAGTGTCTGGGTTTAAGGACACATGTAGATATTTCCCTTTCCAGCTGCAGCAAGAACTGCATGGATGTTTCAGATTCTTGGGGGTCTCAAAGATGGGTCATGTCAACAATGCTGTCCTCCTAGGATATTAAGGAGTATTAAAAGATTTTATTCAGAGGATCCTCCTGCTATATGGTGAGTTAGAAATATGATTCATCTTAGTGCCTTCCAAATTACAAATGGAAGATCACAATAATCCTGAATACTAAATTACCATGATTAAAGACTAACAGTTCATCCAGGGCTTCTATTAGATTTCAGTCAGTATGCTCATTTTTAAATAAGCATTATCTCATTTAGTCACCAAAACCAACCCCCTAGAAGACAGATATTCAATGGGGGTACCTGGGTGGCTCAGTCAGTTAAACAGGTGACTCTTGGTTTCAGCTCAGGCCATGACCTCAGGGCCCTAGGATGGAGTCCTGCGTTGGGCTCCTCCCTCTACCTCTCCCCCATCCAACCCCTGCTCATGCTCTTTCTCTCAAATAAATAAATGAAATAATAAAAAAAAAAAAGGACATGTAGGAGCACCTGGGTGGCTCAGTGGTTGAGTGTCTGCCTTTGGCTCAGGACATGATCCCAAAGTCCTGGAATTGAGTCCCACATTGGGCTCCCTGCATGGAGCCTGCTTCTCCCTCTGCCTGTGTCTCTGCTTCTCTCTCTGTGTCTCTCATGAATAAATAAATAAAATCTTTAAAAAAAGACAGGTATTTATTAATTGTATAACCTGGTTGTACAATTTTTTTTTTTTTTTTTACAACTTAACAGTTACTTAACCTTTACTGGGCTTCAGTGCCCCAGCCTGCAAAATGGGGATTGTAATGGTACCTGCCTCATAAGGTTGTGATGATGCTGGATTAAGTATCCACAGAGAAGACTCAGCCCAGTGCCTAAGACAAAGTAAAACTCATTCTGTACCCTCATTCCCATTTTACAGATCAGGACCCTGGGCCCCAAAGACACCTGCCCAAGTTCACATAGTGAGATCCAAACCTAAACCTCGGGACGCCTGGGTGGCTCAGTGATTGAGCATCTGCATTTGGCTCATAGCGTGATCCTGAAGTCCTGGGATCGAGTCTCACACCGGGCTCCTTGCATGAAGTCTGCTTTTCCATCTGCCTCTCTCTCTGTCTCTCATGAATAAGTAAATAAAATCTTTAAAGCAAGCAAGCAAACAAACAAACGTAAACCTCAAAAGGAAATCCTTTTACCATTCTGCTGCACTACCTTGCTTAATTGTTGGTTTAATTAAATAAGTTAATTATTTATGCTGTGTCTTTTGTCCCCTGTGTCTATGGTGTCTGGAGAAGAACTCAAGTTGAAGCATACATAGGGCTTCCAAAGATCAAGGGCAACTGATACATCCCTCACTGGCCATCCTGCAGCCCTAGATGGTAGATGGAGGGGCTGAGGGGCTTTGGATGAATCCGTGAATGTCCATCACCACTATTCCAATAAAACCTTGCTTTGGTTGGAGTGGCCCTGAGTCCTCCTTTGCCCAAGCCGGTCTGGATTGGTTCTAGTCTCCCTGGCCTAATTACCAAGAGTGCCCTCTCATTCTCAAACGATGTCAGTTTAGACAATCAATTATGTGGTCACCCTACCCACAAGTGGTATCATCTTCAGCAAATAAAGGGCAGCACGTTGTCATAATCTTTTGGCTCCTTGCTTGTGTTCAGACTGCCAGCACCCATGTCTTACACACCTGGATTTTCCCCCTACCCTTTTATTGCATGATTGCTTTAAGCTTTGTTCCTCCCTATTTCCCCAGCTACTTCTGGTTTCACAGTCTTGGTGGTGGCCTGGGGTTTAAGGATGTTAAATGGGGCCTCTATCCTGGGTCCACCACTCACTGGCTGGCAAAATAATTCACCTTTTTGTAAGACCTACTTCCTTATCTGCAGAGGGGAACACTAGGCCAGACCTCACATGGGTGTTATAATACGGTGCTCAGTGCATCTCAGCCGCCTGGGAGTCAGATTAGTCAGAAAGAGATGATGGGTCAGCCCAGCTAATGAGACAGGACGCCCTTCCTGGTTTTGTCACAGTTATCCCTGCCAGGCACCAATACATCACATGAAGCCTGGTGAAGGATCCTGGGACTACGATGCAGAAAAATCTTTTTGTTGTTGTTGTTTTTGGTAAACATCTTTTTAAAAAAAAATTTTTTTTTTATTATTTGAGAGAGAAACAATGGGGGTGGGGGGGAGAGAGAGAGAGAGAGCGCATAAGCAGGGGGAGGAGCAGAGGGAGAAGCAGGCTCCCTGATGAACAGGGAGCCCCATGTGGGGCTCAATCTTAGGACCCTGGGATCATGATCTGAGCTGAAGGCAGACACTTCACCAACCGAGCCATCAGGCACCCCTAGAGAAGATCTTCATAGAATATATCACTCCTGTTCAACAAAGTAGAAGGCTGAGCTTACAAGCCAGGTGCAGTCTACTGGTATCAACTGTGAGCCAAAGTGCCAGCCCCCTGCCCACACCTGTCAAGCTATCTGGAATTCAAGTGCTGCTTTTCACAAGGCCTTGAAATATGCTCAGCTTCTAAGAAGCTACTATGAAAATCTCAGAGTATTTGGGTTGCCTCCCTAGCAACTCATGGAGCCCTGATTCTGTGTCCCGCACCCCAACCTGGTTTCCCAATATGGTGCCCCTTGCTCTGGACTTGTCTTTGCAATCTCTGCTATGCCTCATCTTTCAGAGAATTGCTCTCTGCTTGCCATGACTGAGGAGGTAGGAAAATTGAGCATAAGTGTGGTGGACAGGTGTTGGTTTTGTTTTCCTATTACCCACTCTCTCCTCTCTTGATAAGAGCACTTAGAGTTTTCCTTGCTGAACCACCCCCTCCCACTCTTTGAGTGGGGCTGACCCCTTTCCTCTACTCCAGCAATTGGCACATGATTGGGACCTCAGCAGTCAGAGCCACAGCAATTGGCTCATGGAGACCACACATTTCACTTAAGCCAATGAGAAGCAGTCCTGAGATTTTTGCTGGGCTGATGGGGCAAGAGGTGCTCCTTCCTTTCGGGTTACCAGGACAGTAGAGAGTTACTGGAGGCCATCTTTGCCACCCAAAGATGGAGCAAGCACAGAAAAAAACCAAAGCTGGTGAAGGAAAGAAGACAGATTTAGGATAACATTGTTTTGGCACTCAATCTAGCTGTGCTTGAAGCCAGTCCACCCTGGGTACTGAGGCAATTAAATCCTCTTTTATGCTCACGCCATTTTAAATTAGGTTTCTGTTACTTGCAAACCCAGAAAGTCCCAGTTCAGGTAAGTAACAGGGAAATGTATTCTCTCTCTCAAAAGGCTTACATTTTAACAATAGACATGTCTTCAGCCCAAAGAAATTTGAATTGGTGTGGTAGACTGTCAGTCACTGGGGTCAAGCCAAGGTGGCCAGAATATTCTCTAGTGAGGTTGGGAACTAGGAATGCTTAAGATTGCACCCCTACCAATGACTGTCTTGTGTGCCTGGCATTGAGACTGGCCCAACATGAAGGGCTGACCAGGTGGCCCAGGAGAGCACCTTGGCCTGTGAGGCCAGCCAGGGTGCTCTGTCCCTGCAAGAACATTTCTCACTGAAAGCCACATGGATCGTGCGTCCTTGTCATCAGCAGGAGCAACCCCCACAGTAAGAGTTAGGAGTATTACTACGTAAGGATCAGTCAAGGTGACAGCTCATCCTAGAAGTGTCATCTCTCATCCTCACTCTGTTTCCTGGCATTCCCATGTTTAGCATTCAGACAGGCAGCCGGACTTGGCAGGAAAGAGTCTATTTTTCTGAAAGTTAAAACTGCTTTCCCAGCTGGCAGGGGGAAAGGGAAGAGCAGGTCACATACCACACCAACCTTCTTTTCTTTCTTTTGTTTCCTTTTCTCTCCCTCTCTCTCTAAGAGTGGCAGTCCTCCTTGTTTTCTTTGAAAGAAGATCTCTCTGAAGGCAGAGAGACTGGGCTCCCCCACAGCCCTTCTCGGTGGGTGGGACCCAGTGAAGAATGCAAGGATGAGAAACAAAATCAAATCTCAGGGGATGGAAAGAATTCTTTTCACATGCACATCAATTACATTCATTAATGGCTCACAAATTAGTTCAGACTCATTTTTTGATCCGTGGGATGGTTTGAAATTGAGTTCCAGAAACAGAGCCTGAGAGCAGGACTCATGTGTAAGTGATTTATTAAGGAAATGCTTCCAGGGGGAGCCAATGAGGCGGGGGAAGCCAAACAGAGAAGGGGAAGAACCCAAGGGAAGTGCCACCTCTGGCAAACTCCCAGCTTCAGCCTGACCCCCAGGGGATCGGATCCCTAGTGGGAGAGAGGAGATGTTATGCCTCAGAGTGTGTCCCCATGCAGGGCAGGGATGCTGGGCTTTCAGACTCCCTCACAGGGCAGCTGGCAGTCCTTGGTTGTGGATGGCCCTGGAGGAAGGAAGACAACTTCTCCCAGGCCTCTCTCGCTCTCTGCACTTACGAGCAGAATGAGTCTGTAGATCAGGGGCAATTAGGAGCCAAAGCACAAAGCAGTGGTGGAAGGGGCAAGCGACACACAGATGTGTAAAAGGATATACAGGGTATCTGGGATGGGCACCAACAGTGCTTACCAAAGACTTATCATGAAGCACTACAAAATGTAGCATTGCTGGCCTCACCCCTCTGGAGAAGATTAACCAGCCATGGAGACACCCTTTCTTTCTTTGAGAACCACTGCCATCATCTCCACTCCCCACCCCTCCATCCCCGCTCCCACATGCACACACATCAACCTTTCACAGCTGACTTCACTTGCCTCCATGACCACACCAAGTCAAGAAGATTCTTTCTGCTGAGATTTTGGTCTGGAGACCGAGAGAATCATTTCCAGTCTGGTTGTTGGCCTGGACTGGGGTGGTGTAGACTTAAGAAGTGGGGTTGCCATTGTGGGGTGGCCAAGCTTGGACGTAGGCCCAGGAATGCGGAGAAAACCAATCCACAGGGGAAAAGAAGAATATATAACCAGACTAATAGCTAATAAAGATTAAGTGCTGACCCTGCACCAGGCACTGTTTTCACATGGATGAGCTCATCCCTCCTCAACAGAACTTGTGGGGTAGGAACTATAGCTGTTCTTGGCCAAGGTCAGGGCCACTCATGTCTCAAGTAGTGTAATAAAGGTCACCCAGCTCGAAGAGGTATAGTCAGGATTCAGTCCTCTGGTTTAAACTCTGGAGCCATGCACTGCCCATGAAGCCAGGAAGGCAGCTGAGCGCTCAGAAGCTCAGATGAGACTCAGCAACAGGTGAAGGCCAGTGTTGCTCTGTCCCTCAGACACCTGCTCAAAACTGTTGTCCTATCATCTTAAAATACCTACCTTCCCCTTGCTTTAGTAAAACAACACTTGGGTTATGTTTATGGGGATTGCTGCAGCTTGCAAGGAAAAAACTCTTAGGGAGGACACCTGCTCTTAATGACATGAGAAAAGAAATGAAGTTTATTTTCAGCTCGTTCTGGCTCCAGAAGTTCCCTTTCCTATCCTATGCCTCCGATCGGGCACATAGGTATTTCACCCAGACTGGACTCTTGGGTGTGTCATAAGGAGTGACTGGTTGATTTAGAGAGAGCAGGAGCAAGGGGAGGGATGGAGGCAGAAGGAGAGGGAGATTCTCAAGCAGACTCCCACTGAACACGGAGCTCCCCTGGAGCTCGATCCCACAATCCTGAGATCACGACCCGAGTTGAAATCAAGACTGGGACACTCAACAGACTGAGCCACCCAAATGCCCCAACTCTTGCCTGTACTAAGGGAAATTTTCAACTTTTCATGTCTGTGGGTCCTGTTCCTGGACTCACAGGCTCTCTTTCTGCCCCAAGCATGCTTGTACATCTGCTTCATTAAAAATAAATAAATAAATAAATAAATAAATAAATAAATAAATAAATACCAAAAAGGTCCATTCCAAACACAAAGATAGGAAAAACAAACCTCCATGGTTCCCATAAGATTAAAGCTGTAGAGCCTCGCACATACTAAAAACTAAAGATAAAATTGGTAACTTTCTGGAATGTCTTTTCGTCTTGATGATTTGTAACTCTTTATGTTGGGATCCCTGGGTGGCGCAGCGGTTTGGCGCCTGCCTTTGGCTCAGGGCGCGATCCTGGAGACCCGGGATCGAATCCCACATCGGGCTCCCGGTGCATGGAGCCTGCTTCTCCCTCTGCCTGTGTCTCTGCCTCTCTCTCTCTCTCTCTCTCTCTGTGACTATCATAAATAAAAAAAAAAATGTGTAACTCTTTATGTAAAAACAAAACATATATAACCCCTTACTAAATGTTCCTTCCCCAGAGCATTCTCTTCTTTGTGAAGAGTGTGTATCCTGGGCAGCTGTCCTAACTTGGGGTCGAATAAAACTCTTTTCCTTTCTCTTTAAAATTTCTAAAAGTTCTGTTCATCTTGTGTCTACAGGTGTCAGAACAGGCAGTGCCAGGGCGATGCCACATTACCAGCCAGAGGGGCCTGTAACATCTTCACCAGGGCCTCATCTTTGCCACCTCTGAGTGTGAGAGTAAAAGTCTCTCCCAGGAGAGAAAATCCCCCAGGGGATGAGCCCTTTCAGGTGGAGGCAGACAAGGGAGAGGCAAGGAGGAACCCCTAACTCTCAAATTGTCAAAGAAATTATGCTTTGTGTTGTGGATTCCAACAGAGTGGCTTTATTTTCTTTCTCCAACTGTGAGAAGAGCCAGCTGAGTTGCTCTCTGCCCAACAGGAAAACCCTAGCAAACCCTTCCCGTAGTGGAAGAGAGAGAAGATAGCACAAGGCTGATAACTTCGTTTTTGGTTTAATAAGAAGATTCTGTTTCCTATAATAGTCATATTCTACAGCCAATGCAAAGAATAGAATTTCCTACTGCAAACACGTTTTAAACTTTGTAGAGGATTAAACAGAATTTTAAACTACTGAATCGTAAAGGGAACTTATGATTATAAGAAATAGAATATATGCAGATTTGAATTTGAGCCACATCTTCATTCCTTCTCTGTAGCCACTTTGTTTATAATACCCCTTAAATGTAATGCATACTTCTGTAATCTATAGAGATATATATAGTGAAAATGTATACTGGAATGTAAATATTCTGAATCTTCTTTATCCATGCTGAGGAAGAAATTTTCAGCAGTGTTTATATTCTTCAAAAAGTTACATCAACAATTATTCGACCCTTGACATCAAAGACAATCCTAGCTTATATTTCTACAGATTAAGTGTGAAGAAATATGTCTAAAACCTCTGATTTTCAGAGTTAAACTTACAAAGTCAATGCCTTAGTAGAAGATACCCTAAACATGACAGTATGATTGTAAAACCAAAGAAGAAAGACATGGTTCTGTCAATCATCTCAACCACCAATGGCAAGAATCTGGCACAACTGCAATTTTTGCTTCTCTGCTGCCATCAGAGAGAGCCCCAATCCATCAGGGCTGCAGTCTCCTGGAGCCTGGATGAGGCCTCAGATTGCCTTCCAATGCAGCATTCCAGGAAGCCACTGCTATTAAGCTGTTGGTGATGGCATCCTAGTTACCATCTGTATCAATCTGTGGGTTTTTTTGGTTGCAAGTTGCAGGAACTTCTGGCTAATTTATGCAAAAGGAGCTTAAGGAATGGTTACTCACAACTCATAACGTCATTGGAGGGCTCAAGGTAACGCTGTCTGAACTTAAAAGAACAGGCCAGCTAAGCGAGCTATTGCCAGCAGGGACCCAGAAGCACCAGGCCTCTGCCATGATCAGGAAGCTTGAGTCGACCAGCTGCCCTGCCCCTCCTGGCCTCAGGAGAATACAAGCCACTGTGCTTGCCGGGTGGTCCATTCCGCTGTCTCAACACAAGGCCAATGGCTTGCTTTGCCCACTCATTCCTTGGAGCCTCACATCAGTGCTCCTGCGTGGTGGATGTAAGTCACATGAGGAGCTCTAGGGACAGGTGAGTGTGCAAAACGCTGGCAGCTGCCCAGCATGCAGAGCAGGAAGGCACGCTGGAAGAGGGAATGATGAGGACTGAGCTCATCTGCAGTTCTTATCTCTAGATGACTCTATGACATCAGATGTGGGAAGAAAGTATAGGATAACAGGAAAGAATTGTAAGATTCAGAAATGAGAATTCGGCAATGTTCACCCAATGCTGCCCAGGAGAGAAGGGGCCCTGATGAGACAGCTGGCTGTCCTCTCCACAAGTAAACCCTGAAAAGAAGAGCAAGCAAGACAGAGAGAGAGTCTCTGAGCAACCAACCATCTTGGTTCACCCAGGACCAGGGTATTCCCAGGACATGAGACTTGCAGAGTCAACATTGACAAAGACTCTGGCAAACCAGGATGAATTGGTAATCCTAACTCGATGACACTAACCATTGACATCAACCAACTAACTCACTTGTTCAGATTTACTCTCCCCAAGCAAATTTCTTATTATAATTAAGCTTTCCAGGTATGGAGGAGATAATGCCCCAACATCACTTAGGACAATGTCTGCCATGTACTAAGCATTCAACAAATGCTTATGTTTTTGATATTTTAAAAGTCTTATTTCACTTTTAAGTATGTTGACCAGTTAACCCAAAGGTTTCATTTTGTCAGTTTTTCTTCCTCTTTGCACGTTGACGGATTTCCTTTCTGATTTCTGTTTCTCTGTTGAGGTTTTGCTTTAGTGTGAGCCGGTTCCCAGAGACAGGTCTTCCCCGGGTGTCTTGCTTCTCAGTGAGGCCCTGACCTCTGCACCACCCCCTGGGACAAGGTGACTCCATGAAGGCTGCTGCCCACCCTCTCAAAGAGGCCAAGGGGCAACTTCTGGTTTCTCGAGATACCATCTTATTTTGGCGTCCTTACACGGCCATACCCTGTGACATCAATGAGCATCTCTGATACTTCTTTGTGAAGCTTGCTGTGGTGAAGGGAGGAAGCGTGTGATCTCTGGACTCCCGAGGTGGAGGCAGAACACTGCGGTGGTGAGGGAGGCCCATGGATGTTAGAACAAGTCCCCTTCTATCTGGCTAGAAGGGTCTGTCCTGCCCCCACTGCGGAGCCTCCCTGCAGCCCTGCCACTCAGGCTGCCCTCTGTGCCCTGGATCTTCCCTCCTTCTCTCGCTCCTGTCCTCCCACAGCCTTTGCACACATGAATCTTCGCCCTGCAAGGCCTTTCTGCTTATCCTCTCTACCTCTCCAAATCCTCCAGTCTTTGAAGGCAGAGGTCAGATGCCTCCCGAAGCCTACCTTGGCTTTCCTCTTCCTGTCAGAATCATTTTGTTATCATCCGGGTTCCCAAATGACTTGATGGGGCTGCTCCAACACTTGCCACATTGGATCTGGCCATCTAGTTATTTGTGAATCTGTCTGTATTCCACACAGGATTTTAAGTTCTCCAGGACAAACCCATGCATTATTCATCTGTATCTATCCAGTACCTACAACATTTTAAAAAGACTGAATCGGATTAACCTAGTGAAGCAAACACCTCCAGGCTACTTGGATGACCTCCCTTGAACAGGAGGGACAGATGTGTCTGAGTCCAGGACCCTTGGCAGAGACGTAAGAGAGACTATCCCTCCTTGCTGTTTTCCTTATCTCTCCTCAATCTCTTCCTAAAAATATATAGAAATATACATGACCCAATCAGTTAACTGACCCTCTGGGAAGAAGCCACATGAAAGCTTTGAGACACTCTGGTTTCATGGCACCATTTTAAAAGATAGTCCTGATTTTGCCCTTTACTCACACATAAAATATAATGTTCCAAACATTGCTGAGAAATGCATGTATTTCATATGTGAGAAGTCTGATTTGTAATGGGCTGTGCACGTGGAAAGAGCCCCGAAATAGGAACCAGAATGATGAGGTATTAAGAGTGCCGCAGGGACTAACTGGTTGTGGGCACTGATGAAACATTTCTACCCTTTGAGTCTCTGCTTCCCCATCCGTGAAGGAAAGGTGTGGGGCAGCGACATCTGGGTCTCTCCAGCTCTGGAGTTCTGGGGGGGTTATGATTCTGGCTTGACTCTGGGGTGAAGAGAAGAGAAGCTATCTTCAGATCATGGAGTCTCTTACCCCTTCTCTCCTGACAAGGCTGAGAAGGGTCCAGACCCACTAACATTGAGATCAAAGAAGACTCGGATCTTCTATAACTCACTATGATAAGGAAATGCTTGTCCTGTACATCTTGAGTATCCCCAGAGGGAGCCACCACAAAGGTGACACAGACACTGCCTGAATACTTTTCTTCCATCTGCATCGGGCCACTGGAGGCAGCTGAGACAACTGACTCACCCTTATCCCCACTGATCCGAAGAGTCAATACAGGTTGCAGTTAAACATAGAGCCAGGTTATCTGAATTCAAATCCCATTGCAGGGGTGCCTGGGTGGCTCAGTTGGTGGCTCAAGTCATGATCTCAGGATCCTGGGATCAAGCCCCACATTGTCGGGCTCTCTGCTCAGTTGAGAGCCTGCTTCTTCCCCTCCCTTTGCCTGACACTCCTGCTTGTGTTCTGTCAAATAAATAAATAAGATCTTTCAAATACAACAAAAAAAGAAATCCCATTTTAGCCATTCGCTAGGCATGTGAACATGGCAAATCACTGAATTCTGTGCCTTGGTTTCACCATCTGTAAAATGGGCTCACAACAATGATATGATTATTGCAATGCTATGAATTAATATATGCAAAGCACCATATGTATCAAGTGATTACTATTTAAAGCGAGCACTTTTTGGCCTTCACTATCTTATCTATAAAATGAGATTGATATCTCTACAATAACATGGGGGAAGTGAACTAAAAGCACCTACCTACTTCAAGAATGCAACACCAAGCAAGCTATTCCTTGGTGAGTCTCCATGATGTGGGCAAATAGCCAGCCAGATAGCCGCGGGGAGGACCTGACTCCCACTCCCTTTCCAGTTTCCAGAGAATACACTGAGCCCTATGTCCTTTGTGCATGTGTTTGTGGCAGGAGAGAAATAAATTAAGTGCTGTGCTGTTCTTTCCTCCTGTTGTTTGATAAGCTTTTATTTAAAAATACCAAGTTTTCCTTAATGGTTTGCTTTAAAAGTAGCACAATGTGCCTTGGCTCAGCAGTCTCCATCCTCCACAGAGTCCTTGAAGGTCTATTTCTCCCCAGGACAGTTTTAAAGTAGAAATAAACATGCTGGTGCGCTTTCTCTTGAACCTAACATCTCGTTTCCATTTATTGAAAATGCGTTGAAGGAAAAATGAAGGAAGGATCTCATAATTATGCTTCCCCCCCAATGTTCTTTTAAACACATTGCTCCTAGCAGAACCTCTGTTTTTGCCATGAAATTTTGCAACTTATGAAAATTTAATAGCAATAAGGGCTCAGAGAAGAGTCAAAATGGATATTTGACACTTAGCACAGATGAAAATGTTCCCAGGGAGGATAACACTCCACAATTATATAAGAATGTGGTTGATGAAGGGAAAGGTAATGCCCAAGGAGTCAGAAAAGGGAACTGTGTGGTATGAGCCCGGGAAGAACAGCAAGCATGGCGGCAAGTCCTCAGCTTCATGCTCCATTCCCCCACCAGTCTCTCCGTGATTATAATGAGCAAACTGGCAAGATCTGTATTTAAGTGCACCAGAGAAGAGGAAATGCAAACTTTTCAACTGCTTTTCATTTTAGACCAAACTGTACTTTCCGCCCCCTCTGGCCTGCTGTTCTCTCTCATCTGCTATTGTAAATTATGTGCATAAGAAAATCAGTGACTCATGCAGCAGAGGCTTGAGGAAATGTGTGGCTTAATGAGGAGGAAAGAAGGTCTGATACTGATTACAGAAGAAGAAGAAGAAGAAGAAGAAGAAGAAGAAGAAGAAGAAGAAGAAGAAGAAAGAAGAAGAAGGAGAAGAAGGAGAAGAAGAAGAAGGCTTCGTGTCCTATCACATACTATACATTCAAGTTCATTGCGGGCACAGACTTTGAAGAGCCAATAACGAGCCAAGGTGGTAGAAGGGAGCATCCTCTCTGACCTTCCTCTTCTTTCATTTGCCTTGTTGGCAGCCACCTGATTTGATTTACGGTAAGAGCCACATAGAGCAGAAATGCAATGCCGTGAATGATTGTGGAGGTGGGAGCAGAGAAGACTGTGACAACATCCATTCCTGGGCCCTCAAGTACGTGGTTTTCTTATACTGCCTCCACCATTCCAGGGGATTGTGCGCACTTGCAACAGTCCATAAAACCTCCTCAGGGGCTACCTTGATCAGGATGCTGTCCTAATCCTGGTCTCTACCCTCCCTCTGTTTCAGAACGTGAAGCTTGAGGTGCAAGAACATCAGGGGCTGGTGGTGATTGTCTAGACCCACTAAGCCCCACATGACCCTCAATTGCCAACTCACTCCATTGGTGTAAAGCCCCCCACCACACTCTTTGTTAGCCTGAGGGGATGGAGGTCCCTCAGGCTAACAAAGATCACCTGGAAATAGACTCAAGGACTCTGAGCAGCCCCTAGAATCTGGCAAAAGCGAGGAACAGATCCTCCCCTAGAGCCTCCAGAAGGAACACAGCCCTGCAGACACTCTAGGGTCAGCTGGGGGATACCTGCCTCAGACTTAGGCCTCCCCAAACATAAGGTAAGAAATCTGTGTTTTATGACATCAAATTGGTGGTGATTTGTTAAAGCAGCAATAGGAAACTAATACTCAGGATTCTTGACACTATATAATGTACCGCAGGCCCTCTCATTTTGCAGACAAGGAAACAAAGTCCAGGGCATTTGCCGACTTTGATGAAATTGCATTGCTGGCCAACAGTAGCTGCTGACAACAAGCAACAATTTCTTTCTGCTGAACACAATTCTACGCCCTTGGCGCATATCGACTCATGACATCAGCAGAATCCTAAGGCAGTGGCTCTCATTTTTATCCCCATCTTACAGATGAAAATACTGAGGTACAGTGATGTCAAAAGTATGAAGTGAATAAGCAGCTACCAAGAGTTTGCACCCAGGCATTTTGGAAATCACTTTATCCCCCCACCCCCACTGGGCCCAGAGCTAGCTCCTGGATAACCATCCATCTCCCTGCCAACCCCTAGAGCTTCATCCCATTTCATCTTGCCATGCTGGGAGGTCTGTAGGTCATGTCCCTCTGAGCCAGTGAGGCACAGGGATGGAGCTGCCTATGGCACAGCTCTGGTTGGTTGCCACCCTGGCCTCCCTCCAGGTTCCCATCCCTCAACACTTCCCCTTCCCCGCTGTGGCCCCGTGGCAGACAGAAAAGAGAGAGGACAGAGTTTCTGCCTTCAGCCAGCCCAGATTATCTTGGGCTAAATGTGGGACCTTGAGTGTCACTTTTTGCAATTTGGACCTCATGGCAAGGCTGTCCCTAAGGCTTTAGCACTACTTGTTGGCTGCCTGGAGCAAGGTGACATTGCAGGGGGAAGAGCAATTGATAGTGAGAGCTTCCCTCCCAGGTGCAGCTCTGCAACGACTGTAGAAGGTTGCTTCCAGAGGGCCGTGGGTTTGGGACAGCACAGCACCTGGGGTCCTATGTTGAGGCTGTTTTTACAGCCAATACAGTGTATTTAGTTAAACTGTGTATTTATTCAGGGTGGCCTGAGGAAGGGCTGCTGGATATGGGGAGGCAGGATGCCCGGCCCCTCCTTGATGTTACTAATTTCCCATGTGAACCAGGGTCCATGGCAGCTCAGGGCGACGAATACACAGTGCCTGCCGCCAAGGAGCGTCCTCACCACTCGGACACGTATGTTAAAACAAACCAGCGAACAAACGAAAGCTCTAACAGTTGAGGGCCATCTGGTCACTGGCCAGGGCAGGTGCGTGGGGGCTGGCCCCATCCGTGTGGGCTCAGGAGTGCTCCACAGGAAAATGAGATTTCAGAGCATGAGTGGGTGGGTGATGAGGGAGCATGGTCTTTGGTGGAGAGAAAAGTACCGGGCAAGACGCAGGCCGGGACGTTCAAGCAAACATATTTGAGGCCTGTGAGCCGAGCAGGTCAACTGGCGTCAGAGACGCACAGGAGCACAGAAAGCCCTCCTGCTGGTTGTCACTGAAGCGTTCATTCATGCGTGCATTCGGTCATCAGTCAACAAATATTTCTTGTTTGCCTGCCCCCGCTGGACGCCAGGCCCTCTCCCAGGTGCTAGGGACCCAGCACTAGGCGCGCTGAAATGCGCGGGCTGTGGCCTGACTTGGGCGCCAGGCGGCCCGCCCCGAGCACCTGGCAGCCGGCGCTGCTCTCCCGCGTGCCCTCGGCAGAGGGATTCCGCGTCAGGCCCTTCTTCCTGCAGCCGCGGCCACCTGCCCCGCCCCCGCAGCGCCTGGCTGTGTGACGTGGGGCGGACACAGGAGCTCCGCGGGAGTAAATTACCGGCGCAGCATCCTCATGCATGAAACATGGCCCAGGGGACCCGGAGAGGCGCAGGCCCGCGGCCTGGCGCGGCAGCTGCCTTGGGGCCAGCGCGGAGTTAAGGGAGGGAAAGGAAAAGCAGCTCACAAGATAAGAGCAGTTGACAGGAGCCTCAGACACTAAAAACAGAAGAGGGTTTGTGGGTTTGTTGGTTTTTTTTTTTTTTTTTTCTATCTTCCTGCGACTGGACTCGCGTCCCGAACCGCTGCGCGCTTGCTCGCTGCCATGCGGAGGTTCTAGCGCGGGCCTCGGACATGGTGCTGCCGTCTCGGTTACACTGGGTCCGAAGCAGGCCGTGGAGGGAGCGCATCCGGAGGCGGCAGCTCACCCGTGAGTGTCCCGAGGGGGCGGCGTGCGCCCCCCCCGCCCTCCTCCACACTCCCCCCTCCACACCCCGACTTGCCCCCCGCTTCGCCCCGGGCACCCTCTCCTGGGGGCCTTCGCCTTCCTCCTCCTCCCTCAGCTCCGCTTTCCTTCCTGCAGCTCATCTCGCTCCCAAGTAGGGGGGAACGACACACACTTTGCTTCAAGCAGCAAACAAGAGAGGGCCTCTTTCCCTCTGGATCTAGGTGGAAAATCCAGATAAATGTTCACACCAGTCGAAGAGTTGTACAAACTGGAACTTTCATTTATAGTGGGGTGGGGGGAGGACTATGCAATGTGTGCACTGAAGGGACATGTCGCTAGAGTGGGTGAAACCCGCGGAGTGAGTCACATTTCCTTTAAAGGACCCGTCGTATGTTTCACTTATTGGTTTCTAAAGTGATCAGACTCGCACCGAGGTTCCCCTTGAGTTGACAGGAATGTTTCTAACCCAAAGGGAGATTTCAGCACTGAAGTAATTTGAGAAAGAAAAAGCATTCCGCATATATGCCAATAAGTAACATATTGGTGTGTGTCTGCGGCTGCTGAGGGTAATTTAACTCCCATGTCAGCAAATGCACAGTCCGAGGGGCCGGGCTGTGGAGGTAAATGAGCCACACGGCTGTTTGCACAGTGGTGAGGAGTAGCTAGCTCCCTTTATCTCTGTCATGAGAAAAACAACAGCGAAGCCATGATGGCAAACTACAGCTAACACGTGGCCTGGGCCGGGGAAGGCAACAGGGAATGGTGGGGACTGTGGTAAAATGGGCAAGTACATGTCCTCCCACAGAAAGGCACCCACTGTTCGAGGTCCTCAGATTGTCCGCACAAGGCAGGAAGGTCTATGTTGCCAGGTTTCCTAACTCTTCCAGAAAAAGCAAGAGCAGGCTAGTTTCTAAGTCAGATCTCTCAGGTCTAAACACTGGCAGTTATCTCTTTCAATGCTAAATAGCATAGTGTGCTCTGATGCAGAATGTGACCACTGTGGCCCACCAAGCTGTGGTTTAAGGGTGGGGTATTGCCCTCATTTGAGGCCTGCCACATGGTGTCATTTGAGTCCAGTTATGTGTTGGTGAGACTTTCTTACATGTTAGAAGCCTCCAGAGAAGACTGTTAAATTAAGAGGAGTGATGGTTTAGGAACGTAAACACACCCACAGTGGCGGTCTACTAGCCTAGCTGCTAAGTCGGGCTGATTGGAGTTCACACAGCACCCTGCATATGAGAAACTGCACCCAGTAAAATTCTTGATATGATGAAAGAGCTGTTAGCAATTTTCTGAGAGCCTTTACATTCTTAGTCATCTGCTTCCCTCACCTGAGCCAGTATTGGGTTCAGATTTCAGCTTCTGTGTCCCTTTACTTTGCATCCATGGGAACAGAACTGCAGTCCCACGGATTTGGGACAACCCTCTGGGGAGGCACGTGCCACCGAGAAAGGCTGGATTGATCCATGTTGTTGCATTGCTATGGGGAAGCAGCCTACCCTCCACAAACAGGAATTTGGGGGAAAGATTGGTTTTGTTGTAGAGATTTTACTTAAATTATGAGCCTGCCAACTGGGCCTTGGGGGAAGGTTTCTGCATGGTTTTAATATGAAACAATGATGTGTTAATAAATGCTTAACCCAAGTTTGACTTAAAGCAGGCCAGCCCTGACCTCTTTGGCATAAGTGCCTGAGGAAGGAGAGGATTCTGACATTCCTTCAGGGTGGTCAAGAGCCCCTCGGTGTTCGAGGCAATGTGAGTCCGATATAGCAGTGGATCAAGTGACTTTGTTTTGGGTTTTTTCCAACTCATGGAACACCTGCGCATATTTGAAGGCTGAGAGTTAGAGGCCGTGGAAAGGGGGGGTGGGTGGAGGAAATATGCTGAAGAGAGAAAGGACCAACGAAGAGGTTTCTCCCTGTGAACGCCAGGATAGCCCTCGGCATTGTTTTGCAATTGCTAACCTCTGTCTTTGATAACTTTTCCTGCTGCTTTTCTGAGGCTTCTCTCACAGGTCAGCGTTCCCTCTGACTTAGACACCTGGGTTATTCTGTTACTGAGAACATTAAGCTAATAACTCTTTCCCCTCCAATCCACAAAGGGAACGTGAATGGCAATAGGAGGTCCATGTACAGCCCCTTCTGTGCCCATGCAGACATTGCTAATCAACCACAGCTCGTTCTCTCTCCCAGGGAAGCCAGGCCCAAATTTGGACTCCTTTCTCATCCAGTACTGCTATTTCTAATCAGTTAGATTTGCCTCATTTTTATCCCATTGTTGCATTTGTATCCCATTGCTTTCTAACAAATTACCACAAGTTTATTGTCTTAAAACAACACAGGGGGTATTACCTTGCAGTTTCCATCAGCCAGGAGTTGGGCCTGAATTAGCTAGGTCCAGTCAGGGTCTATCTGCCAACGCTGCAGTTAACGTGTTAGCAGAACCACTGTCTCTTTTGGGGCTCACGGTCTCCTTCCAAACTCAAGGGTTGTTGGCAGAATTTAGTTCCTTGTGATTGTAGGACAGATGCCCTCATCAACTGAAGGCTCCCTGCTGTTCCCTGTCACATGACTTTCTCTACAATGTGGGAGTTCTGCTTTCTCAAGGCCAACAAGACAGAGTATGTGGTGCTGCCTGTAATCTCTCCTTTAAAGAGCTCTCCTAATTAGGCCAGGCCCACCCACAATAATCTTTTGATTAGTTCAAAATCAACTGATCAGGGATCTTAATTACATCTGAAAAATCCTGAATCTTTGCCCATATGACTTCCATGACTTAATCATGGAAGTAAAATCTCATTATATTCAGTCTTTCCCACACTCTAGATAAGGGAATTACAGGAGCATGTATACCAGGGTCAGGAATCAACGGTAGCATTCTGCTTACCACAAAACCTGTCATCTTGCGATAGGACTTGGATTTTGAGCTACTGGAAATCTTTTTCTTTTTTACTTTTTATTATGGAAATTTTCAAATATACAGAAAAGTAGAGAAAATAATACAATGAATCCCATATACCTATCACCTAAATTTAGCAACTGCTAACATTTTGCCATATTCACTTCATCTAACTTCCTGCCAAAGTGTTTTCAAATTAATTGCAGACATTATGACACCTCAGCTCTCATTATTTTAGTAAGAGCATCTCTAAAAAGCGAGATCCTTTTTCTATATAACTGCCTAATAAAATCAATGATCCATAATATTATTTAATACACAGTCCACATTCAAATCCCTTCAAGGGGAAACCAATTCCAAGCGTGCTCTGTATGCCTAGAACTCTTAGCAAAATGCCTGGCGCCTAGTATACTCAGGAAAGGTTTGAGTTCAGTCAAAATTATATCCTTGTTAAAGCAATGACTCCCCAAACCCATCTTCTCTTAATGTCCTCTTGCTTTTTCTTTTCACCCTCGTACCCCGCCCGGGGTCTGTAATGAGATATTTATGTTATTTAGAGTTGATAGTAGTGTAGGATCGAACGTAAGAAGCCAAGGTATGAGAGCTAGAATGTATTACCCTTCTTAGGGATATTTGCATTTTAAAAGGGGCCACCAGAGAAAGACCCAAACATGTGATAGTGGGCAGACTATTTGAGAGATACTCATCCAACACCCTGGAAACCACATCAGGCTGCTTGAGCCCCCAGGTCAAGAGAGGTATGAGCAATAGCACAGAGGGCTCCTGGACTTCAGGATGATGACAGCAGTGTTGGAGCAGACCATGGTAGTGAGGGGCAGCTTGCCTGTGACCCTTTCTTTCCTTTACTCTGCCAAAGTTAGGAGACCGCAGGGGAAAGGAAGCCTGGCAAGTGTATCCACTTTGATAATGGGAAGATTTGGTTTCTTGCAGCTTCTTAGCTACTGGCCTGTGAACAAGTCACTCTACCTCCCTGGTGCCCACTTCCTCATACAGGAAATGGCTGTTATAGTGACACCAGCCTCCGTGGTCCTACTGGGGAGATTAAAAGACATAAATTGTGTCAACTCCTTGCACAGTGTGTGGTACATGGCAGTGGTAGTGTGTTGCATCTGAAAGAACAGAAGTGGTGATGGTGACATATGGGACAATACCATGCTTTGGGGCTGGTGGGGACAGGCTGTGGGGAGAAGGTACCCCGCTTCCTCAGCCTTGACATGACCCACCCCCATATTCAGCTGCATGCCTCCAACCCCAGGCAGGAGAGTCCAGCCAAGCCAGAGACCAGCTAGCCTCTGGGGGTGCACCCACTCCTTTCTTCTGGAAAATGTGATGTAAATCCATCCAGACAACTTAGTCCAAGTGGGACTTACTGGTTTGCCGTCCTGAAAGTTCTCGCCTCTGTGTCTGGGTGGACAAAGCAGCAGGAGAACACCCTCTCTGGACCCCAATGAAAGAAATGAGAGCACGTTCTCTGTGCCCCCAAAAAGCTGACACATGGTTGTCCCAATGATACGACTGGATGACTTTCTTCCCAAGGGCAAGGTGACTTGGTTGTCTTGTTCTGCTTCTTTGACTGTCCCCCTGGCCCTGGGTGGTGATATTCTTACCAGGTGATGGGTAGGAGGGGGGCCTGCAGGCAGCAGTTTTGTTGTGCACACCCATCCCTGGACTGTGGCGGGGAGTGCGAAGTGATTATGAAGGGGGGTCCTCCTGTCCTGCACAGGGATGTCAGGAGCCAGTGGTTCTCCCCTCACCTTGCACAGCTTTGGGAGCACTCCAGTTCTCAGAAGGGTCTGTGGTCTCTTCTAAATGATTGATGTCTCAGAAGGGGCTGAAGCCGAGGGCTGATGCTGGGCAGGCCCCAGGGAGCCGGGGGGCCTCTGGGAGGGGGAGGCATGGGCGCCTTTCCCAGCAGCCTCGGTCCCCGGGGGCCTGCATCAGCTTGCAGAGCAGCCTGCTTACTATCGCCTTTCTTCTCTGGCTTCCCTGCTCTCTGGCTGGGCTCCGCAGCAGCCAGGTCGGCCTGGACCGCTCTCAGTTTCTCCCCCGGCCCCTCCCTCGGAGATTTTGCCCTGGCCTGGGGAAGCCACATACGGACACCTGCCTCCTAGCCTGGAGCATACGCCTTTCTGCTGCCTTCTAGCCTGCTGTTCCGACTCCCATCAGAACTTCCTGAATGTCAACTCCTAGCAGCACAGGGCTGCTTGGGGCTGGGCGTCTCTGCTCTGTCCTTCCCCTGGGGGGAGTTCCTCTCATGGCTTCTGGTTCCTTTAAAGCTAGGGGCTTAAAAATTTGGAAGGAAGTAAATGATACATACATATATACATCACCCCATCTGAAAAAGTGAAGAAAGAAGCCTTTTAGGACATTTTCTATAATCCCCAAGTTACATATTCTCCTTGGGCTCCAGTTTATCGACCTGCTAAAATTGCCCATTAACAGCTTCCGGTCAGAGAGCAGGCAGGTTACCCCCTAAACACCCCCAGGCCTGAGCTCCTCCCCAGTTTCATATCTGATTTATCCCACAGTCCTGCCAATTACAGAGAGTTTGGCTGTATTTTGTTTAGGGACCCTAGCATTCATTCGGATGTGAGAACGATGTATATGCCTTCACACATGGCATTCCCTATGTTCTCATGATCCAGATGAACAATTGCTTCCACAGAAGACTTACCTTCTCCTTCCTGCCTTAATGATGGAGTCGCGGAGTGCCATAGCCAAGTGCCCCATTCCAGCTCCTACTGTCAAGGAAAAAAAAAAAAGGAGGATGGGAAACCCGAGAAAGGGAGATACTTTGAATAATTCAAGGGGGTTCTGTTGGTTGAGAAAGTGCTTTCTTTGTATGTACATTGATCTGGACAGATATTTTAGCTGTCTCCAGCCAAGGACGGACAAAAGAGAGGGTGTGGAGGGCAAAGGGAAGGAGAAGAAGAAGAAGGAGAAAGTACAATGAATAAAAATTAAAAAAGGGAATGAAAACAGCAGAGGGATTAGAGAACTCAGAGCGTGGTGACAGATCCTGAAGCTTTTTATTCTCAGGTTGGTTGTTTGTAGATGGATATAAAGAGCCCCAAAGTTAATCACTAGAATAACAACTTGGTCTCTAGTTAGAAGCAGAAAATTAAGAAAAACAGCAAATTTTCTCGGTAGCCTGAAGCTAAGGCATTAAGTTGAGGGGGAAGGTGGGTCCTAGGGGATAGAAACTGCTTTTTGAAATATGTTAGCTAAATATAACCCACTATGTGCACACCAAGTTTTCTCTGAAATAACAAGATTAGACATTGTTTAACTGCATATGAGTTTGTGTGTATACACACACACACACAGCGGCACTTCACTGTCAAGAGCTTGGGCAGTAACACTAAAAACTAAACCTCATTTTGTTTTGATCTGACACAAATCCATTAAGGTCTCCGTGATATAAGAATCCAGCAATATGCAAACATGTAAGAGAGAGGGGAAGTCCTCTAAAATCCCCAGCCTACCACCGTACAGGCAAGTGCTCTCATTTCTTTTACTAAAATATACTCAGTGTATTGCTTTTGTAGGGTCTGTTCTGCAACTTGCTTGTTTCATTCAGCTATATAACTCAAATACGCCTATGGCCTATTTGTGTCTAGAAGTTCCACCACCCAAACATTCGTTCCTGCGCCTTTCCCATCAACCCCTCTCCCTAGATTTTGTCAACCAATGATCTTTTTTTCTGTCCTATAGATTTGCCTTTTCCAAAATCTTATAAATGAACTCATATAGTCTGGAGCCTTTTAAGTCTGGCTTCTTTCATGTAGTTTGATACTTTTGAGGTTCATCCATGTTGTTGCATGAAAGTTTGTTCTTCATCACAGATAGTATCCTGTTACTGGGTGATTTTTTTTTAAATAAGGTATGATTATTTACAGGTGATAAGATCTCTAGTCAAAAAGCATGGGTAGACAGCAGTCGGATTGGACGACCCCTAAAGTCTCTAGAGTTGCCATCTCAGGGGAATCAGTAGGCAAATTAGGACAGTGAGCCTCTCTGGAGTCCCACTGTGCCTCATCCATATCCTGGAAATACCAGTGGGACCTACTCAGGGATGCTTCATTCAATCAGTAGAAAATGATTATAGTTCAGAATGTGTCGGACCAGTTGTCAACCCTACTCTACGTGTTGTAGAGCTACAGAGAAGACAAGGCTCTCTTTCCCCAGTGTGAGACCCAGAATCAAGCTGATGAAGGAGAGCAGAGGTCAGGGCATGGCTGTTCTGGCCCCCACAAGATAAGATACAGTTGCAGAGGAGCCAAGAGTCCCACTGGGGTGGAGGAGCTTTCTGGTTGCCCTGTTATCTCTCCATTTTTTTCTCCTTAACTCAAAATAAAATGTTGTGTCTTGCATCAAGAGCATAACATCCTGCACACAGAAGGAAAAGAGTGAAAGAATGTCTCGATTTCTTAAGGAAATCACGTACGTTAGCTTTCAGCTTTCAATCCAGCTTTTAAATGAGTAGCCCAGACATTGTTATAATTGCCCCCCAAAGGACAAAAACTTGATTTCCTTCCAAACTGAAGTTAAATGAAATTGACTTGACTTGAAGTTGAATTTAACTTCACAGTTAAAATGAAGTTGTTTGGTTTTTCTTTTTTTTAATTTTATTTATTTATGATAGTCACAGAGAGAGAGAGAGAGAGAGAGAGAGAGAGAGAGGCAGAGACACAGGCAGAGGGAGAAGCAGGCTCCATGCACCGGGAGCCCGATGTGGGATTCGATCCCAGCTGTCCAGGATCGCGCCCTGGGCCAAAGGCAGGCGCCAAACCGCTGCGCCACCCAGGGATCCCAGTCGTTTGGATTTTAAGATGAGAATTCTACTCCTCAAGGTGAGACTATATATTCTTTTCTTCACCGCCCCTCTCGTGCAATCTCCATTTCTGTGTCGTCTGTGATGTGGGGGATCGCGAGTGTCCCCGCCAGGGCTGTGGGACTTGCTTCCAGGTCTTGCCTGATCATCTTTAAAACATCGATTAGACCCCTTACCCTCTTGCTTTTCAATACACAAACATCCTTTCTCTCCCAGGCTAGAATTTTGGCCATGGTCTCTTGTGCACCCCATCTTTCATCACACATGAAGGGGATCCCTTCTGGCACTCTGCCGTCCCGGTCATCCCAGTGCTAGGATGGTATATTCCAGTACCTTAGACTGGAACAGCCCCATTTTCAGGGCCTTGCCTTACCTCTTCTCACATCCAATCGAACCCAGCGTGTCCCATAGCTTCTTGAAGCCGGCGTGTCCCAGATGATGGGTCCCAACGTGTCAGCCTGATAAAAATGGTTCCAACCTTATGCTTTTGTGCCTAGAGGTGATTTCACCCATATCCTCTTACTGCTCACTGCTACTCTCTAAGTTAAAAGCTCTGTACTCCCTTTCTTTCTTTCTTTTTTTTTTTTTAAAGATTTTATTTATTTATTAATGAGAGACACAGAGAGAGGCAGAGACACAGGCAGAGGGAGAAGCAGGCTCCTTGCAGGGAGCCCGACGTGGGATTCAATCCCAGGTCTCCAGGATCACACCCTGGGCTGAAGGCGGCGCTAAACCGCTGAGCCAGCGGGGCTGCCCTCTGGATTCCCTTTCATGTGTGCGGGAATGAACGTTGGGAAAGAAAGCAAGAGGGAACACCTGCCATTTCCCCGGGACAGGACCTGTGCCAGGCACCATGCCAGATGCTGTCTTTGTCATTCTTTTGCTTACTGCTCAGGCCACCACCGTGAGGTTGGTCATCATTATATCCATTTTGCAGGGGAGGACTTGGAGGCTCAGAGAAATTGAAAGGCTTGCATGGGCCTCACAGTTACTAATGACAGGGTACAGCCAAGATTCAAAATCACTTCCTTACAATCCTGGCTGGTTTTCACTGTTAAAACTTTTACTGCCAGGACTTTGATTAAAATCAGCGGACCCCCCAATCTAGCAATATTTCCAGCCTTCTGAGCTGTCTGTTGAAAAAAATTCACCTCACTGTGCACCCCGGTGTCAAAGTTTGGGCCGCACTGAAAGGCAAACAGCTCTGGGGGACTCCCCAAGATGGGCTCCAGGCCTGGCAATGTCCACCAGCAGTAAAAGGGGGCTGTGCGGCATCTGTTGGGCACTGGGTCTCCAGAGCTATGCTAAATGTTCAGGAATCTGAGAAATACACTAAGGAAAACACTAGAAAAATGTTAAAATCTTTGTGGAATAGCTACCCTGAGTTCCTAATTTCTTTTCTATGCCAGACTAAGGTGGTAATGACCACCGAGAAAGAAACCTGGCCACCCAACCCTTGGACTCAGAGCTGGCACTTGTCCGGAGCAAGCAACCAGCTTCCAGCAGACAGGTGCCCCTGTGTCTCCTTCAGAATTAGATGAACTCAGGCCAGCTTGGCCTGCCCTCCGGGGTCAGCTGACTCCAGGGTTCCAGACCCAGTTGGCCATCCCCTGACCCACGAAACTGGCCTCCCACTACTTGTTCAGTGGGTTCCCATCCTGGTGGCTTCTGACATTGTTTCCCTGCACTGGCCCAGAGGCTCAGCTGAATGGCAAACTAGGGCAGAGTGAGATCCACTCAGATCCTTCCAGGATGTGTTGACCTACACAGGTGCCCGGCACAAATTCACAGACTCCATTCAGGGCTGCTCCCATGCTCACCAGACCTCCTCCAGCACCACCCGCTCCTAGGTTACCCCAAAACTTCCCTGCACAGAGAAGACAGCACAGACCTTCCCTTCTGCACCCAGCGCAGCAGGTGTCCATTCAGCACCTGGAATCCAGCCACTCCCGTGGAGGAAACACTCTACAGTTTGCTTTCTGACCTCTGAGGAGAGCTTTGTACTTCACCATGGAGCTCCTGTCCTCCCCGAGCTGCGGAGGGCTCTGCCCCCAGGTCTCAGTGTGCCAGCCAGCATGTGCTTCAGCCTCCCCAGGCTCATCAACCAGCTGGGCATGGAATCCACCCCTCACTCTAGCCATGAGTGTTAAGACATAAGAGCAGGGGAAAATATTTTGTCAGCTTGCAGAACCATCCAAACATCTGTTCTTAGTCTAGTGCCTTAGAGCGCACCTTTACAATTGTATTGTTTATTTTGAAAATATAATGTGTTATGAAAATATATAGAATGTATCATGGCCTTCTTAATGGGCTTACTTTTGTTTGTTTTAATATTTGAATAATTGAACACTTGCCTCTAGGAGATTGGCGGATCCAACAAGTGGCATTTGCCTGAGTGGTTCCTCTTGGTTGTCGCTGCATTGGGGCTATGAGGGCCCCAGTTGTCAGCAGACAGACCCACACCTCAGCAACTGGGAGAGGCAGTTGAGGGCAGAGGGGCTTGATCCCAGGACCCCAGGATCTCCTGGGCAGAGGGGCTTAAGATGCAGGACAGGACAGACCTGCCCCTTCTTGCCCTCGGCCTCCACTGTGTCATATCCCCCTAGTTGTCAGCCTCTTATCTCCTCCAGCTCCCTCTCAGAGGAAATTCCTACCTATACCTCATGATTTCCCCCCGATTTACTCTCTTTAAATGGTCATGGTCGGGACATCTGGGTGGCTGGCTCAGTAGTTTAGCATCTGTCTTTGGCTCAGCTCGTAATCCCGGGGTCTTGGGATTGAGTCCTGCATTGGGCTCCCCGCAGGAAGCCTGCTTCTCCCTCTGCCTGTGTCTCTGCCTTTCTCTGTGTCTGTCATGAATAAATAAATAAAATGGTTATAGTCTTGCATTTAAGACCACTCTGATCTCCATTACACTGTGAAAGATCACAAATTCAAAGAAATAACAGAATTAATGCTTTAAATTCATACAACCAATTTCTTCCAAAGTGTTTATTATTTTTCACTTTTAAAAATGTACAGAAAGAGAGAAGAAAATACCAGACAGCTCAAAACAGAATACCAAGTATTGACTTGTAGAGATTCTCAGGCTTCTTGTTTTTAAGGAGAAACAAGAACTTAAAGTTTCTTGTGTCTGCACTGTTTATGTACTGACCTTCCAGAAGGCTTTAGAAGATTAATCTCTCCCAACTGCCCTTTTGCCCGTCATTTCTCATCTGCTATGCAAAGGTACTCTTTAGACTACTTAATATGGATTATCATAAATCTGCGTTAGTGAGACCTCACATCATGAAACTCAGCTCTCCTCTATGCATTGGCAAAATATAAATATCGTGGGATGCCTGGGTGGCTTAGTGATTGACTATCTGCCTTTGGCTCTGGTGGGGATCCTGGGGTCCTGGGATCAAGTCCTGCATCAGGATCAAGTCTTCCCCAGGGGGAGCCTGCTTTTCCCTCTGCCTGTGTTCCTGCCTCTGTGTGTGTGTGTGTGTCTCTCTCTCATGAATAAATAAATAAAATCTTTTAGAAAATATATCTCATAAAATCCTCAGGATCAACCAAATACAACAAAGGGAAGCAGCTCCCCTCTTCTGCACGTAATAGCTCTGACTAATCACACAGCCTCTTATGTAGTGTTGAGTGACTTTTCACCTTTAATTTTACCTGCAAATAGCACTCATTTATAAAACTGTGCTTTCAAAAATGACTCATCGGTGACTCAGAGAAATCAACAATCTCTGTAACTTTTAATCTCATGCAATTTTTTCAGTGTCTTTTTTGTTCATGAATGCACTTATGATTTATTTTAAAATACCAAGTGTTAAAACATAAGCAAAACCTCACTTAAGGTCATAAAGAAGCTCGGTGACACATCCCATCCTTCAGCAACACATCCATCCTTCCATGCAAGCCCCTATTTTCGTCCTCCAAGTCCTGAGCTCTAGGAAAAGTCAACTTCTTACTTTTCCTGAACAACAACTCACTAGAGGGACCCGATAAAGAGAGTGATTGCTCCTCAGAGTCCAAAAACAATGTTTCTAAAGCTACATTGGAATAGCCATCTTCGTGACATCACAGGAAATAGGTTTTCTGAAGCCCTGAGGGGCATTTTCTTTAATTGGTATGGTCTTTTCTTCTCAATTCCAGAATCCAAATTGTATTTTGATGAATTATATTCTGAAAAGAGTTTTTTAAAAAGTTATGTCCGCAGAAATTCAGTTTAAATTTTTTTAAAAAGCGTTTACATTTCCTCTCTCTATATATTTTTTACTTTTCCTTTTCTTAAGGTATAACTATTCCTGGGGGGACAGAATGAACTGCCTTACCTATTCCTGACATGTTTTTTAGATTTTAAATCCAGTATAGTTAACATGCAGTGTTATATTAGTTTCAGGTATACAAAATAATGATTCAACAACTCTATACATTACTCAGTGCTCATCACGATAGGTATCCTCTTAATCCTCATCACCTGTTTCACCCATCCCCTATCCTCCTCCCCTCTGATGATCATCTGTTTGTTCTCTATAGTCAGGAGTCTGTTTTTTTGGTTTGTCTCTTTTTTTCTTTATTCTGTTTCTTAAACTCCACATGAGTGAAATCATATGGTATTTGTCTTTCTCTGACTTTATTTTACCTAACATTCTACTACTGTAGCTCCCTTCATGTTGTAGCAAGTGGCAAGATTTCAGTCTTTTTTATGGCGGAGTAATATTCCATGATACACACACACACATACACACACACAGACCCCATATCTTCTTTATCCACTCATCTAGTGATGGACACTTGAGCTGCTTCCCTAATTTGGCTATTATAGATAATGCCGCTATAAACATAGGAGTGGATGTATCCCTTTGAATTAGTATTTTTGTATTTTGGGGGTAAATACTCAATAGTGCAATTACTGGGTAGTTCTATTTTTGGTTTTTGAGGAACGTCTATACTGTTTTCCACATGGCTGCACCAGTTTGCATTCCCACCAGCAGTGCATGAGGGCTCCTTTTTCTCTACATCCTTGCCTACACTTGTTTCTTATATTTTTGATTTCAGCCATTGTGACAGGTATGAAGCAATATCTCATTGTAATTTTGATTTGTGTTTCCCTGATGATGAGTGATATTAAGCAACTTTTCATTTGTCTGTTTGGCCACATATTTGTCATCTTTGGAGAATATTTGTTCATGTCTTCTGCCTATTTTTCAATTATTTGCTTTTTTGGTGTTGAGTTGTATAAGTTCTTTATATATTTTGGATACTAACTCTTTATCATATGTTGTTTGCAAATATCTTCTCCCATTCAGTAGGTTGTCTTTTAATTTTGCTGATTATTTCCTTTGCTATACAGAGGATTTTATCTTGATGAATTCCCAATAGTTCATTTTTGCTTTTATTTCCCTTACCTTGGGAGACATATCTAGAAAAATGTTAGTATAGTTGATGTCAGAGAAATTACTACCTGTGCTCTCATCTAGAATTTTTATGGTTTTAGGTCTCACATTTAGGTCGTTAATCCATTTTAAGTTTATTTTTGTGTATGATGAATGAAAGTGGTCCAGTTTCATTCTTTTGCATGTGGCTGTCCAGCTCTCCCAACACCATTTGTTGAAGAGATTGTCTTTTTCCCATTGTATATTCTTGCCTTCTTTGTTGAAAATTAATTGACCATGTAATTGTGGGTTTATTTCTGGGCTTTCTATTCTGTTCCAATGATCTGTGTGTCTGTTATATGCCAGTACCATACTGTTTTGGTCACTACAGCTCTGTAGTACATCATGAAATCTGGGATTGTGATAGCTCCAGTTTTGTTCTTTTTCAAGATTGCTTCGGCTATTTGGAGTCTTTGCAGTTCCATACAAATTTTAGGTTGCTTGCTCTAGTTCTGTGACAAATGCTGGTATTTTGATAGGGATTGCTTTAAATGTGTAGATTGCTTTGGTAATATGGACATTTTAATAATATTTGTTCTTCCAATCCATGAGCATAAATGTCTTTCCATTTCTTTCATCAGTATTTTATAGTTTTAGGAGTAAAGGCTTTTTACCTCCTTGGTTAAGTTTATTCTAAAGTATTTTATTATTTGAGGTGCAATTATAAACGGGATTGTTTTCTTAGTTTCTCTTTCTGCTACTTTGTTATTAGTGTACAGAAATGCGATGATTTCTGTATATTGATTTTGTATCCTGAAACCTTACTGAATTTATTTATCACTTCTAGTAGTTTCTTGGTGGAGTCTTTACAGTTTTCTATATATAGAATCATGTCATCTACAAATAGTAAAATCTTCCCTTCTTCCTTACCAGATTGGATTCCTTTCTCTTATCTGAATGCTGGGTAGGACTTCTAATATTATGTTGAATAAAGGTGGTGAGAGTGGACGTCCTTGTCTTGTTCCTGACCTTAAGAGAAAAGCTCTTAGTTTTTCACCACTGAATATGATGCTGACTGTGGGTTTTTCATGTATGGCCTTTATTATGTTGAGGCATATTTAAACCCACTTTGTTGAGGGTTTTTATCAGGATGGATATTGTACTTTGTCAAGTGTTTTTCTGTATCTGTTGAAATGATCATATGGTTTTTATCCTTTCTCTTGTTGATGCATGTATCACACTGACTGATTTGTAAATGTTGAACCACTCTTATATCCCAGGAATAAATCCCACTTGATTATGGTGAATTATTATTTTAATGCATTGTTGGATTTAGTTTGCTAGTATTTTGTTGAAGAATTATGTATCTTGGAAACAGAGATATTGGCCTGTAGCTTTCCTTTTTTGTAGTGTCTTTTTTTCTGGTTTTGGTATCAGGGTAATTCTGGCCTTGTAGAATGAATTTAGAAGCTTTTCTTCCTCTTCTATTTTTTCGAAAAAAGGTAAAAATAGGTATTAACTTTTCTTTAAATGTTTGCTGGAATTCACCTGTGAGGCCATCTGGTACTGGACTTTTGTTTGTTGGGAGTGCTTTGATTATTGATTCCATAACAAAATTTGAACAGATCAATTACCAGCAATGATTCCATTTCATTGCTGGTAATTGATCTGTTCAAATTTTGTTTCTTCCTAATTCAGTTTTGGGAGGTTATATTGTTTCTAGGAACTTATCCTCTTCTTCTTCTAGGTGGTCCAATTTGTTGGCACATAATTTTTCATAACATTTTCTTATAATCCCTTTTTCCTGTCATGTTGGTTTCTTGCATTTCTGATTTTGGCTCCTCTCTTATTTTGATGAGTCTGGCTAGAGGCTTATCAATTTTGTTATCTTTTCAAAGAACCAGCTCCTGGTTTTGTTGATCTGTTCTATTGTTTTCTTTTACTTTCTATATCATTTATTTCTGCTCTAACCTTTGTTAACTCCTTCTTTCTTTTGGTTTGAGGTTTTGTTTGCTCTTCTTCTTCTAGCTCCTTTAAATACAAAGCTACGTAGTTTGAGATTTTTCTTGCTTTTTGAGATGGGTCTATATTACTATTAACTTCCCTCTTAGAACAGTTTTGCTGCATCCCAAAGATTTTGGACTGTTGTGTTTTCATTTTAATTTGTCTCCAAGTATTTTTTATTTCCTCTTTGATTTCTTAATTGACCCATTCATTGTTTAGTAGCATGTTATTTAACTTCCATGTATTTATGTTCTTTTTTTAATACATATTTTTAAAGGTTTATTTATTTATTTATTTATTTATTTATTTATGATAGAAATAGAGAGAGAGAGAGGCAGAGATACAGGAGGAGGGAGAAGCAGGCTCCATGCCGGGAGCCCAGTGCGGGACTCGATCCTGGGACTCCAGGATCACGCCCTGGGCCAAAGGCAGGCACTAAACCACTAAGCCACCCTGGGATCCCCAGTATTTATGTTCTTTCAAGATTTTTCTTGTGGTTGATTTCTAGTTTCATAGCATTTCCTTGGAAAAGGTGCATGGTATTATGACTTCAGTCTTTCTGAATATGTTGAGACTTGTCTTGTGGCCTAACATATGATCTCTTCTGGAGAATGTTCCACATGCACTTGAAAAGGTTATGTATTCTGCTGTTGTAGGATGGAATGCTCTGAATGTATCTGTTCGATCCATCTGGTCCAATGTGTCATTTAGAGTCATTGTTTCCTTGCTGATTTTCTATTTGGGTAATCTGTCCATTGATGTAAGTGGGCTGTTAAAGTCCCCTACTACTATTGCATTACTATTGATTACTTGCTTTATGCTTGTTATTAGCTGATTTATGTATTTGAGTACTCCCATATTGGGTACATACATATTTACAATTGTTATATCTTCTTGTTGAATTGTTCCCTTTGTGATTATGTAGTGACTGTGTCTCTTGTTACAGTCTTTGTTTTAAAGTCTATTTTATCTCATAGAAGTATAGCTACCCAGCTTTCTTTTCACTTCCATGTACATGACGAATGCTCCTCTATCCTCTCACTTTCCATCTGCAGGTGTCTCTCTAAGTCTGAAATGAGTCTCTTGTAAGCAGCACACAGATGGGTCTTGCTTTTTTATCCATTCCATCATTTTGTGTCTTTTGACTGGAACATTTAGTTTATTTACATTCAAAATAATTCTTGATAGGTATGTATTTATTGCCATATTGTTATTTGTTTCATGGTTGTTTTTGTGGTTCTTTTCTTACTTTCTTCTCTCATAGGTGCTGGCTTTCTTTAGTGATATACTTGGATTCCCTTTTCTCTTTATTTTTTGCATATCTATTACTGGCTTTTGATTAGTGGTTACCATTAGGTTTGTATATAACATCTTCTGCAGATAGCAGTCTCTATTCAGCTGATGGTCACTTAAGTTTGAACCCATTCTTTACTCCTCCCTCCCCCACATTTTTGGTATATGGTATCATACTTTACATCCTTTTATTTCATGAATTATTTCACTAATTTTTAAAGATATATTTAATTTTATTGCTTTTTGTGCTTTCTACCTTTCTTACTTCTGCTTATGATCTTTCCTTTCTACTCAAAGAGTCCCCTTTAACTTTTTTGTAATGCTGGCTTAGTGGTGATAAATTCCTTTAATTTCTGTTTGTCTGAAAAACTCTTTATCTCTCCTTCTATTCTGAATGAGAGCCTTGCTGGATAGAATATTCTTTGCTGCAATTTATTTCCTTTCAGCACTTTGACTATATCGTGCCACACCCTCTGGCCTGCAAAGTTTCTGCTGAAAAATCAGCTGACAGCCTTATGGGGTTTCCTTCATATGAAATTGTTTTCTTTGCTGCTTTTCAAATTCTCTCTTTGTCACTACATTTTGCTATTTTCATTACTATGTGTCTTGATGTGGACTTCCTTCAGCTGATTTTGTTGGAAGTTCTCTGTGCCTCCTGGATCTGGATTTCTGTTTCCTTCTCCAGAAAGTTTTCAGCTATTATTTCTTCAAATAAGTTTTCTGCCTCCCATTCTCTCTCTCCTCTTTCTGAGATCCCTGTAATGTGAATGTCATCATGCTTGATAGCGTTGCTCAGTTCCCTAAGTCTGTGTTCATTTTTTATTTTATTTTTTCTCTCCTGTTCAACTTGATTGCTTTCCATTACTTTGTCCTCCAGGTCATGGATCCATTCCTCTGCTTTCTCTAGTCTACTACTTATTCCGTCTGGCGTATTTCTAATTTGAGTTATTGAGTTCTTCGTCTCCGATTGGTTCTTTTTCATGGTTCCCATCTTGGTTTTTTTTGTTGTTTTGTTTTTTGTTTTTTTAAGTTCTCACACAGCTCCTCTGCTCTTCTCAAGTCCAGTGAGTATCTTTATGACTACTACTTTATATCCTCTATTGGGCATATTTCTCCATTTTGTTTAGCTCCCTTGCTGTGATTTTTGTCCTGTTCTTATATATGGAATATATATAAGAACATATTCCTCTGTCTTCTCATTTTTACTAGCTCTCTGTGTCTATGTGTTAGGAAAGTCACCTGTGTTTCATACTCCTGAAGGTAGTGGCCTTATGAAGAAGAGGTCCTGTAGTGTCCTGCAGTGCCATGTCCCCTGTTCACCAGAACCTGGTGCTTCAGGAGTGCACCCTACTATTGTGGTTGAGCCACATATGCCCTCAGTCCAGGCATCTACAATGGCTGAACTGTCTGATTGTGAGCAGAGTATGGTCCCTGTATTGTTAGTGGGCCAGTCTGGGTCTGCCATGGACTTAAGTTGGATCAGAGCAGACATTTGGCAGAGATGGAGTAGAACTGAACTGACAATGCTTTCCTTCTGTTCTCTCCTGAAAAGCTTTCATTGGTGGGCAGGGGCAGCAGTCAGAACAGATTCTGCCCCCAATCCTCTACTAGGGCCACAGTCAAACTAGTGGATGTGGTTATCTTCCCCTCTCCTTGGAGCTGGAGTCAGTTTGGAGTAGTACTGTCCCCCTACTGGGGCTGCTTGCACACTATCGGGCTTGTGACACCACTTTGAATGGACTCAAGCCAAGGATATATTCGAGGGAGCAGGTCTGCAGGAATATATGGGGGCAAGGGAAGTAGTGTTGGCAAAGGTTTACAGGTCTGCCCTGTGAATGGATCTAGAGCTGCTTTAGAAACTTGTGACAGAGGGCTGGAGTGAGGAGATTCACAGAAGCAAGAAGGGGGGTATGCTACTTGAAAGCTGGGTGGAGAGTATTCCTGCTGTGCTGGTTCCTGCAGGTGTCCATTCAACTAAGCTGAGAGGCAGGGGAAGGAAGTACCACCCACCAGCTTTTTTGTTCTTGAAGAGGTCTCCCAAATATCCCTGCACCTCCAGCACATACTCTGAGATCAGTAAACAGATCTCCTTCCCGTATAACCTAGGCATTTTTCAAACTGCTGCTTCTATGCTGTATCTCAGTGGGTCTGTTTGTTGTGATGTTCCTTTAGGGGCAGAGACTTGCCCTCCTGGCTCTCCCAGAACCCAACCTGTTGATTTCTAAAGTTTCAGGTGGTAAGCCCCCACTGATCATAAGAACCAGGCCCCTCTGATTTCACAGCCAAATGTTATTTCTGCCCTTTGCAGGTTCTCTGTGCCTGAGATGCCTGGTGTGAAGGTCTATTTCTCTCCCCTCTCCATGCTCCTGGCCTCCATCCCTTTCTTGGACAGTACATTTAGCACCCAACTGATCTCCACTCTTCCTACCTCTTCTCTGCATTTAGCTGTAGAGAGTCTGTTCTGCCAGTTTTTGAGTGATATTTTGGGTTATTTACACTGGTGTGGGTATTATCTAGTTGTATGGGATGAGGTGAGCTTAGGATCCTCCTATTATACCATCTTCCCCAGAAGACTGTTCCTGTCATTTTTTAAACACCTTGCTGCTTTTATATTTCTGACAATAAAAGTATTATTGTCATGATACCAATGTTTCCTCAGCTCTGGCCTCCCAGAGCACTATTGCTCAGCAGATAGTTTCTATATAAATCCAAGGTATTATTTCCAAGTAGCAGAAAATTTAAAAACCACCAGGCACTTCCTTGAATTTCTTTGTCTAGAAGCACTCTCGAGATGAAAAGTAGGTGCTTTTAAATCACCTTTTTCCACCTCTGCCTCTATCTTAGGTCAAATTCTTCAATTTGGTGTCCGTGAACACCAGGACCTTTGGGTGAGAGTGAGCATAAGGCAGAGAGGGGTTCTCCTTAGATTTAGATGAAGAAACTGACATCCTTTCTGTCCCCCTATCTTTTCTGACTTTCTTTCCTCCATTTTATCACGAATAATTACTGACCTAACAATGACATTTAATCCAGAGTCATCAATTTGGCCTCTGAAAATTTTGTGAGTCAGAAAGAATAGTAACTTTGCTTTTCAAATAAGTAGTTAGAAACATAGATTGCACTTTCTTTGCAATCAAAGGACAATGTAGTAGGAAGGATAGCACTGGATCCCAATGAACATGGAAAGGAACTGAAGACAAGACATTGGCAGGATCTAGAAACAAGACCAGCCTTTGCTCAGCCCAATGCCGTTCTGCCTCTGTGGGGTCCTCAACCAGGGGAGGTGGCTCTAGTGAATTCTCTGGGGAAGTACAGGCAAGGAAGGGCCCTCCTTCCTCTCTGGAAGTCAGCAGTGAGGCTACTGCAGCACAAAGACTTGGAGACTTTTGACCATTCTTCTCTGATTTCTCTGAAAGTGAATCTACTGGATAGTGACATCTGTATTTTTTAAATTAATTTATGCTCTGCTTGGATTTTCTCTCTTTCCTATCTCCAATTGTTTTTGACAACTAGTAAATAACTCTCTAAAACTTAGAATTCTCATTCTGGCTGGTTGAAGGCACAAAGTTATATGTGCTGTATTAAAAAGGTATTTATTGCCCTTTGATTGTAGATGATTAAACGAATGGTGGTATACCTATGCAATGAAATATTATGTGGCAATAAAAAGGAATAGAACTGATACATACATTTGGATTATATTCAGATGCATTATTTAAGTGGAAGAAGCCCGGCTCAAAGGACTACCTACTGTATGATTCAACTCACACAGCATTCTGGGAAAGATAAAACTGTAAGGATAGAAAACAAATCATTGGCCACCAAGGGTTGGATAGAGAGGTTGGCTACAAAGAGGTCTGAGGAAATCTTTTTTGTTTGATGAAACTCTTCTATAACTTGATTGTGATGAGGTTACACTATCGTATACATTTGTCAAAACTCATAGAACTGTGTACTGTAAAGGATAGTTGTACTCTATGTAAATTATACATACACACAAAGGATATATATCTAATTTCATCAAATTTATGGGTTTATTTCTATATAGGTCCCCGTGCCACCAACCTTCATTATAAACCAATGATTTGATTCAAAGAATAGAGGAATTAAGGAATTTCATAGAGATGGATAGATTTCGGTATGGTCCCTTAACAGCTCATACTACAAAGTCCTCAGTTACAATCTTGCCACATCTGCTACCACTTTTCTCCCATGAATGCCCCACATGATCTCTCTTACCAGACAGGACTGATCTCCCCCTGCCTCACTCATAGGTGACTCTTCCATCCATGCCTTTTCCATGCAGTTGCCCGGTCCAAAAAGGCTTTCCTTTTCCCTCTCTTCTTCCTCCACTTCAGTTCACTTCCAGCATCAGTAAACACCCAGGAAGTGTGTGTCCTATGTGCAAAGTACTGTCCTATGTGAAGACAGGCAATAAACCAGATATGAATTTTGCCCCCCAAAGAGCTTATAAGCTAGTCTTATAGATCCAGGAAATAGGATTTTGCTGTCAACATGTTAGAAGTGTTTTGACAGAATTATTTGTGAATTTTATCTTCTTTCAGTTCATAGGGGTTATCTAATTTTTTTGACATTGAATACTTATTACTTTGGTAATAAGAAGGGAAAGCAGAAATTAAGGGCTTAATAAGTGATTTGGACCAGAGGTTGTCAGACTTTTGAAAATGACAACTAGACATTAGGATGTCAAAAATTAAAAATTGTCACTATCAAAAAGGGAACTAGTGGGAGGAGATGCCCTGCAGAGTCCATTACAAATGGCAGACACATCCATCTTAATCTATTTTGATGCTCCTAATTCCCAGTAGGAATCAAGCTGAAATATCAGATTGACTCATTGGAGAGCACAGGGAAAATTTACTTTTGGAGAAGCGTAATTAATTGCAACAAACAGATCCTAGGAGGGAAAGTATAACAGACCTCAGGAAGGTTCTCGTGTTTCATGTTAAAACTAGCTCAGTTCTGTTTTCATTCTTTAACTAAGTCACAATGATCTTTTGGTTAAGGGAAAAAATGTTTTCTTTCTTGCACAATTTCCACTAATACAAAAGGAGATATTTACTTTGGTTTAATATTCAAAGAATAATAAATCAATTTTACTCACAATAAATTTCAATAGTAACTGCTTTTTAATAAGATCTAATGTGATATATATTATTGGGGAATAATCTATAAAATAAATGAAGTACAAGGGATCTGTAAAAAATATTCTATTACCTCACCTCTGGTTAGAACTATTATTAACATTTTGAAGTATATCTTCCTAGTCTTTTGTTTGTATACATGTTTATACATAATAAATCATATTATGTACAAGATTTTGGTAATATTCTTTCAATTAATATAATATCCTAGAAATATCCCCCTTATAATGAAAACCCTTCAAAAACTGGATTTTTAATATGGTATCTATAATATGTCATCATATAAATATCAAAGTCTATCAACATCTCTTTCTAATTGTTCCAAATCAGAATTAATATCTTTGTACAATTTTTGTTCACATCTGAATTCATATCTGATTACTTTCATAGAAAAAACTTAAGTGTGATACAAGGGTATTATACATACTTTTTAGTTTCCTGGTACATATTGCTCAATTGCCCTCCTTGAAAGCAGGCAATTTATCCTGATAGTGTAATAGTGTGCCTTCACAATTTTGCTACATTATTCATAGAGCATTTGTGTCAAAAATATACTCAGTGGTCAAAGGTGGGATAATTTGAGCATCAAAAGAATAATTCCTACTATTGGTTGAAATACATCAAATATATAACAGCCTGAATTCATTATGAAACACATGAAATATCATTGTCCCTTTGGAGCTTGCTTGGACACTAACTTTTTATCCTCAATATATACTTTAAAGAAGTAAATCACACATTTGTCCTTTCCCCCCTGTATAAATTCTATTTAAAACTAAGAAGATGATGAGGAAATCCATGTTGTAAATGTAGAAGGAATAGAGGCACCTGGGTGGCTCAGTAGGTCAAGTGTCTGTCTTTGGCTCTGGTCGTGATCCCAGGGTCCTAGGATCGAGTCTCTAATTGAGCCCCACAGTGGGCTCCCTGCTCAGTGAGGAGTCTGCTTTTCCCTCTGCTCTTTACCCCTCTCTCACTCTTCCTCTCTCAAATAAATAAAATCTTTAATATAAAAATAAATTTAGAAGGAATAAAACAATTTATAAAATCATCTTTTTTGCAATTCTTATGAAATCATGGATGGAGACAACAATAATTAATCGATGTCCAAACTCTCAATGAGAAGTTATTGGGGAACTTGATAATGGAGGGATCCAATTGACATCACATGAACCCACCAATCCATCTTAACATTACTACAAATGGGACAACTGGACATATGTGCCTTGGGATTTGATAAATAGGAAGCATACAGCATCACCCATGAGTAGTGTTACAAAAAAAAGAAATTGAACTGAAATCTAATCAAGATCTTATCTAGATCTTACTACTAGTTTGTAGGAAATATAAGGAATTGAAAACCAAGCAACACCGTGAAGAAGTAATCAGCCCAAATCAGAATGTGGAAAATTCTATAGGACAAATTTTCAACAAATAAATAGTATTTGTTGGCTGAAATACTGGGGGGGAGTGCAGTGTTAGCAAACAAGTCATGTTGAAAAGTTCTGTGTAGATGAATCCCTACTTTTAAAAAGTGGAGAAATAATAACAGAATAAGAAAATCTTATTTATTATATTATGGGAATCCAACATTATACAATGAATATTAAATACAAACTCCCTTTTTTGATGGTAGATTATTCTGGATATTATTGGACTTGTTTTGGCCAAAATTGTAAATGTTTTCTGTATGTTTCTGATTTTCTGAGAACATATATCATTTTGCAACTTTTATGTAAAGCATTAATAAGACTTCTGAGTTGGTCAAAATGACTTCCTATATTTGAAATTGCGAAGTCAAGCTTGGGTAGTAACCACCAGGTGGTGCCACTTTCTAATTTTGTTTATTTTTTCTAAATCCAACAAAACATTTCTTCTGACTTTAACAGAAAAAAGGATATAACATTGTTCAGTCATATAAATTTTTATAAAACCATAGCTCCTAATTAAGTAATTTTGTATAATGATCTACTTTTAACATTTATTGACAAACCTAAATCCCAGTAAATGGGTCCTTGTCACTAAACATAACTGTTTTTGAGAAATGTTCAACCAAACTTTTTTTCTCAAGGAGAAGATAAAGGTTATTTTCACCTTTGGGATTTTCCCAGGGTTTATGTATATTTGACAATTTTACTTCATACTATACAGTAATGAAATTTCATTTCTTTCTTCCCTACTGTGAGCTTCTTGGGGACAAATCTGATTTTATTTCTCTTTGTAACCTTATGCTTGGCAATATCTGGCTCATGGTAGAAGCTCAGCATTTGTACACAAGAAGACCATAGAATCAGGTAAGGTATGAAGTGCATCCCTGACTCTACATTTTGTAAAACTGAGCTCCTCCTGCTGTTACTCTTCCTTGCAAAATGAGATGTTTTTTTTCCATTTCTCCATACAGTAACTCTTCAAAATAAATCAATTATGATTGTCCTACATAGTGGTCTACAGAGAAAAAGTAAAAAAGTAAACATCACCACATATTTCTGTCAACACCTTGATTTTTTTCAGTACCAGTAAGTCTTCATATATTCATTTCATTTTTTTTTCAGAGAAAAAAAACTAGGCGGAGGGTTGGCATGTGTTACAAAATGACAAAAGGGAAAATAACCAGTAGAGCAAAATTAACCATTAACTAAATACATCCTGTAATGGGGTCTCCGTGGCAAACTGCAGAGCCAGACACAAAAAGGCATTTATGTCATTTCTTTTAACACTGTGTTACCTTCCCCAACCCCCCAAAATGTCTGCCGCTTGACTGGATGACAGTTTGAAATCTCTGGGAGAAACAATCTAGTTTCTTTAAGCTTTTCTCCCCTACAGGTTGTTGACCTACTGTGTTTAGGTGCAGTATCTAGCAGGTGTTATAATACCTCCAGACAGTGAAGGAATCCTTATCCCTAGGGTTTTTTCCTGGGATTGTTATTGAAATAAAAATTGGAATCAGTAAAATTATTTTTTTTTTAAATTGCAAGGTAAAAAACGAAAACTACAAGGAGACAGTTTGACATTTTAAAGTCAGAGCTTATGTGATGAATGTTTATAATTATAGGAAGGAAAAAAGTAATGGAACGGTGGAGGAAACTTTATCCCCATCAGCCCTGGAACTTTCATTAGCTGTGCGTTGCTTCTGACATTCATTGCATCGTCGGTTGCTAGATGTTCCTGTCATGACTATTTGTCATTCAGTGGATCAAACCCTTTCTTTTCCTTCCTTCTCTTTCCTCTTAGGTGTTTCTGGGGGGGGGGGGGGCATTTAAGTCATGCTGTGGAATGCTTATTGCAATAACAAATGTCACGCAAATTGAATGTACAGCTAATTTTACTTCTTATGAATAGAGCTCCCGGGGCTTCCTTTCCAGGCTAATGGAGGGGATGTGTTCCATCCTTCTCCTCCACTTGAAATCACTGAAGTATACCTGGAGGGATCCAGCTTCCCCACAGTCTAAATTTTCCATTGTTGTGGATTTATTTCCTACAGGTCCATCCTATTGTTAAGGCTCTATGCCTTGGGAAGTATTGAGTGAATAGCTACTTAGTATTTTTAGAAGTCCATTTTCAAGAGAAGGCTTTTAAGCCATGATTAGCCCCTCTTTCTGCAGGCATATGAAAGACCTCCACTTCCCCCACCTCCTCACCCCCCCCCCCCCGCCCCCCGCATGCAGAAGAGTGCTCCACAGAACCTCCATGGAAAGCTAGGGAAATTTATTTCCAGGAGGAATAAGCAAGAGAGGCACTTCTTTCTTTTCTCCAATTACTATAATACTGTTTGGCATCAATTAGTAAACAGGCTTTGAAAAGGAAATGCGGGTTTGTTAAATGTGACTAACTGAATTGTCCTGAAGTCTGCCCAGAGTGGGGGAGATGCCATGAATTCTCCACCGGGTTACAAAGAGGACATAAGGACGGAAGCATGCCTGCTGGAGCCCCTTAGAAAACAGAAGACACCATTTCATTAGGCTGCATGGATGATACCTCCTCTCATGTCAGAAAGGTTTTGTGATTTCCTGCTCATTTCAGGAGCTGATGTGTAAATGGTGTGTATGTCTGTTGCCATGACGACCCAGCAGCAGTTGGCCTGGGCTTTTTAGCAGAGTACAAATGTGCTCTTGAAGAGATGCTTGTCAGAATTTGCCAGACTATTTCCCCCCCTACCTTGGATTCCCACAAAAGGTTTCAAAGGTTCCCAACTGCATTAGGAGCAGAGACAGGCTGAAATGTAGCATTTGGCTACCATGAATGATAAAGCTCAAAAGCTCTGATCCCCTGCTGAAGTAATGGTGTGCCAGCCTATCATTTCAATACTTTGAGGGCGGCTCTGTATAATTAAAGAGAAGGACCCAGTATAAATGCAGGGGAGGAATGAAAATCTTGATGATTACCGGAACTGAGCCTCTGTTGACTTTTACTTATTTATTTATTTTCTCTGTTGACTTTTAATGTGGCTCATAACTATCTCTATATTTAATAAGGAGTCATGGTGACTGCATGCATTTGTATTCTTATTTTGGCTTGTCAAATCTGTATGTAGGTGCTATACCGGCCGGGGGGGGGGGGGGGGGGGCGGGGACCCAACCATGCAAGCCAAAGGCAGGATCCCACAGGCCCCTTGCTGTTGATCCACCTGCTTGCTGGGCCCTGTTTCTCCTATCTCTAGTGACCAAAAGAACTCAACTCCTAGTGGTTTGTGCCAAATGTCACACAATTTCAATTACGCTAGGATGGACTGACTATATTCACTGTTGGAGCCTTTCATGTCTCCTCCTTATCCTTCCCACTCTCTTTTGATTCTCCTCAGATGGCAAATAAAGGAAGCAAAACACAAGTTAATCCAACATTTGGCAGCAGCTTGCAAATGGGTTTTATTGGGAAGATGGAAACCAGTGAAGTGAGCTGTGGAGATCTCTGCAGCTTATGCCAATACCATCTTCAGAATCACGAGTAATCAATCTCTAGTGGGTTCTATGAATAAGTAACTTTGTATGTTATCCCAAGATTCCATTAAGATAGCTCAAAAAGTCAATAAATAGGGGGTTTTGTTGGCTTTGGGGTTTTTATGTTTTTTTTTATAAATCTTTATATCTCTGAAAAAAAAAACATGAGTGCTGAGAGAGTCAGTTGCAAAAGTCTACAGGAAATTTCAACATGATCATACTTACCTTTGGATCCTATTCATGACTTACTCTTGACCCACTGAAAGAAATATTAACGACAGTAGATTTTGGCCACCAATGTCTGACACTCTTTGAGCAAAGAGCTTAAGCCTATGGATCTTAGTAAAATGAGGGATTCGGACATGAGTAGTTCTGAGAGCCACTCCAGGTCAAAAATTCGATTTCCTTTTGGGAATTCAGAAAAACTAAGCCCCACACACGCTGATACACTTTAATGAATTAGGGTTTTTTAAAAAAAAAAAATACTAAGGTGGTCATAAGAGAGAGTAATCATTTTTTTTTTTTTATTTATTTATGATAGTCACAGAGAGAGAGAGAGAGAGAGGCAGAGACATAGGCAGAGGGAGAAGCAGTCTCCATGCAGGGAGCCTGACGTGGGATTCGATCCCGGGTCTCCAGGATCGCGCCCTGGGCCAAAGGCAGGCGCCAAACCGCTGCGCCACCCAGGGATCCCAAGAGAGAGTAATCAAAAAAAAAAAAAAAAAAAAAGTCTACATTGAAGCCCCTTCCAGCCCATACATGAGGCCTGACGCCCTCAATCCAGCTCTACCTCCACCTTCCTACCTAACCCATAACCTACAGTTCTTTTTATTAAGAAGCCCCCAAAGAAACTGCACATTTCTGGCTTGAATTATTAACTTACTTAAATGCAGAATGGCCATCTGTCATAGACAGGATTTTAATATGCAGTGGGAGGTTGAACTAGATGAACTTCCAGGACCACGTCAACACTCACTTTCTGATTTGAAATTCTCATGTCAGTCGCACAAAAGCACTAGTGCAGAGACCACCTAGAGCCTAGGTCACACACTTGGAGCCTCCGCTTGGAACTCTGCCCACAAATACTTTGTTTAAAAAAATGCATTTACAAAATGAAAACTTCAGATTTTTTTTAAAATCCAGATTTCCAGCTTACATTATCTCCTATAATAGCCCCCTTGTGCAAAAGTGTCTGCCCTTCTCCAGTAGAACAGACTCTCCCTGCCCAGCTCCCCATTCCCCACCCCACCGCCTCCTCCTTCATCTCCCCTGCCCTGCCCTGCCCTGCACTGCCCTGCAAGGGAGTTGTCAACACTTGATTTACTGACTAGTCAAGGACCACCCACCGTCTTCAGACCACCACTGACATACCGTGGTTCCAGGAAAAAAAAAATCACTGAGCTTTCAGAGAATATGACCTGAGTATTATCCAATCAAAAGTTACAGCATCCTGTTGGGGATCTACATGTATTTGATGATTTTTTTTTTTTAAAGGAGAGAGAGAGAGAGAGAGCAAGAAAGAGAGAGAAATAATCTGAACAGAGATGACAGATATTCGGTAGGTGGGATGCTATTTTTGTGTGTTCTAATGAACACCTCATTCTGTGCTGGAGCATGTTCTGCTGATGCTTACCTCTGAAATAAAAGGAGAGGGGAATAAATCTAAGGTTTCTAGTGATTGACAGTGGGGTGCTGCTTAATCAGCTCACCTTCTGCTGATAAGAGAATAACTGGTGATCTGGGAACACCCTTCCATGGATGCAGGGATCTTGTGAGTCCCAGGTTGTTGTTGTTTTAAAGTTGTATGAGATATAATTCACATCCCATCAAATCTGCCCTTTTGAAGCAGACAGTTCCATACTTTTTAACATATTCAGAAAGTTGTGCAGCCATCACCACTACCTGATTGCAGAATATTTTCATCACCCCCCAAAAGAAACCCCTTTCCCGTTAGCAGTCCCTCATTTCCCCCTCCTTCCCTAGCTCTGGGCAACCACTAATCTGCTCTCCATCTCTGAATATTTGCATATCCTGAACAGTTCATATGAACGGAATCATACAATCTATAATCTTCTGTATCTGACTTCTTTCACTTTGCATGGTGTTTCCAGGGCTCACCTATCTTGTAGCATGTGTCAATACATCATTGTTGTGACCAAGTCATAGTCCATTGTATGGATGTATCACGTTATGTTTAAAATATGGTTTCTGGGACCCATTTTTTCAGTTCATGGGCATTTAAGATGTTTCTGTATTTTGTCATGGAAGATGCTGCTAATGAATATTCATATTTAAGTCTTTAGGCAGACATATGTCTTTTCTTTTGGTACCTAAGGGTGTTCTTTTCTTTTGGTACCTAAGGGTGGAATTGCTGGATCATATGGTAATTCTACATTTAACTTTTTGAGGAACTGCAAAATCATTTTCCCCAGTGGCTGCACCGTTTTGCATTCCCACCAGCAACATCAGAGGATTCCAATTTCTCCACATCCTCACCTACACTTGATATTGTCTGTCCTTTTCAGTTTCCAGCCTAGTGGGTGTGAACTAGTATCCCACAAACCAGTCTTTGAATCCTTGAGTGAGACACTAGGGATGAGACAGATGGCCAAGACTCCATGCATCACTGGCATATGACTTTGGATCTTTTATCTGAACTCTGGACTGTATCACATACTCATAGAGCCTAATTTTAACCTGCTCTTCTGCAAAGCAAAAGTCTGTCAAGGAACTCTGTGTTACACTGTGGTGCATGAGGTAAGTTGCATGGTCTTATTCTGTATCACATAGAATCTAAGCAAAGCGTTTTTCCTTAGTATAGGATCTACATGCACGTTACATTTGCATATTTTGTGTTCTTTAATAAAGCACAAGCCAGAGCATGCTTCAAATGATCCTGGGAACCTGCTCCTCCCTGAGAAATCCTTTCCCCTAAAACTGTATTTGTGTATGTGTAAATACGTATGCACATATGTATACATGAGCATATGCATATGTGTGTATAAGTATAATATATATGTGTGTGCATATTTACACACACACACACATGCTTGTGTACACTCACCTAACATAATATATTAAATCGTGTGACCACATTTCCATTGGCATTTCCATCTAGCTTTGGATGGCAAAAGGCTGTGCTCCTTTAGCTCCTCAGTTGCTTGGAGACAACTGAGGGGCAATTGCCCTCTCCACCCTACCTCTGCTGGAAATACAGTTCTTTCCTTATTCTGCTTTTCTCCCAGAAAATAATCATGGAGAATTTCTGGATTTCTTCATTCTTTTACTATTCCTCGTTATCTCATGCATTAGACAAACTATACAGGAGAACTCGAGAACTTTACCACCGTTTAAAATATGGTTTCTGGGACACCTGGGTGGCTCAGTGGTTGAACATCTGCCTTTGGCTCAGGTTGTGATCCCGGGGTCCTGGGATCAAGTCCCACATTGAGCTCCCCACAGGGAGCCTGCTTCGCCCTTTGCCTATGTCTCTGCCTCCCTCTGTGTCTCTCATGAGTAAATAAAATCTAAAAATAAAGTGAAACAAAACATGGTTTCTGTAGGAAAGTATATTATGCATTCTAAACAACTGATTTACACACTTTGGAATTCAACTTATTCATAACCTACAAGCTGTCTAGGTGGTAACTAGTTTTATGGCTTCTTTTCTTTTAATTCATGATTTTGAACAAAATTCAATGAAAGTTAAAATTGAGTACTATTTCATGGACCTTGGAATTGGCAGAAATGAATGTTTCTGGGAAATTTTGGCCTTTGGAGTCTTAAGATCACTTCTAAGAGATTCCTTTTGCTTAATCAACCAAATTAACACCTCAGGTTAGAGTACCTAGGATTGAGTCACTGGGAGAGGGCAAGTGAATTCAGAGAAACCATTAATCACAATAAAAGTTGTCAGGCAAAGAATGCTGTATTTTGTCTGACCTATCACAAGGAAGCAGGTCTTGTCTTGTTTTTGACACAGGCCCCAGCAAGCTGTGCTTCCCTTCTGGGCTCCCTTCAGCTAATGGTATGCCTCCCCCGTGAGGCCAGCATCCCTGGTGCTAAGGCAGAGCAACAGGGTGCTGCAGTGGGACCCCTGCACAGAGATCGGAGCTCCCTTTGCTGCTTCCATTGCCTTCCCTGAGGTGAGGCAGCAGTAGGTGTGGACCAGAGCTCTCCTGGGTCAGCATCCTAATTCTACCCTTCATAAGCCGCATGAGCCCTAGTGGGTCAGGGAACCTCTCTCTGCTTCATGTTCCTCCCATGCCAAGTGGATCACACCTGCCCCCATGACAAGAGCAGAGCTCCTCCATCCTGGCTGTGTGGTGGATGCCCGAAAAGCTGGGTTTTGTACATACAGATGCCTGAGCCCCCACCAGAGGAGTTACAGCAGTGTCTCTGGGGTTGGGACCCCAGAAACAGGAGTTTCTGGAAGGCACTGAACTTGAGACCCATTGTCTTGGAGGAGTGTGTTAGAAGAGCATGTGCAAAGTGCTTGGATACCTGTAAGTCACTGCACAAATGAAGGTGGAATTCTTTTCTATTATTATTTTTTAAAGATTTTATTTATTTACTTGAGGGAGGGAAGGAGGGAGAGAGAGAAAGAGTAGGTGAGTGGCAGAGGGAGAGGGAGAAGCAGACTCCCTGCTGAGCAGGAAGCCTGATGTGAGGCTCCATCCCAGGACCCTGGGATCATGACCTGAGCCGAAGGCAGATGATTAACCAACTGAGCCACCCAGGTGCCCCCTTTCCTTTTCTATAAACTGACCCTTGTGGAGGGTCTACTGTGTGTAAGGCACTCCTGGAGGAGGCAAATGGGATGAAAACCTGATCCTGGTCCTGGTCCTGGGAATGTCCCAGACCAGCAGCTCACTACATGGTGGAGGGGATGTGTGTGCTCATCATCTCAAGATCGTGTATTATGACTGCAACCCAGGTCAGATCGTAATTGACCCCCACTCTGGTCACTGTCACTGTCACGATGCCTCTCTGCTTGTCAGCATCCCAGTATCCTGAGTGGCCTGAAGGTGCTCAGGATCAAACCATGACTTACCTACCATGGTATCCCAGTTTGGAGCACAGTGCCCTTCGCTAGAATGAATAAAATGCCAATGAAACCCTCAGGATGAAGGGAGAGAGAGGCAGCTCTGTCCAGGAAGAGTGGCCCTGGCTTCATGAGCAGTGACATGCTGCTACAGAGGATGACATGGGACTTCCACAAAGACTGAAGTGTGGTGGGACATGGGAGAGGGTGACTGGGGAAGAGTAAGCACAAAGGTCCTGGGGCACATGCTATGCTCAGAGAGCAGAAGTTGTCCTCTTGGCGGAGACAGAGGACATGGGGGTAGTGATGGTGGTTATGGAGGGCCCAGAAAGCCACACAAAGCAGCAGGAACTTTGCTCTCTAGGTAAAAGGCAGGCAGGTACCAGACAATGAGTGATGTTGTGGCAAGTGATGATTGGGTTGTCAAGTGTTGAGGAGCAGCTGGGCATCTCAGTGGCCTGGGGGATATGGAGGCAGGTAGGCCAAGTGGACACAGGTGCAGGGAGAGGCAGCAGGTGGCAGGGAAGGACACGGGCCAGGAGTACAGGAGGGTACCCGAGGGCGCCAGCTCTGGCTACCTTGTGGTGCGGCTCATCTCAAAATGCAACTCTGCTTTCTCCCACTGTCCCTTTGCACCCGATGGTGGTGTGGGGAGGTTCTCTCTGCTTCTGGTCAAGAGTGGCCAGCCTATATTGTTCTGTCACTTTCAGACATAGCCTCTGGTCACTTTTAATTACAAACTAGGCTCCATGCAGAAATTACAGCATCCAGGCTCATGGAATAGACAAAATGCAAAAGAGAAGAGGCTGCAAGCCAAGCCCCCCCTCTGAGCCCTCCCAGGACCCCTGCAGGCTCCCTGGGTACCTGCTACTCCCCCCTCCATCCCAGTGCCACAGCACCCACTTTTTCTCTCTGCTTTGCCCTCTGGGTAACCCTAAAGACACAGGACCCCACCCCCTCTCACTCCCCTGGGAGACCCACTCTGATCCAAAGGGGCCCCTAATGTATCCCTTGTCCCACTGCCTCTGGGAGGGAAGGTCGGACCTGGGGCTCTCCAGGAAAACTTGGGCACAGATGTAGATCTGGGAGTGATGGAGAGGCAGATCGTAGCTGAAGCCAAGGAGGCCCAGATCACCAAGAAGGAAGACGGCAATGGATGGAGAGGAAGGGGTAATGGACAGAAGTGTGTGGGGGAAAGAAATAAGTTTACAAAGCAGAGGGCTTTTAGAGAAGCAAAAAAGGAATTAAATAATAATCATAAAAATAATGGCTTTGGCCATCAAGTGAAACTTCATTGGGTCATATCTTCTTGTGTGTCCAGGGGAGGAAACCCACTTACTTCACCTGGGCTAGCATTTTCCAGTATGTCCCATTCCCAGTTTATCACATCAGGACTTGTCAGAGTATTGAGTGCTCACAGTGGCCCAGGCGCTGTGTACGCACTGAGGATGCAAAAATGAATTGGCAGGTGCTCTGTGCTCAGCCCTGCAACCGGGAGGAAAGCCAGGAGCCATTAAATAAACAACATCCTCTGTGGTGCTGATCGTTACTCAGATAGACTCTGAGGTCCAGCGCTCCATGCAAACATGGAGCATCCCCCGTTCATGGCACTTTGCATATAATAGGGTTTTTGTTGTTGTTGTTGTTGTTGTTTTTTTGTCTGTTGAAAATTTTAAGATACTGGCCATTTTCTTCAGCAGTGTTAGGAAGATATTTAAAAAACAACAATGAAAAGGTCTATGTCTCCATAGTCAAAGCAGAGTAGACACTTGAGTGAAGTGAAGCGGATAATTGCCCCAGGCCCTTGGCTCTGGCAAACTCTACCTAGCTTCTGATTGACAGGAGGGCATGCTCAGACCCTGGCTCTGAGATGCACACACAGCTTCTGTTCCAGGGCCGCAGGGCACAGGGCAGCAGCACCCAACAGCTTTTGAGTTCTAGTTCCTTCAGGCTTTCAGCCACGGAAAAATTTGTTTGTTTGTTTTCCCCAAAGTAAAATGCTGCCTAGCAGCCAAACAGAGAAGAGTGAATACTTCCTCTTTCTCAGCCCTGCTCCTTAGATAGTTGTGCTGGACATAGTAGCTCTATCTGACTTCCTATTCCAAAGCCTCCCCTTCTTGTTACTATGATTCTCAGAAATCTGGAAGCTCTCATAGGTGTTATCAGAAGATTTTGCAAGGCCTCTCGGGGAACAGTCTGTCCTCTAAAGAACTGCCTTCACGCTCAGTGACTCACCTGCCTTTGGAGGATATGGGGTGGGATGTGCAAGTGGGAACAGTCCCTGGGCACCTGTCACTTGAATTGTGATGGCCAGGTATTAATGAACAAAAAGTAGACAGAGATTAGAATGTGTGAGGATGGGACTATGGCAGAGGTTTGAAAGGGAGATGAAACTTAATTTAAGGCCAATAGACAAATACAATGTATTCCTCAAAAAAAAAAAAAGTAATTTTTTAGTTAAGGTCTATCTTCTCCCTTAGGCTACAAGCATTGTAAGAACATGCACATTGTTTTCACACCAGTGAAATGCTAGCTGGTACATAGTAGGTGCTCAACCAATGTTTATTGAATGAACGAGTGAATGAATGAACAAATGAATGAATGGAGAACACACATAAGAGCAATGAGAAAGAATTCATTTAAAAGTAGGTATTGATATAAATAAAAACCAAATTCATTTATGTTAACTGCTATCTCTGGGTGCAGAGATTAGAGATTACTTCATTTGTTTTCCTTTCATGATTTTTTGTGTTATTCTCATTTTTATATAATTAGCTCCCATCTTTGTTTAACAGAAGTATCCTCAAGGATTCAAAATTTTAAAGTCTGAAAGGAGGGGCATCTGGGTGGCTTAGTCAGTTAAGCTCTGACTCTTGATCTTAGCTCAGGTCTTGACCTCAGGGTTGTGAGTTCAAGACCTGCACTGGGCTCCACACTGGATACAGAGCTTACTTAGAAAACAAAAAATATTTAAAGTCTGAAAGGAACTATATAAAACTTATAACAGTTTTATGTTAGGTATGGGATTCTAGAGTTTCATTTTGTTCATTTTCTAAATATTCTATTACTTTTATTATCTGAAAGCATTTTTTTTAACAAGCAACAAGTATCTTAGTCTCTTCACATTGCCATAACAAACTACCGTAGGCTGGGTGCTTTACAAACAACAGACATTCATTTCTCACAGTTCTAGAGGCTGGGAGGTCCAAGATCAAGGCACCATTGTCTGGTGAAGATCCACCTCCTGGATCTTCTGGCTATGTCTTCACATGGAAAAAGAGGTAGCAGGTCCTCCTGGGGTCTCTTTTATAAGGGCATTAATCTCCCAAGCACTTCCCAAAGTGCTACCTTCAAATACTATCACATCAAGGGTTAGGGTTTCAGCATATGCATTTTGGGAGACACAGACATTGAGACAATAGCACCAAGTTAGTGAATCACCATGATAGGAGACCTACATTGTATAAGGACTGGGATCCCAGAGTTCACAAACCCTAAAGAGAAGATTGTATGAAAGAGGAGAAGCAGGTGAAGAACTCAATTATGGCATATTTTTCATTTGGTGAAAAAACATGTCTGTAGAGATTTTTTTTTGAGATTTTATTTTTTAAACCCCTCTTATGACAGGCTATGTTTTCTGACTCTATTCATGGTTAAGAATAATTGTTTTCGTTGATTAAAGTGAGACATATAGATTTCTTATGTTTCTTTTTTATTTGGGGGATATTTTGAAATGTACAGATAGGAAAATGAGAGCTCAAAATATCACTGTTGTATAAATCATATGAAGGTCTATGTAGGTAAGTAGGAGTATGTAGGAGGAGGGGAATTTTGTCTTCTACTCAGTTGATTTGTAATCTGGTTCAGGGATGCTTTGAGCTGTATCTGGTTTGACTGAGGTAGAGCCTGGCCCAAGTCTAGGGACAACCCAAGATGGGTTCCACCTTCATAGATGAGAATTCCAAGGCTTTCATCAACCTTAGGTGACCAGACAGTGTGACAGAACTGCTACAGATGTAGATACTCCAAGTCCCATTGGTTCTATCAAATGAGGACATAAGAAGAGAAATTCTCTTGGTGCAAAGCTATCAGCTATGGCTTACCAATGGAAGAGTTCATGATATCGGGTTTAATGGAGTAGGTGATACAGATGTGTGTATGTGTGGAGGGGTGCTTGAATATATTTGGGGAATGAGCTTAATTTTGGAGTATAAGAGATTTGAATGGCAGTTATGCCAACCCAAAGGGGAAATTAAAATATAAGAATTCTAAAGCATGTAAGGAAAAAACTGAAAAAATATTTTGTTTCCTTTTGAAGATAGAAGACTTACACACATACACACACACATACACACCAGATGCCAAACACAAAGTTGTCATGTCTTCTCTCCAAAAACAACGCTTGCAAAGTCTAAAACAGCATCCCTCAATTTTCTACCTCCTCTCCACACTTGGTGACCCCTTGCATAATGGGATCTGTGATCGGCAGGCTGTGCAGGGACATCAGGCTTGGCCAGGCACTTTTCCTTATCCTGATGAGACCACCATCAAACCAGCACTGTGTTCAGGCCTTCCACTCTCTCCTTGGCAGGAGAAAACCTGGTGGAGTTGTGTGGAGACAAGCCCAGCATGAGCAGTGAGTGGTTGGCCATAAAGTAGAAGCTATTATCCTCTCCTGGCCAATTACAACTGCGGTGGAGATGCTGAGTGGGGGACAAGGCAGGTATGATAAGATATAAAGAGAATGTGGTCGCCTCTGATTGGTTGATCTTGGTTGCACGACTTTGTCTAAAGCATCTGTGTGCTCACCAGCTAGGTGGTTCTTCTTCATCTCCATCGTTCTACAAGCAGACTGTGTCAGAGTTTCCATTTTTAACTCCCATCTTTCATTTCCTTCCATTGAATCTGGATATCACTGTGGCTTTATCTGACATGATTATTGCTCTATTGAGGTATTCAGAAATTGTAAGTCCTGGGCAGTTGAGATGATACAAACATCACCACTTTGATTTCTGTTAGTGTGGTGCTCCTTAGCTACTCCTTTTCAAGGTGTGCTGCTCCCTGTCTGGAGAAGGGCACTATTTTATACTTGACATTTATGAAATACAACTACAGCTGCTTCTGTCTCACAGAAGAAAGAGCAGTGGAAAGTAGCAATATTACATGGAGGTCAGACTTAGAATATTTTTGACATGTGACTTCAGAAATGGGATTTGAACAAATCAGCACCTGTAGTTTACACTTACCTTTTAGAAACACCTGAGCCTGAAGAAAGACTGCTTTTGAGGGAAGGCATAAACAAATCAGACTTGGGATGAGAAGTAACATTCCCTTTCAAGGCGATGGTAGTAACTTGGGTGTGTTAATTCTGAAAGACAGATTTGTCAACCAATGTGGAGGGACGAATTAAATAAAAATAAATCTTGAGACTTCTTTTACCTAAAGATACTCTTAAAATCTGAAGCAAAAATGCATTCCCCGATTTTCTTCAATTGCTGGATGACCAGTATTGTGTTTCAGAAATGAATGTTCTAGGGAGGGACAAGATGGTGGAAGAGTAGGGGTCCTCAACGCACCTGGCCCCACAAACTTACCTAAATAACTTTCAAAACATCCTGAACAGCAATGAATTCGGCCTGAGATTTAAAGAGAGAACAGCTAGGATGCTACAGAGAGGAAAGTTTTTGCTTCTAACAAGGTAGGAAAGCGAAAAATAAATAATAAGAATCAAGTGGGGAGGGGCACCATGAGGAGCCGGGCTAAAGCAGGGTGGCGAAAGCCTCTGAAAACAGGAAAGCCCAGCCCTGGAGAAGTGGGAACTTTAAAATCCGCGCTGGAGTTTTCCCAGACAGAAAAGTGCTTAGCAGGAAATTGGGCAGAATCGCAGGAGAGGCAGTGAAGCCTCCAGATTCACAGAGTCACTATAAGAGGAGGGGTGCCTGGGGAAAGCTCACCACAAGTAATCATATAGGGTGTATAGGCTGATCTCAGGAGAGGGCTGGAGTGCGCAGCCCTCGGGGCATTTGGGAGAAGCCAGTGGGTTAGGCGGGTGGCTCCGGATAAAGGTGGCTGTGCCCTGTTCCCTTCAGGAGAGGCAGTCCCTGGGAGCATAGTTCCAGTGGCACAGGGCCCTCGATCTCAGGACGCCCAAGTGGACAAAGCCAGCAATCCTGCATTCTCCCAGGACAGGCAGAAGCAGGAAGGGCACAGGACAGTGAGAACTCTCCTGCCACTGAGCGCCCCCAAGCTGTGCAGATCAGTGCACCCGTGCCGGCCCAATGGCATCTAGTCCAGTGGGGACTGGGAGACGGCAGTTTGTTACTCATGGGGAGCTCGACTCCAGAGCTGGAAATCTGGCCGCCACCATTATGCTTTTCCTCTTTGTTTCACCTTGTGCCTAGGAGAGGCATGGCTGCTAGGGAACAAAGGCCTCACAGGATAAACAGCTCACACTGAGCCTGGCATCTGGCAGGGGATTGGGCTTCTCCGCCCAGGCATAGACACCTGAGAATCAGCACAGCAGACCCTCCCCCAGAGGACCAGCTGGAAGAACAAGGGAAGAGAAAGTTTATTGACCAAGCAGCACTGGAAAGCTCAAGGGACTGAGGGAAAACAGTATATAGAACTAGAGCGTCCTTTTTTTTTTTCTTTTTCCATTATGACTCATTTTTCTATCAGACTAAAAATTTCCAATATTTTTTCCCTTTTCCCAACTTAACTACAATATTTTACCAGCTCTTCATTTTTAAGTTTTTTCCTTTTTGACTTTCATATTTCTACAATTACATGTCTTTGATATATTTTTCAATTCTGGATTCCTTTCAACGTATTCAATTTAATTTGGTAGATAGACAAGATATGGGTTTTTGTTTTTTTGTTTTTTCTGCCTCATTTTGCTTTACAATGGTGGAAGTTAGTACCTTCTAAAACATGACCAACATACACCCAGAACCAAATGGAATACTGTGCTGGTTCATTCTGTGAGATTATATTCTCTTTCTTCCATTCCATTCTGCTCCCCTCTTTATCTTGTTTATATTTTGGTGGTCAATGTTGGGGCTTTCTATAAGTATTACTAGTTTATATAAATTTGGGACTGAGCATCTTCTAACATACAGAACAAAATATACTCAGAACCAAGAGGATCACCCTCTAGGACCCCTCAGATAGACTACATTCTCTCTCCACTCCCACTTCTTCACCACCACCACCCCTAGCCCGCTCCCCTTTTTTCTCTCTTTACTTTTTTTCCTTTTTTCCTTTTTCTTTTTTCTTTTTTCTTCTTCTTTGTGGTTCTTGGCCTTTTATCTTTACTGCTTTGTTTTAAAATATGGTTTTCACTTTAGTGGTCCTTTTATTTTGTTCTGATCTTCTTTTTCTTTGTTTTCTGGTCTCTGATCTCTTTGGAATCATATAGGGTGTATTTTACTTAGGTCATGGTTGATATTTTTGACTCAGCCCACTCATATAGCCACTCTGCACTGGACAAAATGACTAGAAGGAAGAATTCACCACAAAAGAAAGAACCAGAAACAATACTTTCTGCCATCGAATTGCAGAATTTGGACTTCAATACAATGTCAGAAAGTCAATTCAAAAGCACAATTATAAAGCTACTGGTGGCTCTGGAAAGAAGTATAAAGGACTCTAGAGACTTTGTTACTGAAGAATTGGGATCTCATCAGGCTAAAATTAAAAATAGATTAAACGAGATGCAATCCAAACTGGATGTTCTAACTGCTAGGGTTAATGAGGTGGAAGAAAGAGTGAGTGACATAGAAGACAAGTTGATGGTAAGGAAGGAAGCTGAGGAAAAAAGAGAAAAACAGTTAAGAGATCACGAGGAAAGGCTTAAGGAAATAAATGATAACCTCAGAAGGAAGAATTTACGTCTACTTGGGCTTCCAGAAGAGGCTGAGGAGAGAGGACCACAAAGTATATTTGAACAAATCATAGCTGAGAACTTCCCAAATATGGGGAAGGAAACTGGCATTCGGATCAAAGAGACAGAGGACCCCCCCAAAAAAAATCAATAAAAACTGTTCAACACCTCGACATTTAATAGTGAAACTTGCAAATTCCAAAGATAAACAGAAAATTCTTAAGGCAGAAAGAGATGAGATTCTTATATGGGGAGAAATATCAGATTAACAGCAGACATCTCCAGAGACCTGGCAGGTCAGAAAGGGCTGGCAGGATATATTCAGGATCCTAAATGAGAAGAACATGCAGCCAAGAATACTTCATCTAGCAAGGCTGTCGGTTCAGAATAGAAGAGATAAAGAGCTTCCAGGATAGGCAGAAGCTGAAAGAATATGTGACCACTAAACCGGCTCTGCAAGAAATATTAAGGGGGAACCTGTAAAAGAAAGAGGAAGCCCAAAGAAACAATCCACAAAACAGGGAATGAATAGGTAATATGATGACACTGAATTCATATCTTTCAAATATTACTCTGAATGTGAATGGGCTAAATGATCCCATCAAAAGATGTAGGGTTTCAGACTGGATAAAAAAGCAAGACCCATCTGTGTACTGTCTACAAGAGACTCATTTTAGACCTAAGGACACCTCCAGCCTGAAAATGAAGGGGTGGGAGAACAATATATCATTCAAATGGTCCTCGAAAGAAAGCTGGGTTAGCAATCCTCATATCAGATAAATTAAAGTTTATACCAAAGATTCTGGTAAGAGATGAAGAGGGGCACTATGTCATACTTAAAGGATCTATCCAACAAGCACACCTAACAATCATGAATATTTATGCCCCTAATGTGGGAGCTGCCAAGTATATCAATCAATTAATAACCAAAGTAGAGAGATACTTAGATAATAATACACTAACAGTAGAAGACTTCAGCACAACACTTTCTGCAAATGACAGATATTCTAAGCAGAACATCACCAAAGAAACCAGGGCCTTAAATGATATCCTGGACCAAATAGATTTCATATATATATATATATATATATATATATATATATATATATATACAGAACTTTCCATCCAAATGCAACACATTCTTCTCAAGTGCACATGGAACTTTCTCCAGAATAGACCACATACGGGGTCACAATTCAGGTCTCAACCGATACCAAAAGATTGGGATTGTCCCCTGCATATTTTCAAACCACAATGCTTTGAAACTATAACTCAATTGCGAGAAGAAATTTGGACGAAACTCAAACACATGGAAGTTAAAGAACATCCTACTAAAAGATGAATGGGTCAACCAGGAAATTAGAGAAGAATTAAAAAGATTCGTGGAAACTAATGAAAATGAAGATACAATTGTTGAAAATCTTTGGGATACAGCAAAAGTGGTCCTAAGAGGGAAATATATCACAAAACAAGCATCCCTCAAAAAATTGGAAAAAACTCAAATACACAAGCTAACCTCGCACCTAAAGGAATTGCAGAAAGAACAGCAAGTAACACCTACACAAGGCAGAAGAGAGATAATAAAGACTCGAGCAGAACTCAATGAAATAGAGACCAGAAGAACTGCAGGACAGATCAACAAAACCAGGATTTGGTTCTTTGAAAGAATTAATAAGATAGGTAAACCCCTAGCCAGCCTTATTAAAAAGAAAAAAGACTCAAGTTAATAAAATCACGAAAAAAAAAATAAAATAAAATCACGAATTAAAAAAAAAGGAGAGATCACAACCAATACCAAGGAAATACAAATGATTTTAAAGACATATTAGGAGCAGCTACATGCCAACAAATTAGGCAATCTAGAAGAAATGGATACATTTCTGGAAAACCACAAATTACCAAAACTGGAACAGGAAGACATAGAAAACCTGAACAGGCCAATAACCAGCGAGGAAATTGAAGCAGTTATCAACAATCTCCCAAGACACAAAAGTCCAGGGCCAAATGGCTTCCCAGGGGAATTCTATCAAACGTTTAAAGAAGAAATAATACCTATTCTACTAAAGGTGTTGCAAAGGATAGAAAGGGATGGAATATTTTCAAACTCGTTTCATGAGGCCAGCATTACCTTGATTCCAAAACCAGACAAAGACCCCACCAAAAAGGAGAATTATAGACCAATATCCCTGATGAACATGGATGCAAAAATTCTCACCAAGATACTAGCCAATAGGATTCAACAGTACATTAAGAAGATTATTTTCACCATGACCAAGTGTGATTTATCCCCGGGATGCAAGGCTGGTTCAAAGCTCATAAAGCAATCAATGTGATAGATCACATCAACAAGAGAAAAAACAAGGATCATGTGATCCTCTCAATAGCTGCAGAGAAAGCATTTGACAAAATACAGCATCCATTCCTGATCAAAACTTTTCAGAGTGTAGGGATAGAGGGCACATTCCTCAGCATCTTAAAAGCCATCTATGAAAAGCCCACAGCGAATATCATTCTCAATGGGGAAAAACTGAGAGCCTTTCACCTAAGATCAGGAACACGACAGGGATGTCCACTCTCACCACTGCTATTCAACATAGTACTAGAAGTCCTGGCCTCAGCAATAAGACAACAAAAAGAAATATAAGGCATTCAAATTGGCAAAGAAGTCAAACTCTCCCTCTTTGCAGATGACATGATACTGTATATAGAAAACCCAAAAGACTCCACACCAAGATTGCTAGAACTCATACAGCAATTCAGCAATATGGCAGGACACAAAATTAATTCACAGAAATCGGTGGTATTTTTATACACTAACAAAGAGACTGAAGAAAGAAATTAAGGAGTCAATCCCATTTACAGTTGCACCCAAAACCATAAGATACCTAGGAATAAACCTAACCAAAGAGGTAAAGGATCCATATGCCCTAAAAACTACAAAACACTTCTGAAAGAAATGGAGGAAGACACAAAGCGATGGAAAAACATTCCATGCTCATGGATTGAAAGAATAAATATTGTGAAAATGTCTATGCTACCCAGGGCAATTTACACGTTCAATGCAATCCCTATCAAGATACCATGGACTTCCTTCAGAGAGTTGGGACAAATAAGCTTAAGATTTGTGTGGAATCAGAAAGACCCTGAATAGCCAAGGGAATATTAAAAAAGAAAACCAGAGCTGGGGGCATCACAATGCCAGATTTCAAGCTGTATTACAAAGCTGTGATCATAATGACAGTGTGGTACGGGTACAAAAACAGACACAAAGATCAATGGCACAGAATAGAGAACTCAGAAATGGGCCCTCAACTCTATGGTCAACTAATATTTGACAAAGCAAGAAGGAATATCCACTGGAAAAAGGACAGTCTCTTCAATAAATGGTGTTGGGAAAATTGGACAGCCACGTGCAGAAGAATGAAACTGGACCATTCTCTTGCACCATACACAAAGATAAACTCAAAATGGATGAAAGATCTAAATATGAGACAAGAATCCATCAAAATGCTAGAGGAGAACACAGACAACACCCTTTTTGAACTTGGCCACAGTTACTTCTTGCAAGATACATCTATGAAGGCAAAGGAAACAAAAGCAAAAATGGACTATTGGGACTTAATCAGGATAAAAAGCTTCTGCACAGCAAAAGAAACAAAACTAAAATACAACCTACAGAGTGGGAGAATATATATGCAAATGACATATCAGATAAAGGGCTAGTATCCAAGATCTATAAAGAACTCATCAACCTCCCAAGGTTCATCAACCACCCAAGAAACAAAAAATCCAATCATTGAAATGGACAGAAGACATGAACAGAAATTTCACCAAAGAAGACATACACACAGCCAACAAACACATGAGAAATGTTCCGCATCACTTCCCATCAGGAAATACAAATCAAAACCACAACGAGATACCACCTCACACCAGTGAGAATGGGGAAAATTAACAAGTTGGGAAACAACAAATGTTGCAGAGGATGTGGAGAAAGGGGAACCCTCTTGCTCTGTTGGTGGGAATGTGAACTGGTGCAGCCACTCTGGAAAACTGTGTTGGTTCCTCAAAGAGTTAAAAATAGAGCTACCCTATGACCCAGCAATTGCACTCCTGGGGATTTACCCCAAAGATACAGATGCAGTGAAAAACTGAGACACCTACACCCCAATGTTTATAGCAGCAATGTCCACAGTAGCCAGACTGTGGAAGGAGCCTCGGTGTCCATCAAAAGATGAATGGATAAAGAAGATGTGGTTTATATATACACTGGAATATTACTCAGCCATTAGAAATGATGAATACCCACCATTTGCTTCAACAAGGATGGAACTAGAGGGTATTATGCTAAGTGAAGTAAGTCAGTCGAAGGACAATCATCATATGGTTTCACTTATATGGGAAATATAAGAAATAGTGAATGGGATTATAAGGAAAAGGAGGGGAACTGAGTGGGTAAATTAGAGAGGGAAACAAACTCTGAGAGACTCCTAACTCTGGGAAATGAACAAAGGGTAGTAGAAGGGGAGGTGGGCGGGGGTTGGGGTAACTGGGTGACGGGCACTGAGGAGGAGACTTGATGGGATGAGCACCAGGTGTTATACTATATGTTGGCAAATCAAACTTCAATTAAAAAAAATAGAAATGCACGTTCTGGGAAAAACTAGAATGTTTTAAAGACTCAATATTGTGGAAAAGGTCAAGAAGTGGCTCGCCAATCCTTCCCCTCTACAGTTCAATCTACTGGTAACAGAAAAGTAAATGGCAAGCAAGTCTGAACATTCAGTCTTAACCACTGACAAATGTGCAGGAGCTACAATCCACATTAACTTGTCTTCAACTGCTTTTGTACTTGAGTCTTTTAAGCTGCAGAAGTTTGTACTGGCTGTGAACACAATAAACCACACATCTCATTTCAGGAGGAATGAGATTAATTAATTAATTGGAGATAAATCCTGCTCAGATTGGAGCATGCTCAGTCATTTCTCTCTGTGTCATTTGCTTGCCTCGGGCAGCCGTGAGTGGTTCTGGCAACTGCTCTCACTTCTGCATGAGCTGTTCTGGATTGGTCTTGTACCGGGTAGAGCCGAGTGTCCTGCTTTCACTCTGGTCAAGGGATTGTGTGGCAAAACTTGAATGTGATCCAAAAAAGAGTAAAATGTCATATGTCTGAAAGATTTGATTGTCTTTAAAGGGCACTATTGCCCTGGCAGGTTTTTTTCAGTCCTTGTAAGTGGAAAACATGAAATATTGATTGTGTCTCCTATGGAGAAGTACAGGAAAGCAAAAAGCCTCCATCCTCTGAACAGATGAGGAACTATAGATGACCACAGTGCACCTTGTATCCTAGAGCAATATGTAGAGAACTAATACCTGCCAGTGTTATTATAATTATTATAGACAAAAAAGAGGGCACCTCAGTAAAGCATCTGCCTTCAACTCAGGTCATGATCTCAGGGCCCTGGGATTGAGCCTGCATTGGGCTCCCTGCTCAGTGGGGAGCCTGCTTCTCCCTCTGCCACTCCTCCCATTCATGCTCGTTCTCTCAAATAAATAAATAAAACCCTTTAAAAAAAAAAAAGAAAGAATGCATACAGTTTGAATAAACTCTTTTGTAACAGGTGGCCGTTCTTCTCATGATTTTTATGGATTAAATTCTGTTATCCAGAAGACACATTATGTTCTTGGCCACAGAATTTGTGCCATAGAATTTGATATGAGAATATCCCATAATAACATTACAAGGTTATCCTAAACCTTAGGTAATTTTGTGTTAAATGACATCAACCAAATGTTCCAATCGTATATAAGAAGAGGCTTGGCACACTGTGGCTGGTGGGCCTGATCCAACCCACTCTGGTTTTATAAATATGGTTTTATTAGAACACAGCCAAGCTCTTTTGTTTATGTGATGTCTATGGCTGTTTTCACAGTATAAATGGCAGAGTTGAATAGTTGCATCAGAGATGGTACCACTTACAAAACCTAAGATATTTACTATCTGATCCTGATAGGATATTTACTGATATCCTATCAGCCCCTAATCATGGGCCTTTACAGAAAAAAGTTTGCTGATCCCTGACCTAAGTTATTAAAAATTTTTATAAGATTTTATTTATTTATTCATGAAAGACTCAGAGAGAGAGAGAGAGAGAGAGGCAGAGATATAGGCAGAGGGAGAAGCAGGCTCCCTGCAGGGAGCCTGATGTGGAACTTGATCCCAGGACCCCGGGATCACATCCTGAGTCAAAGGCAGATGCTCAACCACTGAGCCCCCCAGGCATCACAAATTATTAAAATTTCATAAGACCATATATATGTGTACAATCTTTATATAATTATATAAGGATATATACATATCATACAGATGTATATGGCTCTATATGCATAGACACTTGCATACATAGATGCACATATATGTAAATACATACATATAAGCATGTATCAGTACACACAAATATATTTGGGTACATTTATGATACGTGTGCAGGTACATGTACATGTATGTCTGTGCACATGCTCAGTATGAGCTGAATTCCAAATGAGCAGAAATGAGATCTTTAATCACATCTGGAAAAAAACATTTGAAGTCAGCAGCCTCTTTTCTGAACACATCATACTGGTTTTCCTCCACAGAAGTGGTAGGTAATGCCTGCTGCAGATATAGAAAGTGTGTTCTTTGTCACTTCAACATATGAGTCTGTCTCTGGAGAAGGCATTACTGTGAGGGTGTTTGAGGCTTTGCTGCTTGCGCAGAGGCTGGAGAACAAAAGTGGCATGCAAGGGGCTTGGGCATAGCAGGCTGCACACTGGGTGCCTTGGTGATGCCCTGCCACTCATTTTCCCATAAGGAGATGCAGACCCCCAGAAAGAACAGCGAAGAAAAGACAGCATAGGCTGGAGACAAAGATTGACTGTACTTTAAGACACAAACAATGCAGCCTGATGTTACTAACTCACTTAGTTCGAGGGAAGAAGTGTGCTATTCATTGTAGATTAAAAGCCCCTCGAGCCAGGTATCCATTTGCTCATGTATTCATTTAGTGAATGGCTCACTGAGCACCTGCTGTGTGTCAGGCACTGGGCCAGACTCAGGGGCCTGAGCATGCAGGATGCGGCCCCTTCCCTTACAGATCACCCAGTGCCGGGGAGGTAGGAGAGGTAAGTGGGAGAGACTAACCAACAGGCATGTCCATTGAGGAGCTGTGAGCAATTCACATCTGGGCACCAAGTGCTGCAGTGCAAACAGGAAGGGCACTTGACCTCATCCTGAAGCCTTCGGGGCCAGAAAGTGTTTCTAGAGGAAGCAGCCCTTAATCAGGAGTGAAGTGAAAGTAGGAGTTAGCCAAGCTCTAAGACCACAGCAAGGACTTCTCAGCAGGAGACAAGTGGTACATGGGCCGGAACAGAGCCAGACCATAGTACTAGGGGCATGTTCATGGCTCTGCATGGCTAGATCCAGGGTGGTGCATGGGCTGGAACAGAGCCAGACCATAGTACGAGGGGCCTGTTCATGGCTCTGGATGGCTGGAGTCAAGAGGCCAAGGGTGAGTGGTGGGGTGACGAGGAGTAAGGTAAAACGCCCTTAGGGGAGCTGGATGGCTCAGAGTCAGCTGGCTGACTCTCTATCCCTGTCACACACATCACCACCCCAGCTTCCCTGATCAGCCTCCACTGGATATTCCAGATGGAATAGGAGAATGGAACAAGCTGGATCAGCACCATGTGGGGTCAGACGAGAGCCCAAGGCAAAAGGAAAAATGTGCACCCTTATATACACTACCTAAGTGTTCCCGTAGATCCCATCAAGCAGAAGAAGTGAACACAAGCTCTACAATCAGAAAACATGAATACCTGTGAAGTCCTGCATTGTGCAGTCTGGTTGTGTGCCTCATGCCTCTGTCAGCTCCCATAAGATTCCCTGGCATCGCCCTCATTGGGCTGATTAGAATTCTCATCATACAATAACAGAGAGTCATAAAACAACAACGGATAGCCTATCTCTATCTTGTTCATCATGGATTTTTCTTTTTGCCCATGATTTAATTGATAGATGAAACCAGAAAGATAAGTAGGTGACAGGTAGTACAAGATATTCTGAAAAATGCTAAGGAGTGTGGACATTGTCCCGAGGGCCATGAGAAACCAATGAAAGGCTTTAAGTGAGGGAATGAAGGGATCAGATTTTTGGTTTAGAAAATGTCACTCTAGCTGCAGGATTGAGGATAGATTTGGGATGTGAGATCGATCTGCCATAGAAACATTTGGACTTCTACCAACCCACCAATTTACGGGGCTGTTATTAACGTCATACAAATGATTCACAGGGTGTCTGGGTGGCTCAGTCAGTTGAGTGTCCAACTCTTCTAGATGACTCTACATTTTGGCTCAGGTTGTGATCTCAGAGTTGTGAGATTGAGCCCCACATGGGGCTTCCTGCTCAGTGTAGAGTCTGCTTGAGATTGTCCCTCCCCCCTCTGCCTCTCCTCCCATTCCCACTCTCTTTCTCTCTCTCAAGTAAATACATAAAATCTTTTTTTTAAAACATTTTTTTAATTAATTATTTATTTATTTATGATAGCCACAGAGAGAGAGAGAGAGAGAGAGGCAGAGACACAGGCAGAGGGAGAAGCAGACTCCATGCACCGGGAGCCCGATGTGGGATTCGATCCCGGGTCTCCAGAATCGCGCCCTGGGCCAAAGGCAGGCGCCAAACCACTGCGCCACCCAGGGATCCCCATAAAATCTTTTTAAAAATGACTCACAATATGAAACCCATGTAAATGAGAAATATGTTTATAAACATATGTTGACTGATACATGTGTATGATGGTGAATATGTGGTTGTGCACAACCGTTCAAACACACTGCTATGTTTTTGTAAGTGATCATTTGTTTCATTGAGATTCTCAAAAAATTACCTGAGCAAGGTGACGAACACACCACAGAGTATAGATAGCCGGGAGTATAGTTTTCTACCCAGAAGAAAGAAAACAGGAAGTTACAGAAAAAATTAAAGAAGAAAAAGACTTGTCAGTTAGAGGAAAGGCTAATTTCCATCTGAAAATCCTTTCCTCATGCTGCCTCCTTCACTTGAAATACTTCTACTCTGTGAAGAATTTTTCCAAAAGCTCCGAAGCATCCAACCTTTCTTTTCTCTCCAGACATTTTTAGCAGCCCTGAAAACTGAATGTCCATGAGAACTGCCCAGAGGACTTCAAGTTTAGGATTCAGTAGGTCTGGGATGGGGCCCAGGATACAGGTTCTCATCAAGCTCCCAGGTGATGCTACTGGGGAGCTGGAGGCTTACTTTGAGAACCACTGCTCTAGATCTTTTACTGTGGGTACAGATCACCTACATGCCTTATTAAAATGCAGCACCTAAATTAAAATCAGTGTTTCTCACCAGGGGATGCTTTCATTCCCAGGGGACATCTGATCCTCTCTGGAAACATTGTTTGGTAGTTATTAATGCTAGTAATGGGGGTATTGATTGATACTATTGTCTGGTGGGTTCAATTCAGAGATGCTTCCAAATATGCTACAATGCCCACCACAACAAAGAATTATATAACCCAAAATGCCACCATTGTGCAACCTTGATCTAAACCATATAATTTAGATATCATCTTAGACCATTTCCTATTGCTTCTTGCAAATGTAAGGATTTCAATGTCTTTGGGGCAGACACTATGTCTAATATAGAGATTCTGAGGCTCCTCCTCTCCCCCCGACCCCACCGCACCCCATTTCCAAGTGGAAGCACCACTAACATAGTGCTTGCAACATAGTATGCACACAGAAAAAGCTTTTTAAAATCAACTGCTCAGGATTATTTAAAGGAATAGTTCTCAGCTCAAAGGTGTATATTAGAATCACTTGGGGAGTCTTTAAAACATAAAGGCTTGCATCCCACCAGCAGACTCTGACTTATTTGTTCTGTGCTGTGGTCTGCTTAGTGAAAGTGTTGTAAGCTCCAAAAGTTAATCCAGTGTGTAGCCAGGGTTGAGAACCACTGGAATCCAACCTTGCTGGTGACCCAGAAATTGAAACGATGAAAATGGGATGGGACATTTGTAGCCTTTTGACCAAGAATATGATTACAACTGAAGAAAGCCTTCTATCCTCAAACAAGCTAGAGCTATAAGATACCACTAACGAAGCCAGCATCTGTTGGGTGGCATACGTGAGTTGTGTCTTATGCGATGTGCTACGAATACAAAGTTGAAAAAGTTTGAGAGCTCTGCCTTGCAGGGACCTCTCCAGTATAGTGCAAACTGCAGAGGACCCCTATGCACAGTATGATAAGGGCTGAGACAGAAGTGCTGGCAAAATACCAGGGCCACACAGGGGAGGTAGCACATGGAAAGAAGTGGCTTGCTCTTCCCTGGGACTTTGTGGGAGAGTCAGGGAATGAGCTTCCAGAGAAGGCAACCTCTGAGCTAGGCATTGAAAGCAAACAGTGTTGTTTGGGAATGTCAAATACACCAGCAAGGTTGGACTGTCTGCTATTACAGGAAACAGAAAAATTGGTAGGGAGGAGAGGAAAGTGGCACGGAGCTGAGGAGTCAGTGAGACCACTTCCTGAAAGGCCTTATGTTCTGGGGTTTGGGCTACACAGACAAGAGGGAGCCAGTGATGGTTCTTAAGCAGAGAAGTGATGTGAGAAGTTTAGCTCATGTGATCATGCACAACCTCATCAGAGCGTGGAGCTGTGACCAAACTGAGGATGGGAGCCCTGGGTGCTGTTTTGTGTGTTACTGGAGCCCTTGGCTTGAGCAACACTGCGGCCCTGTGACTCTCATCCCCAAGCTTGCTTAGCTCACCCTCCTTGGGCACGGAGTCCAGTGGATGACAAGCTCTACAAAGGGCTGGATTAGGCTTTAGGGACTGGCAGTTTCCTGGACCAGGCCTGGCTGATGAGAGCCCTCCTCCCATGGCCACCTGCTCACAGGTTCCTTGCCCTATCATGTCCACCCCCTATGCTGCCACTCCATGATGGGTTCTCTCTGGGGAACTGTTCTCTTCCTTCTTCATGGAGCCATTTGGAGAAGTCATTGCCTCTTCAGCAGACTATCACTGAGGCCTCCAGCCTCCCCCAGCAACCACAACCAATGCCAGGGAGAGGGTCTCTGTGTGCTCTCAGGCAGAAGGGTCCCTTGTAGAGGGCAGACAAACAGCAGAGCTAGAAGGCCTACTAAGGTTGGGGTCCTGCTCTCTAGCACAAACCCTTGCAATAAAAAAAAAAAGATGAAAATAAATAAATAAATAAATAAATAAAAGATGATGTACACAGGGGAGCAAAGAGCCTGCATATTCACAGACAGCTTTGGGCCAATTCTCAGCCCTGCCACACAAATCACTAATTTCTTCCTATTAAAACTGAGCCATGAACTAAAGCAAATTTGAAGTAGCATATTATACCTACAGGGTCAGTCAAAAAATAATGGCAGTACTGATTGCTGATAAAAATTATGGCAAAATGAATTTATTTATATATCGCTGGAGGCATGGTACATTTATGTAATCCTTTTTTTTTTTTTATGTAATCCTTTTTTAAAAAGATTTTATTTGAGAGAGAGAGAGTGCATGTGAGAGAGCAAGCAGGAGTGGGGTGGAGAAGGGCAGAGGGATAGGGAGAAGCAGACTCCCTGCTGAGCAGGAGGCTGATGTGGGGGGCTCAATCCCAGGACCCTGGGGGTATGGCCTGAGCCAAAGGCAGATGCTCAACTGACTGAGCTACCCAGGTGCCCCTATAAAATCCTTCTGAAAAGCAATTTTGCAAAAACACTTTAAGAGCCATCAAGACATTCATAGCCTTTAACACAGTACTGATAAAAATCAAGAGCTAAATGCACAAGGATCCTTGTTAAATCTTTGGCTATAACATCAAATGACTAAAAACAATCTAAATCCTCAATAATAAAATAGCTTAAATTATGACATATCAAATGTGACACATAAATGTGATGACCTATTACAGAGAATAAGAAGTTAAGTAGAAACAAAATACTTTAATCAACTAGGATTATATTCAGCTGCAAGTAACAGACAAGTTAAACATAGTGGCTGAAATAGCATTTATTTTTCTCAGAAATCAAGAAATTCAGTGTTATTGTTGGTTCAAGCTCAACATCTGTTATTCCCCAGAGTTTTCCTCCTGGTCACAAGATGGCTGTCAAAACTCCAGACATCATGACTATGGTCAATGCAGGAAAAAGGAATAAGAGAATACTCCTTTGTGATGAAAATGAGAATATTCCCCGAAGCACTCGCAGCAGGCATTCCTTATGTCTTTTTGCCAAAACTCTTCACAAATCACCTCTGTCTGTGATGTTGTAAGGGAAAATGGGGAACAGGATGACCACAACTGGTTTACCACTGTCTGGGGCTGAGCACTTTGCCACACAGAAGGCAAGATTATGGTTTTATTAACAAGAAAGAAGGGGGAAATTGATATTTAGGGGAATGACAAAAATCAAATGATATGAACCCTTTGATGGCAACTATATGAAATTATCTGTGTGTTCGAGCAAGGGTTGGTCAGAAAGATGCAAAAGAAAAAGTATGTTCATGTATAGGATTGTGCTTGTTTTCTCTAAATTTTCTGCAACATTGTTAATACAACTTCTGAAGGAAGCAATTTTTTTGTAGAGCCAAAGATACAAAATTACTCTAAAAGAGAAGTGACTTTCTTTACATATGGCCACCTTCACCAAAAATTGGTTTCAGCTCTCAAAACTCATAAATTATTCCTTATCAGGTGAATATTCTTTTCAAACTGAAAATAGTGATATGTGTATATTCCTAATCATCTCTGCCCTCCAGATCCTCCTTTTGCCATTGTGCCATATTCACATCAAACCCTCCATTCGCAAACATCTGTTCTCACTGAACAAGATGGCAGTCATACCCTTGGCTGAGAACCTGCCTTGTTCCTGCACCTCAGAAGCATGTAAGTGACGATGCCAATCGGACTTACTGGAGGGGAAGCAAGAACCTGAGAGTGGTTCAGGAAGAAGCCGGCTGGTCTCCAGCCAAGAGTTTTGAAAGGAAATTCTTGCTTTGGTTGAGGTATTGGCTAAGTGGCCACTAGGATTCTTTCCAACTCACAGTCCTGATTTGTATGAGCTAAAGTTGCTATTATTTGTCTAAATAGAAATTCCAGATGGTTAATCTCCCTTCAATATCTAAGAATGGTTATGAAAATCAATTTGACAACTTCTGGTCTCATTAAACAAGAAGTAGTTTGCCAAGTCTATGGGCACCTGCCATGTCCCTCTCCCTGCGACCGTTTACCTTCTGTGCCTTCACTCCCCACTGCCCAGCAAAACTTCCCTACTTCCATCCTTTGAGAGTCCTGCTTTCTCCTTCACAACACCTAGCTGATGTGATGATAACAAACCCATGCTTATGCGTCCCCCATTTGGGGTGCCCTGCATGCATTCAATGGTGGATTGTCTTCCAGAGACATAGCAGCTGGAAGTTCAGGTTTTCTTCACGAGGAAGTGAGCGGAGAGCATTATGGCTTCTTAATCATCTGACTCCTCACCCTTCCAAACTGTCATTGTTTTAAAATTGTGATATTTCCTACATCAATCCAGATTTCAGGTATTTCCTGAAGGGTTAGAAAATCAGCCAACGCTGGCCAGCATTTCTCCCGGCAGCCTCCACAGGGCTGGGCAGAGGCTGCCCTCTCTAGCCACAACCAAGCTTCCAAGGAAGGACACAGTTTCTACCACTGCCCACGAAAGCCAAGGAGTTCACAGCCAAGTGTCACCTTTTATCTTCCTGCTTCTCTCCTTTACCTCTCTTTCCTGGCTCTTGAAGGCATCTTGAAGGCATTTGCAGTCCTACTTGAAAGATTACAGACAGCTCGCATTTTGCATGGTTGTGCAGGACCCCAGAAACAATCCAGCAAGCAGAAATTGTGCAAAGTGATCGTAATAATCAATAGGAAAATGATGACCATTTCCATAAACTTTAAAAATGCTTGTCAAAACATTAAAAACTCTTTTAGTGCCAGCCATAAATATACAAGGAGGTGGCGGGAAATGTAAAACTGATGCTTATTTAGTACACTGGAATTTAAACATTAGAAGCATCAGGAAAATGTTTTATTTCTTTGTGAAAACTTACTGGACGTAGTTTAAACTGTGCTTGCACCTTGTATAATGTACAATATGCAGCATTCATCTTTTCCACACTTTGAAGTATGACAAATACTCCTCTCTAAGTCTGGATCAGCCTCCCAAATTTTACCCTTTGTGTGTTCATTGTCATGAAACACACCTGAGAGCTTTTTAATGAGAAGTTTTCCCCCATTCCTGTCAGCAGGTCTGCCTTCCTGAAGCTTCTCTGCCTGAGTCTCTCCAATGTGATATATCTACCCCCATACTCAGGTAGGACTTCTGCAACTTCCCCTTACACTCAGTTTGAATTTCATCTTCCCTCTTACTGCTTTTTGTTTTTCTTACCACATTTTTATCTTTGTTGGCCAGTTTTCTCTCAGTGACCCATTTTTGTAAAATGTCACATGGTTTGTCACCTGGAGAAAGGAGGCAACAAAGCCATGCACTTTGCTGTCTATATGTGAATCGTCTGACATAACTGATCATAAAGGCACATGAGTCATTTTTCTAAGTGATTTATGGGTGGAAGAGCTAGAAATGAAGTTTGTACTTTACACAATCATATATGGTTAATACACCCCAGCAAGTGAAATTGCAACCATATAGTTGAGAGACTGGTGCTTCTTAACTAAATCATGAAAACTGAAGTTGATGCCTATGGGAACCACCCATAATGTCTTTTCTGTGACAATACAAATGATGAAAGTTTCTTAATTTCTTTTTTTTTAAATAAATTAATTTTTTATTGGTGTTCAATTTACCAACATACAGAATAACACCCAGTGCTTATCCCGTCAAGTGTCCCCCTCAGTGCCCGTCACCCATTCACCCCCACCCCCCGCCCTCCTCCCCCTCCACCACCCCTAGTTCATTTCCCAGAGTTAGGAGTCTTTATGTTCTGTCTCCCTTCCTGATATTTCCCACACATTTCCTCTCCCTTCCCTTACATTCCCTTTCACTATTATTTATATTCCCCAAATGAATGAGAGCATACACTGTTTGTCCTTCTCCGATTGACTTACTTCACTCAGCATAATACCCTCCAGTTCCATCCACGTCGAAGCAAATGGCAGGGATGAAAGTTTCTTAAGACCTAATATTTTGAATGGACTTGAAAAGTCACTGAGGCCAACAGGCCTCCAAAGGGTCCCCTTGTATAGTATCCAATCTTGTGACCATTTGCAGAATCCTTGAGAAAATAAAAAAATTATCAAGTTTTTTCATAATGCTTACTTAGCACACAGATTCTTAGCAAAAACCTATTGTGGTGTTAATACAATACAGACCACCAGGTGGGGTGCTAGGTTCCCTGTCTTACCCCCCAGGGCATTGGTGCTAAGAGCCAGAGCTTTCCAACAGCTATGGTAGACACAAAAGGGATTGAAACTCTGAGTCCATATGGTGAACTCTCTCTTTGGAATCCTCTCTTATTCCAGAAAACAGGTACAGGAAGAGGTTACATGGCTTCCCGGGAGAGCTGGAGTGAGCAGAGTACACTAGCATCCTTGACCCACTGTCTCCAGGATGTTGGGGTTTTTTTCTCCTTGATCCTTTAAGCTGAAGTTTGGTTATGGCCTGGGGGATAAGGAGGACACTTAGTTTGGGTGGACACTCAATCTAAGCAGAAGGACCTATGGTCTCAAATGGCCTTGCACACTGGGAACCCATAGTAAGGCTTCATTGTGAATTCCACGGGTGTAAATTCACAGGTGGGATTTCATGGATGGCCCTCGGACACTCCACATAGATTTCCTTTAGGAGCCTAGCAGTGGAACATGATCATCACAGTTAGCTGGCCAAGGTTTCCAGAATCCTGGATCCCATCTGTCTGGGGAAAACTATCTTGATGCAGCATAGACCTAGTACACTACCAGGCAAGCTATCCCAGAGGTCACACAACACAAAGACTCACAGATTAAATTAATGCTAAGTCAATTTAAAATACATAGCAAGAAGTAAGTGGGAAGTGATCTAGTAAGGAAACACAAATAGGGTGCAGGTGGGGTGAAAGAGCCACAGCACCTGACTCCCAACATGTTCAAAACTCACCTGTCCTCTCTATTTCTGCCGCATCAGTCTTCACCACTGAGGCTCTGATTTGTAAAGACCACAACTGAGCTTTGCACAAGGTGATCCACAGGTAGAAGTTTCTAGAGCTAATAATACACACTTTTCAGAGAGACACAGGGACAGGGGCAAGTACACCTGGCCACAGCTGTAGTCCATTGCTTAGCCTATGGAACAACCATAGGTTTTATTTTATTTATTTTATTTTTTTTGGAGAGAGAATGCAATAGGTCGTGATGGGTGATATCAATGTTTGGCCAAATTAAGGCCTTATGAACATTGAATGTTCACACATATTTTGTATATCCTCAGTATTTAGGTTTTCTTATAAGTAATGCTTCCTAATATCTCATGTATATTTATTATTTCACGAATATTAGGATGGTATGTTTATTCTTTTCTTTCTATGTGTAACATATACGTGCTCTACTTACTAGCTGCTTGGGTTTACTTAGCACATCTTACAAGTGTCATCCATCCCATATGATTTTTTCTTCTACAGAATAACAAAGTTTTCAATAATGCTACAAGTGCATATTATTCATCACCCCTAGAATACTTAGTTCTCTCTAACACATCATACAGATAAGTTAAAACTAGAAACCATCATTATCATAGTAAGTAATATGGAAACAGCATCTTTTATTAACTCACTCACATCAGTGTGAGCCCAATCAGCCAAGCCTTTTCTGAAGCCCTAGGGCTATGACTTGCTTCCTCAGACCATGAGGCCACATGAAACTCCAAGCATCTTTGGCAGCACATCTTTGTCATCTGCTCTATTGTCTTTGCAACAACAAAATTCCTATTTTGGTGTTGACTTCTTATTTGCTGATTTATCTTTTGTGCATCCTCATTAGAAGTATGTTTGCAATGTTTTTTAGATATCTGTCCATTAAAGCTGATTTAGTTTTATACTCGGACAGGTCCAGAAGCTAAGACTTTTACCTCTTGAGTACACTGAAACATAGTCTAAAACCACATGTTCCAATATGGCCATAAACATTGTTAACTTTTCGGTAAGCCAACTCTCTCCTTGTGAGAAAATGTCCATAAACCAGGACTGAACATTTTATTTATGATATAGTATGTTTTGTTGTACTTGGCCTGTTTTATTTACACAGGTACAATAAGAGGTATTGAGTATGGAACCTATGCAAATAACTACAGCACTACAAAAAGAAACTCAGCAAGTATACTTTGCAGAGTATTTAGCTATGATTCTAACTAGTAAGATCAATCCATAGATGACATATTTTCTACAGAATCATTATTCTTTGAATTTCCTTAGAAATTTATCAGAAGAGTTTTTACAGTTTTTTGACATCCGAGGGAAAAGTTAAAACAAGATACCAACTGAAAGTATGTTCAATGTTCAACGGAGAGATAAAAAGAGATTAAGAAGCCATTCACAATGGAACATTAATCATAGTCAAATCTGTTCTTTTGGTCCTAGCTAATTAGTTCTTGTTTTGTTGGTCTTGGGTTAAGCTCTTCTTCATGAAGTCTGCCTCTATACTGAAAAAGTCCTGAAAAACCCAATTCAGTCCTTGGGTAGAATCTGACAGGTGTTAGGTACCATCTGTGATTGAGATTCTTTGACAGTTCTTCAAAAACACTCAATTTCAGAGTTGTGGTTTGTAGCAAGGGGCCTTAGACTATGGGAGGAAATGACAAGAGTCATCTGTTGATGACCAGACAGTTTAGGCCTGGTTTCTTATATTAATCAAAATTATCAGTGTGGGTAAGGACTGATGCTTCCAGTTAGGTATGATAGTACGAATAGTGAAGACATTGACAAACCCCCAGGGCCTTCTGATTCACCTGGTAAGGTGTGTACTATGCTTGACACCAGTGAAAAGGCCATTTCCACCCAGGGTTTTTTTTTTTTTTAAGATTTTATTTATTTATTTATTCATGAGAGACACACACAGAGAGAGAGAGGCAGAGACATAGGCAGAGGCAGAAGCAGGCTCCCTGCAGGGAGCCTGATGTAGGACTCGATCCCAGGAACCCGGGATCACGACCTGAGCCAAAGGCAGATGCTCAACTGCTGAGCCACCCAGGTGCCCCCACAGCCGGGGTTAAACCAGTTTGCTGTCCATCTTTATGTTGTGAACATTGCACACCCAAGGGGTATGCTTGCAACCCCTTGTAAGTATTTTAATGAACTCCATTTTATTCCCTCTGCATCTCTTTGTATACTTTTCTTTTTTTCCGATGCAGGGCTTGAACTCATGACCCATGAGATCAAGACCTGAGCTGTGATCAAGAGTCAGATGCTTAACCAACTGAGCCACAGAGGCATCCCTCTTTGCGTGCTTTCAATGATTTAATCAAACATATGATTTGGGCTTTTTAATTTGGCCTGTGAGCCTCTCTGCTCCATAAGCCCTGGGATAGTGTGTCTGGTGGTCTATACCTAGAGATTTCCTCGATGTCAAGGCAATTTCCCACGTGACACCACCCATTAATCACGTTGTCATTAAACCTCTTTCTACCTTAGACTCAGTGGACAGAACCTGATGAAGTATGCATCATACCTCATTTCAGTGGAGGTTTTTGGTTGGTTGTCATTGTGGGGGGGAGATTAAATCACTCCACCTATGGAACTCCTGGCCCCACCTCTTACCTTTCACGTTCCAGGTTACCTACAGTTTCTGTGCCTGGCTGTTTTCTGGCCATGTTCAGAGAGGAAAGGCTCTTTGGAGCCTTGAGCTGTAACTGTCCCCCTTTCTTCCAGCAAAGTTGCTTTCTTTCTTTTCAAACCAGCACATCCAAGTTTACTGAATCCAGGATGAAGGTGTCCATTGGATGGATGCCCCTGCTGAAAATACTGAGAATGATCATGGTTCAAATAGTGCAGTTTCTTGTGGGTGTTAATCAATGTACCACTCTCAGCTGGGAAAAGTGATGGTCCCTCCAAGTACGGGATTGTTCACAATGGAGAGGGCTGGGTGCCATTATGTATGCTGGGCACGGGGAATGTTTTCTGATGGGGGGCATGCCAAGTCCAGTCAGAGTTGTGCTCATTCGGCTGATTGCATTAGATGGCAGAGCGGAGGCAGGGCCTCCCCAGACCCAGCCTCTGCAGCATCAGTAGGATGCGCATGCGCTACTGCACCAAGAGCCGCTCCCACCAGGTGCAGCCAGGGGATGTACAGGCACTGCTCCAAGAGCAGCTCTCACTGGGTGACAGGGCAAAGGGGATACCCATGATACCTGCCACTGCAAAACAGTCCCTGAGCTAAGACACTGGGGGGGGGGGGGGATTTTATTTTCTAAATCACGGATGAGTTCATGTAAATAATAAGTACCTGAAGCTTATATTTTATTGAGCATTTGCTAGGGAGCTAGACACAACACCAACTGTTTTAAAAAGTATTCTCTCACTTAGTCCTCATAATAACTCTTAAAGATGGAGACTGTTATAAAATTATTCAAATTTTATAAATTAGAAAATTGGAAGTAATATATAGGATTAGACCCAACTGTACTGTTGGAAAACAGGGAGATTAAACAATATGTAGAATTTTGTTTCTTTTTTTTCTCTCCTGTATTAATAGGCCAGAAGTAAATAATGCAGGGCTGATATAGTGCTCCAAGGTGTCAAGATCTGGGACTCTTCCATGTTGTCACTCCTTTTTGTTCACATGTGATTTCTTCTTCATGGCCCATGAGCGCTAATCATGCTCCAGTCTTCACATCTTCATTCCAGTCAGCAGAGAGGAGGAAGGCCAAAGAAGTGTGTGCCCCACCCTTTAAAGGCACTTCTCAAAAGTCACACATAATGTTTCTGCTTGTATTCCATTGGCTAGAACTTAATCATGTCACACCTACCTGCAAAGAGGGTCAGAAAGATACATCTTTATTCCAGATAGCGATGTGCTTAGCTAAGACTCAGGGGTTCTGATATTAGGGAACAAGGAGAGAATGGGTATTAAGGGACAACTAGCTGTCTTTGCCATAATTAGAACTCGGGTCAATCAGATTCCAAAGTTTATATGCATATTTGCATATTTGCTTTATTTTAACATTACTGAGTAATCTGGTCTCAAAGTAGAAAAATTGTGGAGTAATTTCATGAGGTCACTAGAAATAAGAAGTAGTGCTGCTATGGAACTCTGAAGCTGTATCTCCAGAACTACATCATTTTTAAAAACAACTTTATTGAAGTAGAATCGACTAATTGACATACAATAAACCATACATATTTGAGATGTACAATTTAATAAGTTTGACATATATATGCAGACATGTATGAAAACGCTACCACGATCAAGATAATGAGCGTATCATAGCCTTCCTTGAAAGTTTCCATGTGCCCCTTTGTAAGGCGTTCCTCCTGCCCCTCTTTGACTGCCTCCCCATGCAGTCACTGATCTGTTTTGTGCTACTGTTGATTATTTGTGTTTTCTGGAGTTTTGCATAAATGCAATAAAATAAACTATACTCTTCTTTGATCTGGCTTTAGTCACTCAGCATAATTATTTTTAGATTAATCCACATTGTTGTGTGTACCTATAGTTTGTCCCTTTCTTATCCATGAGCAGTTTCTCTTTGTTTATCCATTCACCTGTTGATGAATATTTGGGTAATTTCCCATTTGGGGTGATTACAAATAAAGCTGCTATGATCATGTGTGTACAGCCTTTCTATAGACATACATTATCCTTTGGTTTGAATAAATACCTATTCCTGGAATGGCTAGGTTGTACAGTAGGTGTATTTAGCTTTTTAAGAATCTATCTGGTTGTTTTCCAAAGAGGCTGTGCTGTTGCACATGTGTAGCAGCATTGGGTATGAGTGTCCCAGTTCCTCTACATCCTTGCGAGCACTCAGGCATGGTCAGTCTGTTTGGTTCTGTCCATTCTAATCGATGCATAGTAACATCCCACTGTGGTTTTAGTTTTTGCATTTCCCTAATGACTAATGACAGTGAGTATATTTTATGTGCTTCTCTGATAGCTCTATATATTCCCTGATAAGGTGTCTGCTCAAATCTTTTGCCTATTTTCATTTTTTTTCTTATCATTGAGATTTCAGAACTTATTGTTTTATGTAAGCTCTTTAACAGATTCATACTTTGCAAAGATCTCTTAATCTGCAATTTGTCTTTTCCTTCTCATAACAGAGTCGCTCGAAAAGCAGAAGTCTTTAATTTTGATGCAGCCCAATTGAACAACTGGCAGAGAGGTAGTACCTTAACTACTTTTGAATGGGGCTATTTCACACTTCAGTCCTTATTATGACATCTGACAAGCTAATATATTACATCCGTTTTATATGTAGAGAAAACACAGGAACATCAGCCAACTACTTTATCTGGTTCTTGGGAAATCACACATTAAGCACGTTGTTCAGATCAAATGTTCTTCTTTAATGCCTAAAAACATGTAGACACTAAGAGATTTTTTTGTGAGTGTGTAAAAATAAATATTTAGTGCCTGAATAAGTGATCATCTAACTTGGCCTCAGAAATGTGTGATTAGCAAAGTACAACACTAGTTGAGAATGAATCTCACTAAGGACAGTAGTAACAAGGCAGGTTGAATCACTAAGAACTAAAACAGAAAACTTTGCTAAATTAGTGTCATTCGAATTGGTGATGTTAGTCACATAACCACTGAATAATTCATTCTGCATGAAGAGAAAGCAAAACTAAAAGAATTTGGATCTTGGAGTAGCAACAACCAAACAAAATTATTATCCATTTTATTTTATTTCATTTCTATTCATTTATTTCTTTTTGTTACAAAGCCAGTAATCATTAACAGTCTTTGGAAAGAGGGCTTTGTGGAGAAATGCTTTTGGTTTTCACTTTCTATACTTTAGAATAATGTGAATTTTTAACACAAATGTTTTTCTTTTGTCACTAAAAGAGAGAAAGAAGGAAAGAAAGAACAAAAGAGGAAAGGAGAAAGAAGGAAAGAAAGAAGGGAATCTTTTAAAAGACAAAGATTTTGCTAAGACCTTATTAATCTTTGGGAGGTTGATACTGAGGCAAACACTCTGGATTAGGGTTTTTTTTAATAGGTTCATTCCTCATAAGTCAAAGGGTAGAGGCCCAGCCACAGAAGTCACGTCTAGAGCAAACTCTATGCTTCAGTAATGCCAAGGGACAAGGTAAGCTGCATCCTCTCTACGCTACCTGGAGTTTCAAGAACAATAATTAGTATTTATTGAGGACTTACTAGAAGCCGGAAAGCCTTCTAAGCATTTTACAGGTGTTACCTCATTGAATCCTCACAACAACCTTAGGAAGTGGTTGCTGCCATAACCTCTGTTTTACAGATGACAAAGCTGTGGCACAGAGAGGTTAAGTAACTTGCCCAAGGTTGCACAGTTAGCAAGTGGTGGAAGCAGGGATGAAGGGATGAGACTCTAGGTAACATGGCTGCAGAGTCTATAGTATTATCCACTTAAGCCAAACATACCAAGTTGCAGGTGACACAAGTCTAAACTGGAACTGGATGCTGCCTGGGAGAACATGAGCCTCCTCAGTACAGATTCAGATGACCAGTTCTGCAGGCAGAGCAAGCTCAGGAAGGGCCCCACTGGCTGGCCTGGGGCCACAGGCGAGGAAATGACCCCTAGATGTGGGGAGAGAAAGCCCTTTCTTCACTGCATCTCATACTTTGTCTTTCTGAGCCTCATCCCCTTCCTTCCTAAATTCAGAATTCCTTCTGCTTTAGCAGAGGAAGAGGGTGTAGGGTCAGCAGGCATTTATGCTGACTGTTTTCATTTTAGATTCCAACGTGGCTCCACGGGGAAGGGAAAGCTGGGGAAATATTTGTTTGGGTTGATAAGTGCTTTCTACTTACTCACGAGACAGCTCTTCTCTCTCAGGACACAGAAAGCAGCCATTGAAAGCTTTATCCAAAGATAAAATACTTTATAACCCTGTTGGTTTCCATCCAAATTCTACACCCTTTTGTTCAAATGGAAGAGAATAGAATTAGTGGCAAAGGAAAAAGAATTTCAACTATTTCAGACCCACCCCTGTTTCTGTATCTCATACAGAGGTGGAGAAAGTTATCCCACAGAGAAGCAAAGCAGAGGAATTTGAGATAGAAGCCGAGGACAATGAATGAATGTGGTCATTCAGGGTGCCTGAGAAAGGATGTTTCCTGGTCCCAGCCAGCTAGTCATGGGGGCAGGGAGACAGCTGAAGGAAGGGGGAGAGGTCAGCAGCTAGTCTCCATGAGTCCACAGAACCCTTGCCTGTACCCAATATGTGCCTGTGCACAGACAGGTGCTCCTGTGCACTCCCATCTCTCCGCATTCACCCTCTACCTTACAGGTGTGCGAGGTGGCAGCTGCTTCTCTAAGTCTCAAGCCGTAGTTGCTCCTGTGGCTGTGACAAGACTGGAAAAGGACAAAACCCACAGCTTAGCCCATGATCTTCTATTCATACTGGGGAAGTTTGCAATTCTAGTTTTTTAAATCCATTTGTATAAAACTGCATATATTTGTAAAACATTATGTTGTTGGGTCACATTAAAGATGACCACACATCCTCATTTTGCTCACTATTGGTGACATCTAAAAGGTGTACAGGTGTCCAAGAAATACAGGTATACAGATTCCCACTACCATAGCCTCAACTCAGATTGCTCCAGGAGGTAAACTAGGAAGTGTTTTCCTTGATTAGTACATTTCTGAATCTGGGCAAAATCAATGAGAGAGTAATTCAAAGTAATTCATGGTGTCTATTAAGATTCTTATCAGCTTCTCAGTGGCTGTAGGATTAACAATGCTGACACTGGGGAAAAGCAAGAGTTTTGGATTGCATTAAATAGTCAAGGCCGGGAATCTATCTAGGATGGGATTCTCTGATGCATCCCAGAAGGAGGATTTTACCTGGAAATATAGTTTCTTGTGGGCTAGTCCTCTCCCTCTTGTGCTCCTACCTCCAGTATTTAGTGGTAAGAAACACAGTCATTGACCCACCAGCAGCAATATTAATACTTACTGCCATTTATTGAGTTCTTAGGATGCCAGATAACTAATTTCATTTAATTTCTACGAGGGATGTCTTTATATTCCCATCATGCAAATGGAGGAAAGTGTAGCTAAGAGATTTGTGAGTGACCAAGTTTTAAAATCTGACAGTTTTAAAATCTATGCTTTTAATCACCATGCTACACTACCAACTTGCTTCCAATACTCAAACGATGCTTGTCATTGTGCAAATTAAAACTAGTCATATGGATGACAGACCATTTCTTTGACTCTGGGTCATAACCTGGTACGCAGGAGGTCTTAAGAACTGGCCTCTTCCTTCCCCAGCAAAGAACTGGAGACTTCCCATCAACCTACATGAGTCTTTTTTTTTTTTTCAAACACCAGATAGTTGGTTACAGAAAAGATCCAATTCACATTAATCTCATCAAAATATTTTCAAAATGGGAAACTCCTTGTGCCCACTTTGCAGAAAACACATTTCTGCCTGGGTATGTATGTGGTGATGTGACCTGGGCAGGGGTATGGTCCCTCCCATGTTCAGTATGACTTTTAAAAACAGGAAAAAGAGGGGTGCCTGGGTAACACAGTTAGTTAAGTGTCCAACTCTTGGTTTCAGCTTAGGTTGTGATCTCAGGGTGGTAAGATCAAGCCCCATGTGCGGCTCTGCACTTAGTGGGGAGTCTGCTTGAGATTCTCCTTCTCCTCGCCCCTCCCCCCATGTTCACTTACTCACTTATGCATGCTCTCTCTAAAATAAATAAATCTTGGGATCCCTGGGTGGCTCAGGGGTTTAGCGCCTGCCTTCGGCCCAGGGTGTGATCCTGGAGTCCCAGGATCGAATCCCACATCGGGCTCCCTGCATGTCTCTGCCTCTCTCTCTCTCTCTCTCTCTCTCTCGATCTGTGTGTGTGTGTGTGTCTCATGAATAAATTTTAAAAATCTTAAAAAAATAAATCTTTAAAAAAAACAGGAGAAAGAATGTCATATTAGGGCTAAGAAACCAGCTAAATAAATAAATAAAATCTATAGCTTTGCAAATAACTAGCTCATTATTGCAGGTTCCTTCCATGGTTTTGGAGTCATCCAGATATAGATTCAGGAGGAATGGAGCAGAGTGGGGTTCTGAGCAACAATAAATAAGATGCATGACCTCTGAAAGAGGAACACCAAGCCCATTGTTTCTAATTGTTCCATAAGGAACAACAGAAAATGTCAAGAGGTCAATTATAGAAGGGATTTGGGGATGGGAAGAACTAATTTGCAAAGTAGAGAAAACCTTATTAAAGCTTTATCGGAAAGTGTAAAATCTCAGTAGGGTGCCCTCAGACCTAAGCGAATGCATCTAGAAGGTGAGGCTTATGTCAACATTCATCAGCCTTTCCATCCTGATCAGGGCTGAGATGCTCATGTTGCTCTGAAATTCTCCCCCACCAAAGAAATAATACTGAACATTTATTGAGAATGATATGTGCCATCCTATTCAATTCTTATAAAAACTCTGTGAGGAAGTTACAAATGCTAGCATGAATGAGAATACTGAATGAGAATACTGAAAGATGGAGTGATTAAAATAGCCCACCCATGGCCTTAGAGCTATGTGGAGTTTAGGATTTGAACCCAGAGCAGTTGATCACAGCGTGCATGCTTTAGTCATTCACCAGGCAGTTTCAGTGACGAAACATGGATCAGACTTACTCCTAAATAACAGATCTTGGAACGTGGAATTTCAGACACTGCTTTCTGGTATATGAAGACCCTAGGGGCTGGGGAGGGAAGGGGACATTTTTTTTTCATGGCATTTTTGCTGAGCCAATTGGATTGGGTTGTTTGGTTTTTTTTTTTTGTATGGTTGACACACAATGTTACATTAATTTCAGGTGTACAGCTTAGTGATTTGACAGGTGTTTGATAAAGTGATTTGACAATTTATACGTTATACTATGTTTACAAGTATAGCCACCATCTTTCACCACACAACAGGATTGTAGTATCATTGACTGTACTCCTTGTGCTCTGCTCCTTATTCCCCTGACTTACTCATTTCATAACTGGAGGCTTGTATCTCCCTTCCACTTCTCCCATTTTGCACAACCCCTTCCCCTCCCCTCTGGCAACCACCAGTGTATTCTCTGTATTTATAGTTCTGATCATGCTTTATGTTATTCATTCATTTTTTTTAGATCCCATTTATAAGTGGAAGTATATGGCATTTTTCTTTCTCAGTCTGACTCATTTCACTTAGCGTAATACCCTCTGGGTCCAACCATATTGTCTCAAATGGCACAATCTTATTCATTTTTATGGCTACATAACACTTGTGTGTGTGTCTGTGTGTGTGATATTTTCCTTATCCATTCCTCTATGGATGGATACATAAGTTGCTTCCATACCTTGGCTATTGTAAATAATGCTGTAATAAACATAGGAATGCATATATCTTTTTGAATTGCTGTTTTCATTTTCTTTGGATAAATTTTACCCAATAGTGGAGTTATTGGATCATATGGTTATTTCTATTTTTAATTTTTTGAGGAAACTTAATACTGCTTTGCACCGTGGCTGTACCAGTTTACATTTCTACCAACAGTACACAAGGGTTCCTTTTTCTCCAAATTCTTACCAACATTTATTATTTCTTGTCTTTTTAATTTTAGCCATTCTGACAAGCTTAAGGTAATATCTCATAGTGGTTTTGATCTGCATTTCCCTGATGATGACTGATCTGAGCATCTCTCCATGTGTCTGTTGACCATCTGAATGTCTTCTTTGAAAAAATGTCTGTGTCCATTTCTTAATCAGAGTATTGGGAGGGGGGTTGATGTGGAGTTGTATAAGTTCTTTTTATATTTTGGATATTAACTCTTTACTGGATATATAATTTACAAACATCTTCTCCCATTCAGTAGATTGTCCTTTTGTTTTATTGATGGTTTCCCTTGCTGTGCAAAAGCTTTTTATATTGATGCCAATAGTTTATTTTTGCTTTTCATTCCCTTACCTTACAAGATATATCTAGAAAAATGTTGCTTTGGCCAATGTCAGAGAAATTATTGCCTGTGCTCTCTTCTAGGATTTTTATGGTTTCAGGTCTCACATTTAGGTCTTTAATCCATTTTGAGTTTAATTTTGTATATGGTGGCAGATACCTAACTTCATTTAATTATAGTGTCCAGTTTCATGGGCAGCTAGAAGCTGTCTAGTTTCCCAGCATTATTTATTGAAGACACTGTTTTTTCCCTATATTATTGCCTTCTTTGGGTTTATATCTGGGGTCTCTTTTCTGATCCATTGAGCTATATATTTTTTTGTGCCAGTACTAATATGTTTTGATTAATACACCTTTGTTGGGGCAGCACCCCCCCCGGGGGGGCGGGGGGGAGCCCAGCAGTTTAGCGCCACCTTCAGCCCAGGGCGTGATCCTGGAGACCCAGAATCAAGTCCCATGTTGGGCTCCCTGCGTGGAGCCTGCTTCTCCCTCTGCCTGTGTCTCTGCCTCTCTCTCTCTCTCTCTCTCTCTCTCCCTGTGTCTCTCATGAATAAATAAATAAAATAAAATAAAAATACACCTTTGTTGCGTATCTTGAAATCTGAGATTGTGACACTTTGAGCTTTATTCTTCTTTCTCAAGATTATTTTTGCTATTCAGTGTCTTTTGTGGTTCCATACAAATTTTAGTATTATTTGTTCTAGTTTTGTGAAAAATGCTATTAGTATTTTGATAGGGATCATATTGAATCTATAGATTGCTTTGGGTAAAAGGACATTTTAACAATATTCATTTTTCCAATCCGTGAGCATGGGATATCTTCACATTTGTGTCATCTTCAATTTCTTCCATCAATGTTTTCTAGTTTTCAGAGTACAGGTCTTTCACCTCTCGATCTGGTTAAATTTATTCCTAGGTGTTTTATTCTTTCAGGTGCAATTGGTGTTGTTTTTAAAATTTCTCTTTCTTCTACTTCATTGTTAGCATATAAAAATACTACTGATATCTGGGTATTAATTTTTTATCCTGACACTTAACTGAATTTATTATTTCTAGCAGTTTTTTGGTGGAGTCTTTAGGATTTTCTATGTATAGTATCATATTACTTGCAAATAGTGACAGTTTAACTTCTTTACCAATATGATGCTTCTTATTTCTTTTTCTTGTCTGATTGCTATGGCTAGGACTTCCAATACTCTGTTGAATAAAAGTGGTGAGAGTGGACATCCCTGTCATGTTCCTGACCTTAGAAGGAAAGCTCTCAGTTTTTCCCCATTGAGTATGATATTAGCTGTGGGTTTTTCATATATCAACTAGCTTTTACCTTTAGAGATCTCTGGTACAAATAAGAGTTTGATTCCAAACCAGTAGTTTAAAATGTTACCTATTTATATGTTCCTATGAGGTATGTGCATGTGTGCATGAATAAAAGTAGTGTTTTCAGTGAGGTATGTAATTTTAAAATTTGAAAGCACTCTCTGATTGAAAATGAGGAAATTCAGGCTCAGAGAAGTTATAAGATGAGCCTAAAACCATTCAGGAGGTAACCTTCATTTTAACAAAAATAGTTGTGAGACTGCAATATACTAACCTGGCAAACAGAGACTTATAGAAGGAAAATGACACTTTCATATTAGATTCATATTTGGGCAATGCAGTTGTTTTTAAAGATTTTTCAGTTGAACGGGTTTTCTTACTTATTCTGGGATATCAAATCGTCTCTCTGGCAATTGCAGAGAAGTTCCAGTTCTCAAGCTCACCAAGCCGAGCAACAAGCCTGCTTTTTCTTCTCAGGTTCACTTCAGAATAAACAGGCAGCCCTGACCAAGTAGGTTATCCACTTATCTATCAAGTTTTGACTGACCTTAGGCTGGTTACCCAAAATCCACTGTTGACTAAACAGCTTTAAGCTATATCTTCGGATGGGCAGGGAAGCTCTGTATGCAGTTGAATAAACACTTCTAACTATTTCCTGAGACTTTTGTTCTCAGGACATTTACACACTGAATAATTAGGATTTCAAAGATGTTTCTAGAATCCACCAAAACATTAGGTCAGCCTTTCAACAGGAGCAATAGCTACCCTTCCTCCACTGATGTGCCAGTGGCTGGACCTCACTATTACCTACCATCAAATTTTTTTTATCAAAACTAGAAGGCGTTTATGAATATATATATATATATATATATATATATATATATATACACACACACACACACACACACATTTGGGGAAAATATACAACAGCTTTATTGAGCTATAATTCACTTACCATATAATTCACCAGTGTAATATATACAATTTGATGGCTTTTAGTATATTCTGAGTTGTACAACCATTAGCACAATCAAGTTTAGAATATTTTCATCACTACCACCCCCCTCAAAAAACTGCATACCCATTAGTAGTCACTACTTATCTTTCCTTCTTTCCAGCCCCTGGCAATTACTTACCTCCTTTATGTCCTATATTATAGATTGGCTTATTCTGGACACTTTGTATCAATAGGATCATGTAATATGTCATCTTTTGTGATTAGCTTCCTTCACTTAGTATCATGGTTTGAAGGTTTTTAGCATATGCACTGTGTGTGCTGTGACTTCTCAAAGTTACATGCTGTAGCGCATGTCAATACCTCATTCCCTTTGACTGTCAAATGATCTTGCTTTGCATGAGTAGACCATTCAGCAGTCCACAGGTCTTTGAGTTGTTTCCATTTCCCGGCTATTATACATAATGCTGGGGTGCCCTGGGTGGCTCAGTCGGTTGAACGTCTGATTTTGGCTCAGGTCTTGATCTCAGGGTCATGAGTTCAAGCCCCACATTGGGCTTCACACTGGGCATGAAAGTACTTATCAAAATAAAATCTTTATAATACATAATGCTGCTGTGAACATTCTTGTACAAGTTTTTGTGTGGACATAGGCATTTTTTAAGTTTTTATTTTAATTCCAGTTAACATACAATGTTATATTAGTTTCAGGTGTACAATACAGTGATTCAACACTTTCATCCATCACCCTGCACTCACATATGTTTTTATTTTTTTGAGTATATACCTAGAAATGGAATTGCTGGATCATATGGTAACTTTTGAGGACCTGCCAAACCATTTTCCACAGCTCATGCAGCATTTTACATCCCCACCAGCAGTGTATGGGCGTTCCAATTTCTCCACAGCCTACTCAACATTGGTTATCATCTGTCTGTGTGATGTGGCCATTCTGGTGGGTGTGAAGTGGTATCTCATTGTAGTTTTGATTTCCATTTCCCTGATGAATAATGATGTTGAGCATCTTTTCATGTGCTAATTGGCTATTTGAGTATCTTATTTGAAGAAATGTCTATTCAGATCAAGTGACTATATTTTGATAGACGCCTCCTTCTCTCCCTCCTTCCCTTCCTTCTTATCTTCCTTCTTCTCCTTACATTACTTAATTCACCAATTTGTGTCTAAGACAGTCAAAGAGCTGAGATGTGCCTGTATCCCTCAGCAGATGAACAAGCCTGCATCTAGCTTGGGTACTGGCCTAGGATTCACATTAACACATGTTTCCTATAAAGAGATCTTATCCCTGTCTCCACCCATAAAATAAAGGCATTATTCAGCATTTCATAAAATATTAAGAAAATAGAGCATTTATAAGGTTGAGAGGACTTTTAAGAATCACCCAGCCCAACCACCCATGAGCTCCTTCTGTCATATCCCCTGTCACATTATGCACACATCCAATGACAGGGAACTTATTACCTCCTGAAGTAGTTCATTATACTGCTGAACAAAGAACTTGTTTCTGAAGAGTTCTTTATGATATGGAGCTTAAATCTACTCCATTAAAGCTTCCACATCCTATTTCTTTGAGTTACTACAAAATTCGAGGCCCACCCACATATCTGCTGACTTTGATCCTGTGTTTCTAAGATTTCTCTTCTCTGATGTAAACATCATGATTCATCCAACTGTTCCTCAAGCATTGTGGGTCCTACATGGGGCCTTCACCAACCTTCTGTGAGTGGCCCAACTCTCCTATATCCCTATCAAAGTGTGACTCCCAGGATGGGAGGGGTTAACTGTCCAGGAGCAAGTGAGATGGAAATCTTATTGAAACTATACAGTTTAAGATGGCATTTGTGCTTTTTTGGTGGCTGGGTATTGGGTGGTTGACTGCTACACTGAGTTTCACCATCAACTAACATGCCTTCTTTTTCTTTTGTACATGGACTGCTGATGAACTCCATTCCTGCATTTCTGCATATCTTGGTAGGATTCAAACACAGAATTTTATCTATACTCTGAAACATGTCATTTTAACAATAATATGTCAAAAGCTTTGTGTTCATTATTATTTCATTTTGAATCTCACAAATACTCTGTGAGGTAGGTACAATCACCATCCTCATTTTAGAATGGAAGAACTGAGACTTGGCAGTTAATTACCTTGTTCCAAGTCATACCTACATTTGCTGATTTCAAAGGCCAAGTTCTTAGGCAGTTTACCATACTGTTCCCTCTGGCTTTGGCCCCAGGGCTCTGAGCCAGCCCAGCAGGGTCACTGCCTTCATGCATTCTGATCTGCAAATCTCCTCATAAGAGTGGACTCTGTGATTCCATCTAGCTCAGAGTCCTCAAGCTTTCTACAGCTGCTTCAGGAAATGAAGTGTCTCCAGTGTCCCTCAGCCTTTCAATCAGAGAAGCACTGCTTTCATCTTTTGTATCCTGAGCTTTCTCTTAACAATGCATAGGGAGAAAAATAATGCTGCCAAAAATAAATTCACAAAATATACATTCTAAACTAGTGATTAAAATGTTGAAAGGCCCAGTAATAGGAAAAAGACACAGCAGGCTGCCAGTTCCTGCCAGGTAGGCACTCAGCCTGTCATAACCAGCTCAGTCATCCCTGTATCAGTGCATATGTTTTCACCTTGTGCATGGGGCTATTTTCAAAGTGCTTGTTGGTGACTTGCTGAACCCGAATGCCACATGTCCTCCGACCTACCTAATCTGAGTCTCTCAGGCTAATAAAGCAGTGACGTTAGGCAGGCTTGTTGCCGATGAGCCCACATCATCGCCATGGCCAGCGTCCACTCTGAATGGAAGGAGTCTGTATTGAACCTGTTATTAACTATGATGAACACCATCTTCACTAATGGTCTTTGCTGCTGCTTCTAAGTCTCTGTGGATCATCCCCTTAGTAGCCTATTTTAGTATTTTGCCCAACAACTATTTCCAAAACAATAATAGCAACAAGATGGTCACAGCTAGCCCTGATCATGCTCCAGGCACTGTTCTGGAACTCTGTCACACTAGCACAATGACGTGAGTATGATCACGGCCCCCATTTTCAGATGGGGAAACTGAGGCTTTGAGAAGCTACAGCAGTTTGCCTAAGATCACAGTCAGTTGATGGTAATCCCAGAATTCAAACCCAGGCTGTCTGAGCACAGAGTACGAGCTCTTAACCACTATTCAAAAACACCAGAAGCTCAATGAAAATGTACTCTTTTTGGCCCTTACTGAAAATCAGTACAATATCTCTTGACTTCAAAATTTCCTCCCTTCTTCCTGCCCTACTGTTCTTTAAATAGGCACCCACAGTGTCTCACCAGTCTCTCTTCCAATCTCAATACACTGGATGTTATTCATGTGGACATGAAAAATGTCTCTGGACATTGCCAAATGTCCCTGGCAGCACAATTGCCCCAGCTGAGAACCATTCTCCTTACAGTGGAAACCACGGTGATTTGTTACAGAATGAGGTTCTGATCCATGAGTCCTCTGGCTGGAGGCTGGGTGTAGATGGTGCTTGTCCTTATCAGGGAGCCACACCATCAGGAGCAGATGCTAAAAATACCCCAAAGATGTTCCCCCAGGCAGAATAGGCCTCAAAATCCTTGTCAGATGCATGCAAGGCAACTGAAATCTGCCTTTGATGCAGAGGGACCATGGTGTGATGGACATAAGTTCAGTGCCTGTGGCAGGATTGGGGTCTTCCACCCGAGATGGGTGGCCCCAGGTCTAGTATCTAAGGACCTGGGCTCTAGTCCCACCCATTTAATCTCTAAATCACATAACATCTCTTAAACCTCAATCTCCTCACCCATAAAAGACAACAGTGAATGAACATAGTTACCATACAAGGCTATCTGGACGATTAAACCAGAGAGTATATTATCTCACAGGAAAACAACTAATATATTTGTTATATTCCTCCAGTAACTTCTGCCCTAATGGAAGCTTGAGCCCAGTTAGAAGAGGGGCCAATTATGTTATAAATGGATTTTTAAGTGAAGCGAGCCACCCACCTGGGATGTCTGCACAGGACACAGCATGAAGCCTGCATTGCGGGGGCCATTTGCCTTCTCACTAGCCACATGATCATGGTCACCCTCACCAGGTCCCAATTCTTCACCAGCAGAATGAAGGGCTTGGAGCTCATGGTCTCCAAAGTCCTCCTTCCTCCTTCCTTTTTTTAAAGATTGATTGATTGATTGATTGATTGATTGATTGATTTATGATAGACACAGAGAGAGAGAGAGAGGCAGAGCCACAGGAGGAGGGAGAAGCAGGCTCCATGCCGGGAGCCCGAAGTGGGACTCGATCCTGGGTCTCCAGGATCACGCCCTGGGCCAAAGGCAGGCGCCAAACCACTGAGCCACCCAGGGATCCCCCCTCCTTCCTCCTTCCATGCTTTGGTTCTGCGTGTGGCAGCAGTGGACAGTGTGTCTTTTCCCACTATTCTTCACTTGGACAGGAGCTTAAACCAAACTTCTCCTCAGATCCTTCTCTCTTCTTTGTCACTTCTACACTCCCACACACCACCTCCTTCCACTTCATGATCCAGAATTCTGTGAAACTGAGTGGATTTTCCAACCTGCATCATACTCCTTCCCTAGTCAGAGTCCTGAGATACAATAATGATGAGAATGCTTTAGGCTCTGCTGGCTCTATTCACGACCCTCCCCCCAAACTGACCAGCTCCCCTAATTCCCAATGAGGAGACACTCCTTTGTTTGGTCAGCAACTTGAATTAATCCATAGAACTAGGAGGGAGGAAGGTACTCCGGCTTCCCTCCGGCCCACCACTAGGGCATTTAGGGTGAGGGGTAGTTATAAAGAAAGAATAGCCCCATCACTCCACACCACCCTCCACCCCCTTAAAAGATGTCATGGGGAAAGAAACTAAAATCTATGGAGTTCCTACCACATGCCAGATACTCTGCCTGTTAATCCTCTTGAGGGATAATGACTTAAGTTTATCTATTTAATTAGATACAACTTCTTTGCCCTGGCCAAATCCAGAGGAAACCAGGTATACCACAGGGACTGAATTAAGCTCATTACTTGACCCGTCTTCCCTGGCTGCATAATGCGGGTTCACCCGGCAGTTCCATACCCTGGATCATGCCTTGCTCTCTCTTCATCCTTCTTCCCATTTAGACAGAAATAAACACAGGGATGAGCTTCCCACATAACGTGACTTCATCGTGCGTAATTGTTGGAATGAAAACTTCCCGGTTGCATATCTGCACAATGCCAATGATTACAGTGATTAAATCAATCAAGACCAATTTCATAATCATCAAATGTATAATTTCCCAACTTGGCAAGGCCTCAACACGTGGCATCCCAGCTGTCTGATACAGGGATCAAAAACACAGTATTAAAACATTTTGGGGCTAGGATTTGGTAATTTTGTAAATGTAATACCATATTAATAAGGATGATGAGACTCAGTAAAACTCCATGCAAATCTGGTTTGTGATTTCCCAAGTGTTGACTTACTTCAGTAGCTCAAATATGAAACATAATGCTCTCATTGCCCCCCAGAAATTGCCTCAATGACTATTTTATTCCCAGAATCATTCAATTACATATATAGCTTAATTCTATTATTATTAGTATTATTGTTATATAAAGAGCTTTGCAGGATGCATTAGCTCAGGTCCTGCAGACAGCTTGATAGCACTCTGTCCTAATGATTTATATGGCCCCCATATAAATTGATTGATGCTTCCGGGCCCCCAGGTCGAGATCTGGAGCATCATATTTAAAGGAAAGAGAGCCTCAGACGGAAAACATAGTTTCACAGCCTCAGCTCCTTCTTTGAGAAGAAATTGTATGTAAAGAAAAGAAACTGGACCAGAGCCAAGGAAGGGAAAAGAAAGATTTTATACTCCCTTTAATGCTTTTCATCCAATCCCACTGTTTCTGTACATGAGGCAACCCCTTTCCTACCACAGTTAATTTTGCACAAGTTTCAAGGTATGAAGTTCATTCCATTTTCATAATTTTGAGATCCTACAAATGTCTAGGGTTTGAAACCCTTGTAAGATGCACAAAAATTAATTTATGGAGTGTTGTGTCTACCACATTTATGTAACTTTGAAAGTACCGATGGGGATGGGGACAGGGCACACAGATACTTCAACAGGGGAGCTGTCAAAGTTTCGCTTCCAGACCTAGGGAAGATTTACAGTAGTATTTGCCTTATAATAATTCATTAGCTGTATATTTATTTCTGTGTGTTTTGCTTCACAGATCTGCAGGTAATTGTAAAAGCATTCACTGTCTTAATTAGACCAAATGACCTAAAAGCTTCTCCCTCTAAGCTAGGCAGGATAATGCCCCTCCCCAAAGATGTTCACGTCTTAACCTTCACAAGAACTGTGAATATGTTTCGTTGCATGGTAAGGGGGAATTACAATTGCAGAGAGAATCAAGGATGTTAATCAGCTGACCTTGAGATGGGGAGGTTATCCTGGAATATCTGATGAGACCCACTGCTGGCTTGGAAGACAGAAGAAGCCCATAAGCCAAGGAACATAGGCAGCCTCTAGAAACTGGGGAAGGCAAGCGAACTGATTATCTCCTGGAGACTGCAGAAGGAACGTGGCTCTGCTGACAGCTTGCTCTCAGCATGGTAAGATCCAATTCAGGCTTCCGACCTCCAGAACTATAAAATAAGACATTTGTGTTGTCTTAAGCCACTAAGTTTGTGATAATTTGTTACCACAGCCAGAGGAAAATAATACATACTTTTCCTTGGTAGGTAGCTATGCTCACCAGTACAAGAGCAACACTCCCTTTTTCTGTAAGACTGCCTCCTTCATAAGATTGTCTCTTCCTCTACAGAATGACCTCAGACTTCAGGTGTTTTCTACTTTTTACGTTTTTTAAAACATTTTATTTTTTAAGTAATCTCTACACCCAACTCAGACTTACAACTCCAAGATCAAGAGTCACATGCTCTACTGACTGAGCTAGACAGGTGCGCCTCTACTCTTTTTTTTTTTTTTAGGATTTTATTTATTTATTCATGAGAGGCTCAGAGAGAGAGAGAGGCAGAGATATAGGCAGAGGGAGAAGCAGGCTCCCTCCGGGGAGCCTGATGTGGAACTTGATCCCAGGACCCCAGGATCACGCTCTGAGCCAAAGGCATCCCACACCTCTACTCTTTAATAGAAACATTTACCAAAAGAAGATTTCTGATCCCTTAGAATTGCCCTACTGATAGCTGTTTATTAAGTAGGAAATTTGAATACACACAGTTGGATATGTAACTATGTTCTCTCATTAATGTTACCTTTAAAAAAGTATTTCAGGTTTGTTTTATTTCACATTTTGAAAATTTGTTTCATTTTAACATTTTTATTAATTTTAAAAATTGAAAACATATACAAAGAAAGTTTTTTTTAAATTTTTATTGAAGATTTTATTTATTCATTCATGAGAGACAGAGAGAGACACAGGCTCCACGCAGGGAGCCTGACGTGGAACTCGATCCCGGGACTCCAGGATCACGCCCTGGGCCAAAGGCAGGCACCAAACCGCTGAGCCACCCAGGGATCCCCTATACAAAGAAAGTTGAATCTTATCTCCAATAATCTCATGATTGAAAAAAATTATCAAAAAAAAATAAAAAAGAAAAAAATAATAAAAGAAAAAAATTATCTAAGGAAAAAATATATTCGCACAAAAAACAAAACCCAGAGCCTACCCAAGATTTAAAAGATCTCTCCCCACCCAACTCCACCCCATATAAAGCTGGGATCCCAAAGGATTCACTCTCAACATAAGAGGGAATTGGAAATAAACCAGGCCCCCAATCCTATCCCCATACCCATACCTGCCTAGACTAGGGATTATGTCCAGCCTTGAAACCTACAAGAGGAAAGAAAAAAAAAAAGTTTAGAACCAGAAGCTGGTCCTAATAAGGGTTGGCAGGAAAAATTCATAGCACCTGGAGGTACCAAAATCCCTCAAGCCCAAGAATTTAATTTAGAAGAGTCAAAGCTGATTGTGACTCCAGGTACCTGGCAGAAACAATGTTCTGAAAGGAATTCACCTTTGTCCACAGCCTCAGGTAATTTCCATAAATGAAATCACAAGAAAAGATAATCACTAGGACAAAGAATTCTCAAACCTTAAAAATAAGAAAATTAAAACCTATTAAAAATCAGCAAACATTGAACAAGCTACTTCACCCAAAAATATTTACAGATGGCAAACAAAAACACACAATAAGGTGTTCAACATCATTTGTCATTAGGAAAAATGCAAGACTCAGATGAAATGTCACAATACATGTATTAGAACAGCTAAAATTAAAACTGACAGTGCCAAATGTTGGTGAAGATGTAGAGAAACTGGGTATTTCACATACTGCTGGTGGGGATATAAAATGACACAGCCACTCCAGAAATTAATTTGACATTTCCTTAAAAAACTAAACACACTTGCCATACGACCCACTCCTCAGCATTTATCCCACAGAAATTAAAATTTAGGTCCACACACTTGCCCTAGACACGAATGTTTGTAGCAGCTGTATTTGTAGTAGCCAAGGACTGGAAACAACCAACCAATGTCTGTCCTAAGTGAGTGGTTAAGCCATGATTTATCCAACTATAGATAGCTATTTGGCAGTAAAAATGAAGGAACTGTTGATGCCCCAAGGACTTGGATGGATCTCAAGGTAACGTGTTGAGTGAAAAAAGCCAATCTCAAAAGGATACACACAGTGGGTCTATTTATATAACATTCTCAACTGTTGTCAAACATTTTATGCCAGATTGGTGGTTGCCAGGGATTAGGAACAGTGACTGGAGGGGAAGGGAGGTCTGTGTGACTACAAAGGAGCAGCAGCAGAGGGGACTGAATGGTACTACAGTTTCTGTACAGTGGTGGTTACAGGAATCTAAATATCCAATGAAACAACACAACACTACACACGTCCTGCACCAATGTCGATTTATTGCTACTGGGTGTGTGCTGTAGTCAACGCGAAGTGTAACCACTGGGAGAAGGGTACATAGGACCTCTTTGTACTATTTTCTGCAACTCCCCATGTCAAAATAAAAACCTAGAAAAAGAAAACATAAGCTATGAGAATTTTCCACAACAGATGGATATTTTACCCAAGAAGCTAAATGAATCCCAAGGAAGATAAATACACATGGATGTTCCCATGCATTCACAAACACACATACATACATACATACATGCATACACTTTTTAAAAAAACAGAAAATAGGGTTGTGCTATGCAAAACTCTTCTGCAGCTCGCCTCTTTTCTTTCTGATACAAATTCCATCAAAGACAATTTTTATCCTGGTCTTCCCAGCAAAATGCCTTATGTGGTGGCATGTACATATTAGCGCGTTTCATAAGTGGCTGTGTAGTATTCTATTTTTGCATTTGTTCTTAGGATTTTCTGGAGATTTTAAACTGTACTGAAATTTTTCTGAAAAGAATGAGCATTGTCTTTTCCTGGTGTTGTTTGCTAATTATTGCCCTGTGTGGTAGGTTTGGGAAGTGAGGTGAAGAACTAAGGAGTCTCTGCTGAAGTTTCCATACCAACCAAACAAAGGGGGTTAAGGGCAATCCTGTGGGATTTGAAGCTCAAATTATTTCCCACCTGGCCTCGATCAGAAAAAAAAAAACACTTTGAGTCATTCTTCCATTTCCAGATCACTGAATCTCACTTGCATCCTCAAGCAAATACAGCTACCGGCTTTCTAATCTCTCTCTTGAAGATGAACATCATTCTTTAAACTGAGAGGTCTTCCTAGAGCTAATGCAGCCTGAAGATTCATATCACCTTTTTACACATTCCAGTCTACAATTTCCCATTCCAGCTGTAAGGTACCCTTTTCCTAATGCTTAAGAAATAAGCAGCTACAAGCTCAAAACCCACTACAAAAAACGAACGTGAGGTTTCTTTTTTCCCAGCTCTCAGGCAACCCGTATTACTCTGGAAACCAAATAGAAAGCTGAGCTGGGAAGGGAGGGTATGAAGCTTTGAAATCAGCTGCCTCCTTTTAATGATAAGTGTGCCTCCCAGTGGGATGGATTAATTAGCTAGTGATTGCAGAGTCCCTTAAAAACCACAGCACTGTGTGTCTCTGGCACTAATCCTGGGGTAGACTGGTGTGTTAAACATCTTTCCCAGACCTAATATTCATCCTTTAGGAGTGTCTTTCAATTCTGCTGCTTCCTTTCTGTTCTAACCCTGCCCTAGATCCAGGCTTATCATTCCCTTCTACTGAGTCTCCCTCCAATCTCTAAACTGTCTCCTCCTCAAACCACAATTTATGTCACAGGGGAAAAAAAAGTCTTAAAATAGTTGGATTGTTGTTGTTGTTGTTGTTTTTGTTTGCTTGTTTGTTTTTACTTATCTCTCCTGCAAGGCCTTCAGTGGCCACATGGAACCATTTTAAATCCAAACAACTTGGTTCAAGCGGCAAAGTGGTAAACTGGAAAGAATTCCAGTTGCTTACTCCGGTGCTCAAGGTCATTACCAGTCTATGCAATCACATATCCCCCTGCCCCTCCCTTCAACCAACCTTCCACTTCAAAGGTAAGTTAGCACAGTAGTTCAAAGCAGGGCTTCTGGTGCCAGACCATTGAGTGTGCAACCTGCCTCTGCTTCTCGTTCGCTGCGAGATCTACCCACAGTGCTTTGCCTCTCTGGATCACACTTTCCGATAAAAGTACCCACCTCACTGGGTTATCCTATGGATTAAATAAATTAATATTGGAAAAATGCTTAGAACACCACCAATGCCTACAGTAAGCAGGAAATAGGGGCTTTCCTAACTGCCATATGCTCAGCATCTATGATAGCAGCCAACACATAGATAAGGAAACTGAGGCATGCAGAGATTACATGTCTTGCTCCAGGAGCACACCAATCATAAGAGTTTGAGCTGAGAGTCCAGGCTACATGGTTGGTGTCTGAGCCTGCCATTCTGAGTACCACATTCCACTGCATCGACCTTGTCCCCTGGCTTTTCAAACAGAGACTCCTTAAGTGATGCTCAAAGTGCTTGCTCAAGTATCATTAACAATCTAAATGCTAAATCTGAACCTTTTCACACACTGTACTCTCGGCCTGGAAAATTCTCTTCTCCAACAAGTATTCCCCCCAATTTCTTATCAGCGCAGTGTCTCAAAGTGTTCTCTTCCTCTTCTGAATTTTTATGGCACTTTAATTGCCCCTAAAACTCACTGGCACTGACCACATCCTGTCTTATAATGTAACTTGTCTTTTTTATGTGCCTGTTTCTCCAACAAGACTATAAATCCATTGAGGATGGGCCATGTTTGCCTTCTGGTTCTTTGTGTTCTTGGCGGGGACTGGGATGGCACCTTGCCCAGACCAGACTCTCCTTAAATGTTTGCTGATTGATAAATGGGCACAAAAGCAGCTAGAAATGGACAAAGTGGACCCTTATTCTCCCTGCTACCCCTTTTTTTAGACTACAGCACACTCTGTCCCTCCCTCAGACTGTGCACAGAGGAAGAGCTTGGGAGCTAGAGGTTCATCACCTGCATCCACCATATCTTACCTGTGAGTTCATGCCTGGTTCTTCCAGAGTAGAAGGTGTATCTAAAGATCATGGCATCCTTTTCTGGAAATTCAAGGAAATCTATACAGGCATCTCTTTTTTCTCCCTGAATTTGGAACCAATTGAGATTTAGACACAAGGGGATAGGCAGAAGAAAACCAAACATCACCTAGATTACCTGAAATGCAGACCCACTTCCAGTGTAGGTAAAGATCAGTTTAGAAAGAGTGGCTTACATCTGTGGACCAAGTGACAGGCTGATCCCAACCTGTCAGCATGAGGCAGACTACCCACCCAGTCAAAAGCAGCACTGGACAGCCACTGGCTTCCCCCATGACACATTGTCACAGCACAATTTAGTGTGTAAAAAAAACACAGCATGCAGGCAGTTGGCTCCAATGGGGAGAGGAAGGGGCTCACTGGAGCATGCTCAGAGCCATCTTTCAGATACACCCATCAGCTAAGATACTCTTCATCCAGTGAGGAGTCTAGGTGAAGGAGTAATGAGGACAGGAGCATTCCTCTGATGCCTGGAAGTATAAAGCCAAGAGATTCCCCACACAACAGCCTCTGTCTTGGGACTTCTGAGTGGCTCAGCGGTTGGGCGTCTGCCTTCAGCTCAGGTCATGATCCCAGATCCGGGGATCAAGTCCTCCAGCCCGCTTCTCCCTCTGCCTGTGCCTCTGCCTCTCTCTGTGTCTCTCATGAATAAACAAATAAAATCTTAAAAAAAAAAAAAAACACCCAGCCTCTATCTTCACCCATTGGGCTTAACCATTATGTCCATGGTCAACCAGAAGTGAGGTCGTCCTCTCAGGGAGAAAAGTCAACACCCTATTAGAGCAATCTATCCCATTCTCCCATTACCAACCACTTTCCTGAGCAGATCCTCCTAGGGCTCTCATGGGAAGCCTAGGTTTTGCTCTGGAATTAATCACAATAGTACATTAATTAAACGAACCCCAAGGCCACCTATTATGGGTTGAATTTTGTCCCCTTGAAAAGATCTGTTGGAGTCCTAACATACAGCCTCAGATCAAGTCCCAAGTCCCAGTTGGAAATGTGACTGTATTATTGTAAATGTGATTCGTGAAGTTAAAATGAGGCCACTGGCGAATAGGGTGAGCCTATCATGCAATATGCCTGGCATCCTTTAAGAAGGCACAGAGACTTGGAGAATGTAGGGGAAGACACAGGCAGAAATTAGAGTGATGTGTCTACAAGACAAGGTATACCAAAGCCTGACAGCTGTCACCAGCAGCAAGGAAGAGACAAGGAGCAGAGTCCTCAGATGGAACCAACCCTGCTGACACCTCCATTTTAAGCTTCTAACCCCTTGCACCATGAGAGAATAACTTTCTGTTGTTTAGAGCCACCCAGTTTGTGGTCCTTTGTTTCCGGCAGCCCTAGGAAATGAACATACCGCCCAATGCCCAAGATCAAAAGTTTACTCTTCCTCAACCCAAATTATGGGCTGATACATTCTCAGTGTGCCTCATCAAGCATCAAAGAAAAATGCTTCATGAAGGCATTGGTCATCCTCCTCAGGAATGATAATTTCAACAGTGAAATTCTGAAAAATCTTTAATTTCCTCTTTCCAAGTACTTATTCTTTTCCCCCAGATGTTAAAATAAGAACTCAATGAATTACAAAATATTTAAGAAAAAGATACTTTGCAGAAACACAGGGGTGTTTAAGTTGGCTCTCAGAAAGTTTCTTTTAAGTTTCATTTTACATTTAAGCAAATTTGTGTGTGTGTGCTATGGGGAATAAATACTGGATATCAATATTGTGCTAAATTAATTTTGAACTGTGTCAGCATCCATCCATCCTTAGACCATTTTTGATCCAGGTATATATGCAAACTCTGTTTTGCTCAACTCAACATTAGTATATGCATTTGTACATATTACTGCACCACACTGTAATAACCATAGTTATTAGTTAGGGTTCCATAGCACTTTCCTGTAAAAAATAGTTTATCCATCCTCTGCTCTTTGGGCATTGAAATATGTTTCCATCTTTGTCTGCTATAAATAACACATATTTGTATTTTTAAATTCTCTTAGAATATTTCCGTAGGTGGACAGCCCATGTGGCTCAGCGGTTTAGCATCGCCTTTAGTCCAGGGCATGATCTTGAGACCCAGGATCAAGTCCCATGTCAGGCTCCCTGCGTGGAGACTGCTTCTCTCTCTGCATGTGTCTCTGCTGCTCTCTCTGTGTGAGTGTCTCTCATAAGTAAATAAATAAAATCTTTAATAAAAAAAGAATATTTCCATAGGTAATTTTCCAAAAAATATTATTGGGTGAAACTATTAATAGCATATTTCATATTTCCAGGGTTCTATTAAAAAGACTTATGCAGTTGACCATACCACAATGTTATCAGAGGGATTTAAGTATTTTTAAAGTTTCATTTGGCAAATGTATAATACCAAACATTATGTACTTCTTTATAAACTTTGAAAACATTTTTTTGGATTTTATTTAAATTCAAGTTAGTTAACATATGATGTATTATTAGCTTCAGGGGTAGAAAAAAATTTAAAAATTGGCATTATAGGGATGCCTGGGTGGATCAATGGTTGAGCATCTGCCTTCAGCTCAGCACATAATCCCAGGGTCCTGGGATCAAGTCCTGCATTGGACTTCCTGCAGAAAGCCTGCTTTTCCCTCTGCCTGTGTCTCTGCCTCTCTCTGTGTGTCTCATGAATAAATAAATAAAATCTTTTTTTTTTTTAATTGGCATTATTAGGGCACCCAGCTGGCTCAGTCAGTGGAACATGTAACTTTTGATCTAGAGTTTGTGAGTTTGAGCCCCACATTGGGCATAGAGAATTACTTAAAAAAAAAAAAAAAAACCCTTGGCATTATAACCAAATAACCTATGCAGCTAAACTACATTTGTTTCCTGCCCCAGCACAAGAGTAACTTCTCCCATATAAAGTCCTTGGTAAATTCTTAGCTGTTTTTTGGGGGCTTTCACTTTACTCGTACAGCTAACATTCACCAAATAGTTCCTCTGTCACAAACTCTGAAACAGTAGGACTTGAGAGAAGACTGGCTATTTTAAAAATGAGCAAAAGATAAAAGGATGGTATGATCTGGTGTCAGAAAAGATACCCAGCTAAATCCAACTCAAGCAAAACCTACTGAGTCTTCCAGTAAAAAAAAGAAGAAAAAGATTATGGATTTAGTCTTCTTTTTTCTTTCTTTCTTCCTTTTGCAGGGGTAATTTTGGGGGGGGGGGGAAGGAAAGTATAAAGAACAAATTTTAACTTATGCATGCCAAGTCAGCTCAGTTGGGAAATTTTTCAACAGACAGTTCTGGCACAACTGGATATCCACATCAAAAGAATGATTTTGAGCCTCTTCTTTATATCACATGCAAAAACTAACTCAAAACGGATTATAGCCTAAATGTAAGACCTAAAACTATAAAATTTTTAGCAAAAAGCATAGGAGCAAATCCTAACTTTAGGTTAGGCATTGGCTTCTCATGAAGCATAAGTAACAAAAAATAAATAAATAAATTGAATATTATCAATTTTAAATTTTGTGTATCAAAAGTTGTCATTAAGAAAGCATAACCCACAGAATGGGAGAAAATATTGGCAAATCACCTATCTGTCAAGGGGCTTGTATCCACAATACATAAAGACCTCTTACAAAGATAAATAACCCAGTTAAAAATGAGTAAAGAATTTGTAGAGACATTTACCCAAAGAAGATATGTAAATGGCTAATGAGCACATGAAAAACTGTTCAACATCATTAATATCAGAGAAATGCAAGCAAAGACTACAATAAGATACTAATTCCCACCTGCCAGAATGGCTAAAGTAAAAAAGACAGTAGCAAATGTTGAAGAGAATGTGAAAACATTAAGACCCTCACACATTGGTGGTGGGAATGTAAAATAGTGCACAATGGCTTTGGAAAACACATGCCTATGCAAAAAACCTGTATATGAGTGTTCATGGAAGCTTCATGCTTAAGAGCCAAAAAGTGGAAAAAGCCTAAACAACACATGGTATATCCATACAATGGGATGTTATTCACCCATTGAAAGAAATGAAGTGCAGTCACATGCTTTAACAAGGATGGACCTTGAAAACATTATGCTAAGTGAAAGAAGCAAGCCACAAAAGACTATATTATGACATCATTTATGCGAAATGTCCAGAATAGACAAATCCAGAGACAGAAAGCAGATTAATGGTTGCCTGGAGGTGATGGTGAGGGGGTGAGGTAGGGAAACTGGGATAGGGAGTGACTACTAGTGGGTACAGAGTTTCTTTTTGAGTATTGAAAATGTTCTAAAGTTAGATTGTGGTAAATAACTATACAACTCAGAATATACTAAAAACCACTGACCTGAACACACTGACCTGGTGAATTTTAGAGTATATGAAATATATCTCAGTTAAGCTGCAAAAAAATTATTGTGCCTAATCCCACCACTGGAGATAATACTCTTAACATCAGCCATATTTATAAACTTTGCAGCCCTCCCTCAATGAGGGTTTAGGGAGTGCTAAAGGGAGAAATCATGGGAATATAATGATAGACCAGAGGCAAGTTATCTTTTCTTCTCTGCATATCAGATCTAGTCGATTTATTATCCATGTTTTCATCACAGCCATAAGATGAAGACTTATTGGCTAAGTCAAGAGCCAGGTCATAAGCACTGACTCCCCTCCTCTTCACCATTCTGATCAAACTCCTCCGAGGGAACACCTGAGTCCACTTGTTTCTCTCCATCCTATTTCAACTGCTCTGAAGGCAACATCACTTCTCACTGAGATTGTTGCAAGAGCCCCTCCAACACTTTGTCCTGCCCACCCCCTTGTGACCTTGATACCCATGTCCCACGTGGCAGCTAGAATAATTTCTCTCCTGTTTAAAACCCTTCAGTGATTCCTGTTACATTTAGATTACAGTTAACATTCCTTCAAGTGACTCACAAGACAATGGGCTCACTAGTGGCTCTTCTTGTGTCTAAGACTTCACACCTCCCACCCACCCTACCCCACCCTCCATTCCTGCCACACTTCATTCCTTTCAGCTTCTAGGAGATAACATTCTCTCCTTCTCTCTTCTCTAGGCCTTTGTATTACTGCTTTCTCCAGCTTAAATATTCTTACCCCCACACTCCTAGTTCCTTTCACCAGCCTACTGCTCTTCATTCTTCAGGAATCATTTGGGCACCACTCCCTACAAAATTCTTCCCTGAGTGTCATGAGCACTTGTCCAACAAGTGCTCTTGCTAAGAGCTCCCACAGAACCCTGTATCTAACATTTATTGCATTAAACTGGAATTGCCTACCAAATCTCCCCAGCTCTCCACTTATCTGCTAAGAGGCTTTGGGCAAGTTACTTGACCTCTCCATGCTTCATTTTCTCACATGAAACATGGAGATAAAAACAGCATCTACCTGACAGACTTGCTATGAGGATTAACTGAGATAATATTTGTACTTCACTAAAAGCAGTGCCCAGCACATCATAAGTATGACATAAGTATTTTGTAAAAGTATCATATACATCTATAGACTATAAGCCCCAGTAGAGACTTTTTAAAATCTTATTCATTATTGCATCCCCTATAAATGTTGTTAAGTGAACAACTACATCAATTAACCAAGCAAAAGTATAAGTAACTCAAAGCTAGCTCATATTTTCAAGACACAGGGGAAAAAGTGGATACAAAATGAAACAAGTTTCTAAAGAAAGCAAGAGAAGAGAGAAGCCAAAACAAAGGCAACAGCTTAAAATTAGTGGAGAAAGGATAGGTAATTCAATAAGTAAAACTTAGATCATTGGTTAACTATTTGGAAAAAGCTGAAGGGAGAATCCATTCATAGCATGAAAGTAATTCCCTATGCAACTATTAATTGGAAAAGAAAATCTTAAAAGAACCATGAGAAAACAAAATTCAGTATTTGGGCAGCCCGGGTGGCTCAGTGGTTTAGCGCCGCCTTCAGCCCAGGGCATGATCCTGGAGACCCAGGAGACCCAGGATCGAGTCCCACGTCGGGCTCCCTGCATGGAGCCTGCTTCTTCTTCTGCCTGTGTCTCTGCCTCTCTCTCTCTCAATCTCTCTCTGTCTCTTTAAAAAAACAAAATTCAGTATTTGAGGTATGGTAGGTCATTATAAGCATGACACAGAGAGTAATATTTATCAACATGGAAAGATGTTCACTCTAAGTTGAGAATTTTATAGCTGAGTTGTTAGCATCCAGCCTCTGGAGGCAGCCTGCCATGGTCCATATCCCAATTCTACTACTTACTGTTAAGTAACTTTGGACAGATTACCTACCGTCTTTTGGTCTCAATCCCCTTCATCTGGAAAATGGAGATTATCATCACAATAGCAACCACACAGGTGTTATGAGGATTAAATGGGGTTAATATTTGTATATCAAAAATGATATAGAATGATGCCTGGCTGAGCCTATTTTTATTAGATGGATTTATATAAAATTATGTTAGGTGGTCATACCTCAGAGGTGGGATTATAGGTATCTAGGTTTTTCTTCCTTTTAACTGTATCTTCCAATTATTCTACAATAGTACACTCCGCTTTTAAGATAAGAAAAAAAAAAAACTATGAAAGTGATTCTTAACTTACAAAAATTATTTTAAAGTCTTATTGTAATTGTAGAATATTTACCATGGGGAGCCTGGATGGCTCAGTTGGTTAAGGGGCTGATTCTTGATTGCAGCTCAGGTCATGATCTCAAGGGTCATAAGATCAAGGCCTGTGTTGGGCTCTATGCCGGGCATGGAGCCTGCTTGAGATTCTTTCTCCCCTTCACCCTCTGCCCCTCTTGCCATCCCCCCAATTAAAAAAAAAAAAAAAAGAAGGGTAGCTGTCATGCAAAAAATATTCATGATCTATTGTAAGAGGAAAGGGAGATGCATGAAACAGTATAACAGAATAATTTCCAGTGTATAAAAAATACTTAATGTACACATACATATAATCATGCATGGAAAAAACAAAGAATTTACAATGTTAGCAGTTACTGTCTATTTAAAATCTTTTAAAGTCTTGTCAAATGATATATGACTTTATTTTCTCCATTGTGTGTTTTCTTATATTTCTAAATTTTTCAATAAGGATATGATTACCTGTGAAGCCAGAAAAAAATGTGAATTATTTTTTGTTTTAAAGAAATAGCATGGACCTTGGTCAGAGTAAAAGGTGGATTCTCATCTGAAGCAGAGGGAAGAAAGGATGGGTACAGATTTAGAGGTGGAAGGGAAGGAAGAGTTGGGGAGGAAGAATTTCCTCTGCCCTTTGAGGTCCTTCCAGGTGGATTAAGAATCAAAATGACATGAGACAAATTAACAGGAGAAAATCAAATTTAATACCATATGTACGGAGAATGCACACAGATATGGAAATTCCAAAAACAGCCAATAAAGCTTATATGAGCTAAAAAGAGGGGTAATGTTCTGAGGATAGCAAGGGGGAGAAGGACTGTTAGCAAGAAGATGAGGTGTTTGGAAAACACAGGTGCCCTGTTATGTACAGAAGTTTCTTAGGTAGAGAGGAATCTTTGTTAATAGCTCTCTTCTCTGGAACGCAGACAATTGAGAAAGAGGTAAAGAGATTTTTCTGAATCTGCTGGGTTAGGATTGCTTTTAACTTAAAATAATATTCATGCGAAAGTGGCCCATCTCAAGTTAGCCTGCCCTTGGTCCCTACAGAAGTCAAAAAATTACATATGGTGGTCTGTATTTTCTCTGAAGTGGGAGGTAAGCTACAGAGAGAATGATTTCAGCTACAACATAGTTGTGGGGAATGAAAATTGAGGGCTAATTGAGTTGGGTTAAAAAAAAATCTGAGTCAGGCTGAAAAAAACCTAACTTAATAACAGTGTAACAGCCTTCTGCACCCCCCTCCCACCACTGAGTACTCAGAAGGACAGGTCAGGAGTCAGATTCCCCCAAGGCTGATGAAAGGGTCAAAGGACATACATCATGCCTAGCAGAAGGTCTAGAGGTTAAACACCAAAATATTAATAGCAGTTATTTCTGGCTCTTTGAATTATGGTTGGATTTTTTTCTTTCTTTCTTTAACTTACTCGCCTTTTTTTTTTGCAATTGGCAGATATTGTTCATTGATTAACTTTTTAACAGTAAAATATATGAAATTATTAAACCATGCAAGCAAATCTCTAAAAGTTAATCCTCCTTCCAAAATTTATCATCTAGCTTAGATCTCAGGTTCTGCATATACAAACAAAATTATCATCTGACAATACCTCTTGTTAATATTTTGACCAACATCTTTTTCTCTTAGCACATATACACATATGTGGCAGAGTCTGTCCCCTAAGATCTTCTCTACAAGTCAGAATACAAACAGTCATAACTCTTTCTGTTTTTTTAGGCTTTATCCATTTGTCTGAGATAGAGAGCAAGGGAGAGCATGACTGACAGGATAGGGAGAAGGAGAAGCCGGCTCCCCACTGAGCAGGGAGCCCATCATGGGGCTTGATCCCAGGACCCTGAGATCATGACCTGAGCCAAAGGCAGATGCTCAACAGACTAAACCACCCAAGTGCCCCCAAATGGTCATAACTCTTAATTCTTTTTTTTTCTTTTTTTTTTCCTTTGCTATTTGTTCAAGTCCACATATGCCACATTGGGAGAGCCTCCCTCAAATTCTTGCCAGCCACCAAATAAATCTGTGTCCAAAAAAATCTTAGTGGCTTTCTCATTTCAAAGGGCATAAGTTTTGTTGTTGATTTCCAGGAACTATGGAACTTGGAAAATGTTAATAATCCAATGTCTGCTATTCATTTTGTTGCTATTAGATGTCAGAAGACTGAGCCTGCACAGTTTGACAGGTGTGACTCTGTTGCACCGAGCAGTCTTTGTTCAGCCCAGTCCCACCGGCCCTTCTGGGATACTTGGGCTTAAGCTCCCAAGTTAGAGTTGACCCTTTTGCAGTCAGCATCCCGCCAAGGATGACAGTTGTCCTAGGGTGTCTGGGTCTGAAAACACTGACTACAAAGAAAAACTGTTTTTGACTTGGAAAGGGCCACATGCTGAGCTCAAACCAACCTTGCTCTGTGTTCTTAGGTGCTTGTGTTAGTCCAAGTCACCACCTTGTCCTCTGGGTGACATTATTTTGAAGGGTTTCCAAAATAATTCTTGTTTTTGTCTTTTTTGTTTTAGAGAGAGAGAGAGAGCATGCACACACGTGAGTGGGGAGGGGCTGCATAAGAAGAGAGAATCTTAAGTAGGCTCCAATGTAGAGCCTGATACATATCATGACCTATGCCAAAATCAAGAGTCAGATGCTTAACTGACTGATCCACCCAGGCACCCAACTTCCCTGCTAATTCTATGACCAGCACTTTCCCTATTGCACTATCACATCAATTGGAGGACTACTGCTTATTTACATATGTATATGTCTTATTTGTAGGTAAAACATTTTCATAAAGCAGACAGCATACATTATTTGTCTCTGTCCAAGGGTGTGCTGGAACCAACTCATATCTGCTCACAAAAGCCATTTGTTAAATTTTCAGAAATGTTGTGAGCTGATTGTTAAAACAGCCAATATCTAAAGTTAAAATCTATGAATGTACAGTTAAATAAATCATACTGACAGCAAACTTAATAATACTCAGAACTAGTCACTTCCAAATTACCACATTTAACAAATTATCTGTGTACTTGAGGTTCCTGACATCTATTATACCTGTGAGTTGGAAACACTGTATAATTGTATGCTCCTGAGTATCTTTTCCCAATTTTGTGTTCAGTGATTTAATGTTGGTAGCTTGAAATCAGCTGTGGTAGACAGGGGTATTTGCACTATGAAAATTAACAAACTGGTGGTTTAACATTTACTGGTTTGGCACTGATGTCTGTATTCTCAGCAGCTAGAATGACAAGGTGCCCAATAAATGGTGGGTAGGCGGAAGGATGGATAAATGGATGGATAGATGGATAGTCAGGTGGATAGATGGATGAGGATGGATGGATGGATGGATAGATAATTGGATGGATGGATGGATGGATGGAAGGATGGGTGGACAGACAGAAGATGAGAGAGAATAATGGAATAGAGGGGAGTGGTGTAGGCTTAGAGACAGGAATAGTAGCCACGAGAGAATGTTGGCTAGGTGGGGTATTAGGGTTCTGCCTTTACTCTACATAGCCTACCCAGACAACAACCTCAATTGTTCTATTTCCTTCTTTCATAGGTTTCTCATGTTGTGTTCTCACATGTTGTGCAAAAGAGTGCAACATAGTACAGAAAATGTGGTCACCCCATTTCTGAATTGTATGTTGCTTCATCACATTTCAAAAGTCCTAGATTTTGCATTCTGGTTCATTCCACTGGAGATAGTGGTGTAGCAACACACAGTGCAGAATACAGGAAGGCCCAAGTTTACCATTCACTACATATTGACACTAGCTCCAGAGGAAGGTAAGCAAGGGTGGAGTCCTTCTGTGGCAAGGTTTTCTTTACCACAAGTTCCGTTCCCATACACCATCTTACTCCAGGGAGTATAAAGAAAAGAGAACTAAATATTACTACTAACACTGTGTTCTGTGTACTTGGGCTTAGTGAAAATCATCCAAGAAGCCAGGTCTGAACTTCTTTTTCTCATCTAATCTTCATAATGTCCTCTCCCATGAAATCTCCCTTATACCAGGTTTAAGTGTTTCTCTTAAGTCTTTTATATAGTTTTCTTTTAGTGCATTAAAAAAAAGGAGAGAAATTAGAGAAAGTGCTAGGAGTGGAAGCCTGGGACAAAGTGACGGAGAAACATTTATTATTGTTATAAACACCTTGTTTTGGAATTCCTTACTAAACAGCTTTCAAGGGGATTCTCTGATGAAGTCTTACCTATATCAATAAAATTTGAGGCCCCTCACATTCTGGTTGTTGGCATCTTGTAGGCACACCTATTCAATTGTAAATCTTACGAATTAGATGATTTACATGAGAAAATGTCTATTTGTCTATCTCTCCCGGGCCTGGGGTCTGCCTACTTGGAAAACAACACAAGCCCTTCCTAAACCGTAAACCACTGTCAGGGTTAGCGGTTTTTCCACCCATAAGTAGGAGATGGGAGAAAGCTTATAGGGCGAAACAGTACTCCTAACCTCCTAACACCCCAGGTCCAGTGAAGACCCATGCTCTCTCCGGTTATATTCCCCTACTTCCATGCTGATAGGAACCTTCTACAGCCTCTGATCATCTAGGAGAGGAGAGATCACTGCAGGGACTCAGTTACTCATTCATTTAGAAAAGTCTATGCAGCACTGGTTCCCATCAGACCTGAAACAAATATGCAAAGATCATGCCTGACCTTTGCCTTCAAACAGAGCTCAATGTTGAGTAGGAGAGACAGGCTGAAAAGCTACAAAATATGACCTAGATCTTGCAGCTTTGAGTTGTATGCCTGGACTGTGTTCTGGGAGGCTGCCGAGTTCATAGAAAATAAGAGATTTGAAAGATTAGTGCCAGTGCAGCAAACCCTCCTCACCCAGTCCTTTGCCCCTTTGCCTGTTAGATATCTGCACTTTGGGGCTTTTTTTATTTTTAACATGAATACATTTTCCTTTCATTTATCTGGAGCGCTTCAGTCATCCACATAAGAACCTCCCTGGCACGATTTCCACAATCTTGACTCACCTGCTCTTGCAAAGCGCTTGCTCCAGCGACTCAGCCACATCTCAAATGTCCTACTCCTGCTTATCTAGTGTTTTCGCCCTTCATCCCCTCATCAGGAAAATTAGGACAATCACACTGCCCTTCCTTTCTTACCTCAGAAGGATCTCTGAAGAACAAGTGGCACACATTCCCAAATCTCTTTGGAGAAATGTGTCTTTGTTGACATTAATATTCTCATGGTGAAGTAAACCATGAGATCCTAGGTGGGTGCAAGAGCCAATGCAGGACCCAGACCTTCCTGAGGTGAAGGAGGGAGGGAGGAGGAAAAGAAAAGGAACCTTGCTTTAAAGACTGGTATCACCAAGTCTCTCACCTCACAGAGTTCTCTGGTCCAAAGAGGAACTGAACAGAATTATTGCTGTAAGCTAAAATCTATAATCAATATTGGTTATTTTTGCCTAACTTTTATTAGGAGTTGTCCAGTGAGAGAAACACTGGCAGGTGCTATTCCAGGAACTTGGGGAGCTCTGCTCAGCACCAGGGACATTTCTACGCTCTATAAATAACTGCCCACCCCATGGGTGTGGCGAGCAGCTGGTGCATTTGCTGGTTTTACATGAGGTCACATGGTGGTAGAGGAGCAAGGGCAGAGCCTAACCTGCCCCTTCCCCTCTCAGCTCCCTCTATCCCTCCATCCACCCACACACAACATTTGATACCTCCCCATTTCTGTACTTCGTTAAAACACTGGATGCAATTTTATAAGAAAATAACTCCTCTATTATTCTGACATATGTCCAGCCGTACCCCCTGCCCTTTCCACCCTGGGGCCTTTCCATGAAGGAAAAGGGAAAAATCCTGCCCTCCTGAATTCTTGCTATCCAGCTTCTGCGGTCTGGGTGCCTGTCACTTCCTGGTGGTTAGTGATACTCCTGCCCCATCATCACCACAGGCTTCCATGATATTGGGAGATGGGAAGTCGACCTGTATGGTGCATTTGCCTTCTGCCAAGTCCATGCTGGAAGAGGCCCACCTACCACTCACCTTCACTTACCCCTGCCCCATTTCCTCCAAATTTGCTAGTTTATTTACAGGCTGAGCTGAGAGTCCCCAGAAAGCCAGCCAGAGCCAAGCATTCCACAAAACGTGACCTCAGGCCACCCTAAGAAACACAGAGACACCTCCAGGCCAAGGGCTGGGCACAATCGCTCCCTGCATGCCCCCTGCCTTCCCCCCATACCCTAATGCCAGACCTGTGAGGATTAGGGTTTGCAACTCTTGAGTGCCCCCAGGAACGAAGAGAGTCTCTAAAATCCACAGTAGAAACAACTTTTAAAGCTTTTAACCTCAGGACAGTTTCACGAGGTTTGAGTTGGGGGGGGGGGGGGTGATGCTGGTTTTTTGGAGGTTTGGTGGCTTTCTGCTCACCTCCACCTGAAGCTGCAGGACGGTTTTCTTCTGGTTTTCTTTCCTCCTCCCCGGTGGCCCCAACACACTCTGGTCTGCCCCCTTGTTTATGAGTCGTGGTCCCCAGGTTCGCTGGGCTGTGGTCTCCGAGAGGATGGGCGGCACTCGGCAGCTCGCTGCCACACCAGATAGAGTTCCAGGAAAGGAAAGGAACGCCTTGTTTTGAGGAGGTAAGGAGGATGGCCTGATACGGGTGTGCAGAGATGAAACAAAGATTGTTTTTCACACCCTCAGCTGACAGAGATCAGAGCGTGAGGAAGCAGAGGGAAGGGGAACCCTGGGGCCTCAAAGTCAAGACCCATGGCTAGTAAGAGTCTCTCCAGGGGCAACCTGAACTCACACTTCAAGGGGGAGATTTTTCTTTCTTTCTTTCTTCTTTTGAAGTATGCGGACTGCTTCATAATTACAAGCTCCCAGGCACAATCACAGGAGAAAGAAGCGGGGTGAGCTCCTCCTCCTTGGCCTTCTCCACACCTGCTAGCTTTGCCTTTATTTTGCATTCATTCATTCATTCATTCACTTAAATTCAATTTGCCAACATATAGTATAACAACCCACTTTGTGTTTATGCTCCTTGGTCTTTTCCTTCCTCTCTCTCTCCTCTTTCTGCCCTTCCTTCACTCCCTCTCCCCCTCCTTCCTTCCCTTCCCCCTTCTCTCCTCCTCCCTCCTTCCCCCTCTCCTGTGGCTACTCTCCTCTCTCTTCTCATAGAGGGAAGAGAAGAAAACATTGTTCCCTTTTTCACCGCCGTTCACACTGCACACTGGATGACAAAAAGTCAGAGTTGAATCATCCTCTTTCTTCACCAGCTTGGTGGAGTGTGCTCTGGCCACACTTTTCAGGGAAGAAGGCAGCTTTTGCCACTCTGGTTCTTCAGAGGTAAAAGCTTAAATACCACAGTTGTTAATGATAGGCTGGGAATACTGGAGAGCCAGAGTCAGAGAAAGATGGCACATTAAGCCCTCTGGGGCAGGATTGGGACCTAACTCAGTGCATAGAACACATGCATTGTCTTTTTTTTTTTTTTACTCTAGGTTCTTGTTTTCACTGATCGTCTTTGTTGCAATTTATACTTCCAAACAAAGGAGGAAGGAGCCTGCTGGAAAAGGAAGGAGGACTGGAGATCTCTTAGTCTAGAATTCTCCATTTGTTCCATCCAAATGGGCTCCATGCAGGGAGGTCTCCCTAGGTGCCAGACAAAGCAGGTTGGAAGCTCATCCAAGGTGGGCTGGGAACCTGGGGATGAGAGTTTCAGCATGTTAAGGGCTTGTCCAGGGCTCATCTCTACCCTGCAGTGTTCAAACAGCACCCAGAGCCGAGTTTCTGAATTTCCTGGAGGGCTGAAATTTCAAATCTAGGAATGTCTCTGGATATTCTCCCATGGAACCCTACAACATAGACAAGACAAGCAGTAAACCCCCTAACATCACACACACACACAAAAAAAAAAACCTCAGATGCAGCCTGGTTGTTTTTTCCTTACAAAAGAAAAACATCCTGCCCTTCCCTCATGGTTTTTTTTTTTTTCTCTTTCTGTTAACAAGCCCTCTTACTCAACCATAGACCACCAACAGTTAAAACCAAAAGCAGATAAGACCAATGCTCTAATTAAAATCCATTGTGCTTATTTCTTATCACACCTTCTTGAGGCATGAATAAAGGTGTTTTGCATGTTGTTAAATTGAACACCAATAAAAATTAATTATTAAAAAAATAAAAAATAAATAAAGCTGTTTTGCAATGACTGGGATATTGCCAACCACCAGAGCCAGACCAGAAAAACCCTGCTAGCAACAAAATGCCTAGAAGGCCACACCCCACCTGTCCCCTTCTCTGCCCATGATCATGCGCTGAACACATATGGATCCCTACCCTTGACTACATGCTCTGTGTCTGTTCTCTTGCACATATCCCTATATGTTGCACACACAGCCTCTCCCTATAAGACTCTAAGTATCTGTCTTGCTGGCAGAGAAGTTGGTTATTAAGGCTTAAGTCAGCCAACTCCCTCAGCTGCTGGTACCTGAAATTAATCTCTTCCATTCTCTTTTCCAAACCCTCCACTGAGTTATTGAGTTTTTATACAAGTTTTTCTGAGTTTGTTCTGCAACAGTGTTGGCAAACCTAGCCAGGAGCTATGCTTTAGATTTGTCAGCCCCCTTGGGATTCCCTGGGAAGGAACTGTTGGCCAGGGCAGAGGATCAGGGCTCACCCGTTTCATTTCCTGAGTTAGTGGCTGTGATAGATGGATCGGTAACACTTCCTATCTTTTTTTTTTTTTTTTTGGAACGGAGTCATTGAGAAGTCTTTTTTTACCCAAGTTATTTTTCTGTCCTCTGTGAAATCAGAAGTCACTGAGACATATATATTAAAAAGAAGCCATGGTGGGAAGAGTTTTCAAAAACATTTGGCCCAAATCAGAACATAACAAATCCCAAATTTCAAATCCTTCTTTTTGTTGCCATCCCCACAAAGAAGAAATATTGAGGCTAAGAAGAAACAGGTCAGGAGAAAAACAGGTCACAACGCACAGAGCTAGTACATGCAAAGGGATGGAGATACCAGGGCTTCCCTCTGCCATATCCAGCCACCATGGGCCCCCAACTGCCAAATGCTTTTCCAGGGTCCCCTGATCCTGGTCCCTGGTCTATAGGGCCTGCTCTGATCCTGCTCTGCTTAATGCAGGGTCTGCATCATTGGTCTTTAACTGTCTAGGTTTCTGAAACCCAAAGTAAATTTTGGAAAACTATGTACCCTTGCATACATTTTTTGTGATAAGTTTTAAAATTTACAAAGAATATATGATATAAATATAATATATATATCTCCATCAGCCACATAAAAAAAGTAAATGATTATATTTTTTGAGATTTGGAAATGTTTTATATTTTTCCTTTTGCTTGCTGAATTCATATTTCCATTTTGTTGCCCCCATCCCAGTGGAATTTTATCCTTATTGTTAAGGCAACTTTTCAGATAAATTGTCAACGTTTCATTTTATACTTGTCACAAGAGAAACACCCCTGAGAGAGCTACCATAACTTATACTCTGTAAGTAGTAAGATATTTAATAGAGGAAAGAAAAGGTATTTAGATGATCATTAATATATTAGGATCTGTTTTTAAAGACTTTCTAGTGTAAGATCATTAGGCTCACTCTAAGACTGTAAGTTAGGCAGATAGGTTCAATCACATCACAGAAGGTGATACCAATTCCACTACACCAAAGTTTTACTTTGGCCCAAGAGTGGGACAATTTCTCTTCTTCTAATGTAATGTATTTTTGTATTCAAAAGTATTTTTCGATCATCCTATCACAATTCTGGTTGAGATTATAACTCTGGTTGAGATAGAGGGTACGGGCCAGGGACTGAGTCTTGAAGTTGTGTTTGTATAGTTAGACAAGCTATTGATAAAGATTGTGTTTTAATTTGGGACAGTTTGAAGAGAGAGGACTGAACTTCAGATTATTATTCCATTTTGCACAAATTCAATAGCTTCAGACAAAGGGCTGATGTAGCAAAGCTAGGATTGAAATTCAATTCTAGTCAAATCCCAGAACCAGTGCCTTTTATGCCATTTAAAAAGTTACTAGTTGCGGGTTAACTATTCCTAGCAGTCAGACTCTTAGCCCAAGGCTATTCCTTGTAAACCATACCCAGTGTGAGTCTTGCCAGAGAGACCATTTTTGCTGGCCTCTTCTCCCTCCTTCCAGAGCAGAGTGAGCAGATGCAGTCACTGGGCAATTATCCTCATTGTCCTGAGTCCTACTGAAGAGAACCAGCCAGGGCTTCTACAGGCTTCCCAGCATCTGCCATAAATGGCCCCAATTGTATTCCTTCAACTGAGAGATACACCTAAAATTGGGGGATGTGTGTAGGAAGAGTTCCAAAGCCTCTGGGTTGTCATCCTGCAAGTTGGGTATCTCCTCTGGGCAACCTGAGAACAAGAACATCATGAAAAGTCATGTTCCTGGGGCACCAGGACCGAATGGTGGTTCATTCGGTTAAACGTCTACCTTCAGCTCAGGTCATGATCTCAGGGTTCTGGGATTGAGCCCCACATCAGGTTCCCTGCTAGGTGAGGAGCCTGCTTCTGCTTCTCCCTCTGCTACTCCCTTTGCTTGTGCTCTCTCATTCTATCAATAAATAAATAAAATCTTTAAAAGCAAAAAAAAGGTGCTCCATTAATCCCAGCTCCTTGGTCATGGCATTTAGCAGTTAGATGCATTTTAAATGCATTTTTACAGGCAAAGGTACCCACAGATGAGATTATTTCTGGCTCTGTGGGTTTTTTTCACCTTCTTTTTCTTTTTTGATTCCAGCCACTCCTCACAGTTTCAGTTCCTCTCTCCTACTTGGTTCTCCTTTCTGTTTATGGACATTTTACCCCTAATTATTTCAGATTCGTTTCCCTGCTCTGAATTTTTTTATCTAAAAATCAAAAACATTTTCTATAGAGCCTGGGAAATTCTCCAGAAGTAGAGACAGAGAAAGGACTGTGAAGCTCATCCTCTATTGGAAGGAAAGCCCACCTTGGACAATGCCATGACCCCACTAGTATAGTTTCCTCCTTTAAGCACTTCACAGATGGAAATATCTTTTTCAAAAGAGTGAGCCCAGTGTTTAAAATTAATAAATAAACAGTGGATCATTATAAACTAAACTATCATATCACAAAATAATAATATTGTGTTGGGTTTTATATGTTCAGCACAATATTTGCCCAGTCACTTATACATTTACTTAAATGTTAATCACTGTGCTAGAAATATAGTAGACATTTACAATTGTTTTTCAAATGGATAGATGGATGGATGAGTAATGGAATGAATGAATGAATGAACGAATGAATGACCACAGGAGCCAGTGAGTAAAGTTCCTCAAAGCATGGACTAGGACTTGCATGTCTTTGAAATATGAACACCTAAGATAGCACAAAATGTGTACCAACTATTCAGAGTAGTACAAAAGCTTTGCCAAGTTCCTGTGCCTTTGACCTTGATGAGGTTCTATTGTTAGACTTAGCCCAGATTGCCACAGTCTTTGCAGGAAATACTTGGCTCATACTGGCCCATCCTTACTTTTGTTCTCTACCCCAGATCCGATAATCAGAGCTGTTTGCCTCAGTCACTAAAAAAGGAAGGGAGTCACTGAACGGAACCCTTTGGTTCCGTTCCACACTCCCTTCTTAGGAGTTTGTCAAACTACTCCCTATAACCCACACCCCTTTAACTCCCCCTCACTGGCTGCCTTGCTGTGTGCACGGAGTTTCCCTAGCCTTGGTCTTTGTATTCTAGTGCAGATTTGAAGAGGCTTGGAATAGGCCACCCAAAAATATGCCATGTTGGCATTAGGGTTATTTTTGGCTGATGGCAATTGAGGAACAGCAGACACAGGAGAGCTCTCTGCCCTCTCTCTCCCTGCCTAAAAGCAGGGCAAGCATTCCCCTTTTGCAAAGGTTTGTTCTCTCCCACCATGAGGAGAAGAATGACTCTTCATCACTGAAACCACTGTTTTCTTATCTTCAGAGACAGTGAGATGAGTGCACATAACAGATGTTAAACAGTCTTTATTGATCACAAACATCCTAGTCCCCTCCCCCAATTTTACCACCTCTAGAAGCCCAGACTTTCCCTTTTTTTGTGCATAGTCTCAAGATCCACAGCTTATTGCTCTTCGTTAAAATGAGTCAACCACTTTTCTAGAATTTTGACTTCTTTTCTGCGAAGCCCCTCTGCATGTAGAAATGTTAATAAAATGTGTACGCCCTTCCTCCTGTTAATCTGTCTTGTGTCCATTTAAGTCACAGGTCCCGGTTAAAGACCTAAAAGGATAGAGGAAAAGGGTTTTTTTTTCCTCCCCTATAGATTCTAGGATAAAGTCCCAAGTAAAGATTTTTGCCCTCTTATATTCAATTCACACTTGAGCTTTCTGCTATTCATTTCATCATTGTTACTCATTTTAAAAATGCAAATTGATCAATGACTTTCTGGCAATGTCCTAGGAGACTAGAGATACAAAGCTTAAGGAGAAACATACTCTGCCCTTGAGGAGGGAAGGGCAGGGGTGAAATGGGTACACAGATAGGTGGACCTAGGGAGTAGGACAAGCATTTCCACCTGGGATGTCAGAGAAGGCTTCGTGAAGGTAGTAGCCCTTAGATCAAGCTCTGAAAGATGAGTGGATGTATCCTAAGTTGGGAAGACAAAGAGAGGGAAGGGAGCCTTGGAAGGAAAGGTTTGGAGTATTTATAGCAGGGGAGCTGCAAATAGCTCTGCTCTGCCTTGTGTTTTACACGTATGAGAGACATGTAATATGCTGAGGGTAAAGCTGGAGCTTGAGTCAGATCTTGGCTCCACCACGGGATGCATGAGCCTGGGTGGGTCATTTTACTTCTTGGGCCTGAAAGTAAAATGAAGATAATAATACCAATTTCACAGGGCTGGGGTGAGAATTAAATGAATCAATGTACTTAGAACTATGCCTGGCATTATAGAAGTGTTAGCTGTTGATTATATATTTTCTCCATTTTGTCTACTTTTGGCATTTATATAAATAGAATAATACTATTTATATTTTTGAGCTATTTTAGTCAACACTGTTTTTTCTTTTTTTTAGATTTTTAAATTTACTTTAGAGAGGCGGAGGAGGGGCAGAGGGAGAGAGAGAATCTCAGATAGACCCCATCCCCCACTCTGAGCATAGAGCCCAACATGGGGCTTAATCCCAGGACCCTGAGACCATGACCTGAGCTAAAATCAAGAGCCAAATGCTTAACCGACTGAGACATCCAGGTGCCCAAACACTGTGCTGTTGAAATTTATTCATATTGTTACTTGCCTCTGTAGTTTACTAGTTTTCTAGTAGCTAGCTAGTAGCTTCTAGTCTACTAGTTTAGCTAACACATCATGTGTATACACCTTATCTCTGTAAAATGAGTGTGAATTTTGGAGAGAAGGGACCATAATTTCTATATTTCTTGTTCTCAAAGTGTTCTCAGTGGCATTAGTGGTTTGGTTTTTTTGAGACTGTTAGCTGTGTTTTTAGAATACCTAAATGGGAAAAGACAAGACTGAAGGGAACTTACCAACAGTTGTTGAGATTTTGTATAGAGCATGGACTGCTCATTCCCTATACCTACTGATGCTTCGATTAGAGAAATGGCCCCAAGCTGCCCTTTGGAAGATTTAAGTTGGAGAATTATGACTGGGTGCATTTAGTGTGCCCTGTGTTGTCAATTCCTTTACAGGAATTATCTTATGTAATCCTCACAACAGACCAAATGAGGAAGTGTATTAGTTTGTTAAGGCTGCTATAACAAAGGACCCTAAACTGGATGCCTTCAATAACCAAAATTTGTCATCTCTAAGTTCTTGAGGCTAGAAGTCTAAGGTGTCAGCAGGGTTGGTTCCTTCTGAAGGAGGTGAGGGGAATATGTTTCATGCCTCTTCCATTGCTTCTGTGGTTTGTTGACAGTCTTTGGCATTCCTTGGCTTTAAGATTTCTGCCTTCATCTTCACATGGTGTTCTCCCTGTGTGTGTGTGTCTCTGTGCCAATTCCCCTTTCTATAAGGACAATTCATATTGGAATTAAAGGCCCACCCTGTTCATAACCAGTTACATCTGCAATGACCCTAATTCCAAACAACATCACATTCTCAGGTGTTGGGGTTAGAACCTCAACATATGAAATGAGGTAGGATGCGGGGAGACACAATTAAGCTCATAACAGGAAGATATAAAAAAATAGGCATAGAGGGGCACCTGGGTGGCTCAGTTTGTTAAGCGTCTGCCCTCAACTTGGATCATGATCTCAGGGTTCTGCTCTGAGGGGGCCTACTTCTTTCTCTCCCTTTGCTTGCAAATCCCCCTGCTTATGTTTTCTCTTTCTCTCTCTCTCTGTCAAATAAATAATTTTTTAAAAAAAAGAAAGAAAGAAAATAGGCCTAGAGGTATCATGCTAACCTGCTGGTATGGAAAGGCTGGGAGCCCCAGGGTTAACATGGTACCTGGTGACTCTGAGATGGGAGGAGATGGAAGTGGTACAGATCCCAGGAGCCAGTGGGATGCTGTGGTGACCCAGATCATCTGCAGTCACCCATAAAGCTATTTAGATGAGAGGTAACAGGGTGAGCTCTGGAGCTAGTCAAATGGGCCACTTGCCAGCTATGTGCTCTTAGGAGAGGTATTTAAGCTCTCAGAGTCCCACTGCTTCATCTGCGAGGGAATAGCATGTCCATGATTGAGCTGTGAAGTGTAAAGGGCATGGGGACAATGGATATGAAGTGTAGTAACAGTCAAAACTGATACCCTCTGTTCCTCCCAGCCAGTGCCAACCCAGATTTCCTGCATTTGGGCCTAGTGGGTGTGTGTGTGTGTGTGTGTGATAAAAACAGATAACCTAAGTTTTCCCTCATAATAATTTAACAATTTTTAAGCTCTGTTGACTGGGTGCACATTGTTTTGCAGTAGATCTCTGGATCTTTCTCATTTGCTTGACTGAGACTCTATACCCATCAAATAGCAGCTCCCATTTCCACTTCCCTTTGCGCCTGGCAACCACATTTTTTTTTTGTTTCTATAAATTTGATTACTTTAGATACATCACAAAGGAATCATGCAGTATTTGTCTTTTTGCAATTGGCTTATATCATTTAGAATCATGTCTTCAAGGTTCATCCATGTTGTACCATGTGACTGGAGAAATAGATGGATAGATAGATAGATAGATAGATAGATAGATAGATAGATAGATAGATATCATACTTTATCCATTCATCTGCCGGTGGACATTTAGCTTGCTACCACATCTTGCCTATCATGAATAATGCTGCAGTGAACATAGCAGAGCAAGTATCAATTCAAGATTCAGTTTTCAATTCTTCTGGATCTATATCCAGAATTGGGATTGATACATCATATGGTAATTCTATTTTTAATTTTTTTAAGAATCCCCATACTGTATTCCATAGTGGCTGCACTATCTTACAATTCAGATCCATTTTTTATTCATTTAATTGAAGTAATTAAGTACAATCCTTGACCAGAAAAGTCATTTGAGTGGGAATCAGGGTGGGGGATGGTGGTAGAGGGTCAGAAAGAAGGGAGATGCAGTACAGCTAGAGGAGGTGTCAGCTCCATCTGTCTGCCCCTCCATATTTCTCAAGTGGAAGAGAGGTGCTATTGGCCTTTGGGGCTGGACAGTTCCTTTCCTTGGGCTGACGACAGGAATCTCATTCATTGCTGGTGGGAATGCAAAATGGCACAGCCACTTTCGAAGACAATTTGGCAGCTTCCTACAAAACTTAACATATTCTTATCACACCAACCAGCAGTTGTGCTTCCTGGTACTGACCCAATGGAATTAAAAATTATGTCCACCCAAATGCCTGTGCATAGATGTTTCTGGCAGGTTGATTTGTAATTGCCCAAACTGGAAGCAACTGAGATATCCTACAGTGGGTGAATGGATAGAGAAACTGTGGTCCATACAAACAGTGGAATATTATTCAATACTAAAAAGAAATGACCTAAAAGGCCAGGAAAAAATGTAGAAGACATGTAAATGCATCTTACTAAGTGAAAGAAACCCAATCTGAAAAGTCTATATTCTGTATTATTCCAACTATATGACATTCTGCAAAAGGCAAAACTATGGAGATAGTTTCAAAGATTAGCATTGCTAGGGAGTGGGTGGGAGGGAGGGAAGAAGACAGAGCACAGAGGGTTTTTAGGCAGCAAAACTGCTTCATATAATACCGTAATGGTGGATACATGTCATTAACCATTTGTCAAAATCCACAGAGTGCACAACACGCAGGGCAAACCCTAAGGTAAACTCTGAGCTCTGAGTGGTTGCGATGTGCCAGCGTAGGTTCATTAGTCATAAATAAACCTCTCTGATGGTGGATGCTGGGATTGGGGCTGGCGCTAACGGGAGAAGCTATATGTGTGTACAGGCAGGGAGTATAAGGGAAAACTGTTACTTCCTCTGAATTTTGCTGTGAACCTAAAACTGCTCTAAAAGATAAAGCCCATTAAAAATATATTTTTGAAAAACCTACTAATAAAGTTGCCAGAAGTCAACACTGGAGGCTAACAGCTCTTCACCATTATCACTATTTGCCTTTTCGAAGCTTCTGACCACCTGTGAGGTCTTTACAACACAACCGAGGGCTCTGGGAAACCCCCAGATGAAGCTGCAGTATCACTCAAAGATTGGTGTTTGAACAGCTATCTGGAGCTTAGAGCACTTGGGGTCATTCCCTATGGGGATGCCAGTCCCCATGCTACTGTGGAAGTTCCCTGGTTGGTGACTCCTTCCTCTGGGAGGAGCTGCCTTTGGCATTACACATTTTCTTCTTCCCACTTTGGTGATAGTCCAAAGACCCAGATGGAGTCAAAATTGCAAAATGGAAGCTGTTTGACCCAAACAAGTTATCTACAGCTTAACCATAGATTAACTAAGCCAATAAGAACCAACACATGTGCTAGACTCTGTTTAAACATTGGTAAAGCTGCATCCTCAAATGCAGTATGTTTGCAAAAAGAAGGCCACTATTACAGGGTGAAATAGAAGCTCAGTCTCCACCCCACCCCACCCCACCCCAAATGCCTCTTTGGTGCAGCATAGTGGCTTGCTGTGCTTTTGGAGAAATTATCGTTGAAGCAAAACCAAGATAAGAGAAATGTGAACCGCCCCCCCCCCTCTTTCAACATTACCCATCCTGTTCAAATTCATAAGAAAGTTAAAAGCCCGCCTTCCTCTTTAAGAAAATATGAAAGTTGTGGCCTTGAAAGAATTCATTGCACTCAGACTTTAAGTGGTATCTGTGTTCAGGTCCAGCCAGATCTGCAGCCCCTTTCACCCCCAAAATTCTTCTCAGGGGTGAGAATTACCCCACATGAAATGCACTCTCCAAAAGCCTATTCGTATGAATGAAGCTGCTTTCCGAGGGCAGATGAGATGAGGAAGCTGCCTTCCTGAGGGCTTTTGCAACCTGAGGCCCTGGGGAGAGGAAATTGCCCGGGGAGCACTGTTGTCAGTGGGGAACTGCTGCACCTCTGCTGTCACCCTCTGACTGCCCTCTCCAACATGCAGTATCTGGACCCGGAGGAGCTCCTGGGCGAGGAAGAGGATGATATTTTTGGTGAAGGTAAATATCTTTCTGGCAGGAACCATTCTGGTCTACTTTACTTAGCTTTGAAACTTGTGCCCAGCTTGGGTACCTTGAAAGCACCCAGTGGTTGTGGGTATCAATCTAGCCCCAAGGACTAGAAGGCAAAGTGGGAGACAAAGGAATGAATGGTTCCTCCAAATATCTTTTTTTTTAAGTCATGACTAGACAAATGTTTAGTTTAAGGTAGGAAATTAGTGCAAAAGTATTCCCCTTGTCCCTCTTTGGTGCTCTCTTTTCTATCACATTAAGGGAAGCCTGCCATGGTGCTTGGCACACAGCAGAGCTGCTGGGGTAGCAGTTGGACAAACAGACCAGGGATGGTTCTCTATGATACCATATTGCTTTTATCTGCACTAGCTGCCTCTCCCCTTCTCCCTTTCCCTTTGGATCTTTTTATCTTCCTTGGATATGTTTGGCACCCCAATGTCCAGGCCCTCTCTGTTTCTTCCAGCTGGGATGCTAGCTTCTGATACCCACTGGCACCATGTGGTTCTCCCTTATTTTGCACAAGCAGATCTATAGGGTAGGGTTTGGCTGTAGGGTTGTGATTTTCAATGGCTAATCTAGTAATGTACAGATATCTTGTGCAAATGCTGTCAATGAAATGGGACCATAGGCAAGAGAGCTTTTCTAGAACTTGAAGTTGTCTAAGTAAATGGTAATCTGGACTCAGGGACCTCATCAATTTGGTTGATTTCCACAAGAAACCATAGCTAGTAAGTTTTTGAAAACTCAATCAAGTATTTTTTTTTTTAATGAGCAATAGTTAAATTGAGTGACTACTCAAATAATACAAATCCAGTGAAGAAAAATTACAGAGTATAGCATGATAAGATGCCTTCACAACCTAACCATCTAGGGTATAACCATGACCAATGTTCCAATGTCTTTATATTATTTTGTTCTGGCCTCAGAAATATTTCAAAACTTCATAATGTGAAGTTTTATCATAACTGATTGGTTTTAAGAATACCTACTTGAGCTTCATGGGTGTTTGCCAAATTCTCAATCTGTTGCTTGACCTTGATGACAGGTATTTAGAGCCACTTGAAGTTTGACCTTAGATATTTACCCCCTCAGGACTTAAAAAATGTTCACAGCTAGGAAGATAAGCCTAGATTGGACAATCTGGTGATTCTTCACCCAACCTCCAAAATACCCAGACCACCTTTCTTTCCCCCAAAGGGATTCTTTTGCTGCCTGACTATGGTGCTAAAGAGCGTTATCTATAGTCCAATGCTCCACACTATGTTTGATGTGTGACCGCACCCCCAGGAAGAGGTAAGACCTCAGAAAAGCAGGGCTGGGTAAATTCTAGGATCTCTCCCATGAGCATTCCTGATCATTAAGGTGATTATTTCAATCTCACTAGATATGGTGAAGAGTCAAGTTGGGAATCCGACAAGATTCAGATTCAAATTCTTGTCTGCCTGGAACTACTTTTGTGACTTATACAAGTTACTTAACTTGCTCTGTTCTCTCAGCGCTGAAGTGGGACAGTAATACCCGTTGGGCTGTACAGATTGTCTTCACAATAGATTCATAATATTTGCATCGCACTCCACACGTGCCAATGCTTTATACTTTCTGGACTGAATTTCTCATTTAACTTAATCCCCAAAGATGAGAGAAAGAATCCTGATAAGCCCAATATCCAGTGTATTTTTATCTGGTTCTCTGAGTTATGGCTCCTGTTTGCCCTTTTCTGTGAACACTTGTCTGGCTGGTGCTTCATTGAAGTAAGTGCTGTTAGGGGTAGACAGTCAAGAGCTTCAGCAGTAGAGTCAACACTGCTTGGGCTTTGCCACTTAAATCACTCTGTGATTGTGAGCAGGTTCCTTCATCATTCTGTGCCTCAGTTTGCTTACTTATAAAATGGAGTATAAACCTCACAGGCAGTGTGAAGATTAAATGTTGTTACCGGGAAGGGCTTAGAATGGTGCCTATAACATAGTAAGCACTCAATCAATACCAATTCCTACTACGTAGTAACAAAAATGGGTTTATGGAGTAGAAAGTGATGCCCACGAATTTTTTTTACAGATTGGGTTAACCTAGTATATTCAAAATTGGATTTATTTACAGAACTTCAGCTTCGTTAAAAACTGATCAGAGGTACGATATGATGAAAACGCATCAGACGAGTTGCTAGCAGCTGGATCAGAGCACAGCCCCTGACATTATATGGGTGTAGGGTCTGGGCAAGTCATGTCATCTCCTTGGGCTTCACCTTTCATCTAAAACAAGAGGGTTGATTACACAATTCTATAAGATTTTATTTTTTAAAATTCCAGCATTCTATTACTTAATCTTCTCTGCACAGTGGCATAGATCTACCCAGAGGAATTCATGCTTGCTTTATGTTTCATGCATGCTATTGGCTCCCTTACCATGCCTAGGAAAGCAGAAAGCTTTTGGTACAATGCATTTTCTCTAACATAATGGAAGGAAAATGCCCAGGAGCTTTTTACTAAGGCAACCATATTTCCTTGCAAGGGACACATTTTTAAAGAACCCTTTACCCCTAAGGGAACACAAATTTAGAATTTAGATCCATTTGCTTAAAAAAGTATATATAAGTTCATTTAGATTTATGGACCCCATAAAGATTTGGGGAGAAAAAAAATGAGTCATGCTCACAGTATTTTTTAACTGCCTTTCTGAGATCCTGTTTGTTTCAGCAATTGTTTTCTGTGGTTAAAGAAAATGTTACGGTTCACTAAGAAGCACTGGTGTGTAACTCTGTATTTGTTCTAGGGGAGAGTTGCAAATGGTTAGTGAGAGAGAGAAGCAGCCATCCACCTACTGTCCAGAAACCCCAATATTTATTCCCCCGCTCTCTGTCCTCTCTCTTTTCCCCTCTCTCTCTCTGTCTCTTTCTCTCTTTCTATCTCTCACTCTCTGTCTCTCTGTCTCTCTGTCTCTCTCTCTCTCTCTCTCACACACACACACACACACACACAGAGCACCTCAGGTTTGGACAATAATAGTAAGGATAACTATAACAATTATGCTGGTGATCAGAATAATAAAAGAGTGTCATGTGCACCGGAGGCCCATAGCCAGCCTTCAGGAACAGAGCAGGGTCAGTTTGTGGGAGGAAACAGTTCCCCAGGTGGCGGTAGGTCGCTGGTTCAGCAGCTGAAAATGACTCCTTGGCACACAGTAAAGCAGCCACAAGTCACTGCCCCATTTTCAGACCTGCTCAGTGATCTGCTGTCAAGTGCAACGGTTAGGATAATAATACACCACAAGTTCTGAGTGCAGAGTATTTCTCAGGCTCCTATATTCCCTGGACACTCACGAGCTTTGTAAGACCTTGCTTCTGGAAAGGCCACAGGAAATGGCAAAACTTTTGCCGGACCTTCAAATGTTCTCTGGAGCTGATATAGTGCAGCAAAGCATGAGAACACTTCTCCTGTCCTGGCATCATTGCGTCTATGCAAGCTGTTTTAACCTCCCCAAAGGAGGAAACCCTCCAAGATGTGGATGAACTGGCTAACGGGAGAGCAATCAACCAGGAGTGCCCTTAGACCAGTAGATACTCAGGAAAAAAATACCACTCGCTTTGAACCAAACCTCTCTCATTTCCCCACACCAAGTAAATTAGCACGTTTCCCCTTAAAAAAGGAAGTTCAGTTGAGGAGAGTAAGAAAACTGCAAAAGATTTGTCAAAGAAAGAAAACCGAAGAACTATACATAAAATAGATGCTCACTTTCTGTCTATACTGCTTGTGAAGCCAAGGTAAATATTTTTCAATACGCAAACAATTATGCATTCTATTATAATCTTGCGTATTTTGACATTGTTTCCTGAATTATATTTGCCCTTTCCAAAATTAAAAGAAAGAAGAAAGGATGAAGAGATTAACAATAGGTACAAAACCAATAAATCCTAAAAGTTAAGTCACATCCTCTATGAAAAAAATGTTAAGAGAGAAAACAAGGGGGGCCTCGGTGGTTCAGTTGGTTAAGCAGCTATCTTTGAGTCAGGTCATGATCTTGAGGTCCTGGGGTCAAGCCTAAATCAGGCTCTACACTCAGCAGGGAGTCTGCTTATCCCTCTGCCCCTCCCCCCATATGAATGGGGGGAGGGGCAAATAAATAAATAAATAAATAATAAATAAAATATTTTTTAAAAATAGATAGAACATAAAAATATATGCATCTTGGTTAGGTTGGAGCTTTTTATTTGACTATGCCATACTCATATCATATAAATATAATAATTGGTATAATAATTTATATAATATGTATATATCATATAAATATAATTAGCTATGTTGAACCTTTCTCCAAAAATCTATATCTAGAGTTCTCAAGTAGACCCAAGTATTAGGATTGGAAAATGGACAGGAAAAGGTTGCCCTAGTTTCCTGAGTTGAAAACAATTGGTCACTCTGCTTTCGTGATTTGCCAAGATTGCTTAGATCAGGTTTCAACCTTTGGAGTCCTGGATAAATGCTTTGCTTGAAAGTTGTTTTCTCTATTTTATTTGTCACAGGTTATGGAGCAGACACAGACCTCCCCACAGTAATTCATGCTTCTGCGACCTATGTCTTGGATTATTGCAAAACATTCCCTTCCCATAGATATCTAGGAAGCTTTCTTTGACTGGTGCCAAAAAGATGGTGTCATTTCAGGGGCATAAACTAAAATAGCATATTGCACTAAAGCTATGTAGGCTGTTTTAACTACGAGTCCACCCCGCCCCCCAGTTAATAGCCTCCGAGTGTAACCTCAGAGTGACCTATTTAGATCAGGCCAAAGCCAAAGGGGCCCACTAACAAATAAAACATTTTAAATGCTTATCTAATATCTTTATGAGCAGCCAGCCAAGTCTTTTTAGGAGTAGTATAAGACACACTCAAGTATATCTTTCATAGGACATGAGGACTAAAAGTATAACCGTGCCCACTGTATGTGTGGCAAAAAAAAAAAAAAAGTTTTTAAGTAGAAGAAATGTGTAGTTGTTATGACCAAAATAGAGAAACAAAATGTGATAGAATTGCCCTCCCTCCTTGATGGAAGTCCCTACACTTACTCAAGTCAGCATATGTATCAGAGATGTGGTTTCTCCAGTTAACTCTCCCTCACATGGTTTATTGTGCTTGGCAAGCATCAGCTTATTCAACTTCTCATTTATTTTTGGATGGCTAAATTTTGCCTATTGATTGTTTGCCAAACAGCTGTGATGTTGAACAAAGATGTTTGTGATTTAGTAGCTTTCAGAAGAGGTTTTAGAGAAGGAAAAGGTATTGGCTGAGTCAAATTGAAATGACGATTTCAACTACCAGAAGGATAAAGAGTTAGAGAGGAAGGAAAAAAAAACATAGTGACTGGTCCTAGCATGTAAAATGGAGAAAAGAAAGTGAAACCAAAAATGCAGGTGCTGGTAGGATGTTTTTTTTTTTTTTTTTAAGATTTTATTTATTTAAGACAGCACAGAGGGAGAGGGAGAAGCAGACTCCTCGCTGAGCAGGGAGCCCAACGTGGTGCTCAAAATCCTGTTACCCTGAGATCATGACCTGACTCGAAGGAAGATGCTTAACCGACTGAGCCACCCAGGCACCCCAGTGCTAGTGGGATATTGGACACACTCAGTATGTTCTACGCTATCCTGGGGGCTGGCTTCTGGGGAGCCTGAGATGTGGATGAACCTGGCTGACTGGGAGGGTGATGATTCTATAGTATGTGTCCACCCTGGAATGAGGGAGGGATCTGATGATAAGCTAGAGTGTTTGATCCTCATTGGTAGACACACCAGGTCATTAAAGCTGAAAAACCACTTTGTGCTGTGTAGACAGAATGTATCTCATTGGGCATCTAGAATTTCCCTTCCAAAAAGAACAATCTACTTGATCATTTTTAGATATTTTTAAGAGGAAGATTTTGACCTATACTAGGATAGCAAAGGGCGAGTATAATGGTTAGTTTTACTCCAGAAGGCAAATTAATAATAATTTATAGTACCATCACTCTCACGTGGACTTTCCACATCTTACACTTTTTTGTGCTTTACCTCACTGTACAAATAAATGCTTCAGGCAGAAGACCTGTCAAGATCAATGATGGAAACAATTTGAGAGAGAAAAAAAAACCACTGTGTCAACTTTGTAAAGATTGTCAGTAATAGATAACCTGACAAACAGAGAAAAGATCTGGTATGTCATCTTCAGCTGTATAATGAGGCATAGCCCTAGGAAAAATTTTTAAGTAAAAGAAAGAGAAGAAAGAACAAATTGTTGCCTTCTGAAAAGTAATGAGATTATGGTGCTGTCTTTTTCATTGCAATGTTTTCCTTCTTAGTCTTTGGATCACTAGGGGTTAAAAATTTAAATATTTATATTATACCAAACAGCAACCAGGGAAAACCAGCTGGACCCTCCTCCCCCTGGCTTCAGACTTCATATGAAGCCATCCATTCAAAGTAAGATGCAACCAGCAAAGAAACAGGAAGAAAGTACCTTGACTTTCAGATCACTAATGGAGTCAGCTGGCTGAGAGGTTGAATATAATTTCTTCTTCTATAAATTGCCATTTAGGAAACTCTGAGAAGGAGCAAATATGAAAATATTTTCTACGGTGGGATTTTTTTTCCTATTTATATCAGCACAACAAACTGATTAAATGGTATGCGAAGAAAAGTATGTCAGAGAATCAAATATGCAGATATAATTGGTGGAAGGCACTTATACCTACTTTCAGGTTAATGATATGACTAAAATATTTGGAAAAACAAACTCTTCTCCTTCAACTTCTGGTTTACATACTGAGGGGTACTAAGGATGTCTTTGAGGTGGGGCATGCTTCAGTCCCCAATTAATCTCCATTAGTACCCCTAAAAACTGAAACATAAGTTAGAATTTTAAATCTTAATAAAAAGCATGATAAAAAAGCTTTTCCAGAAAACATAGCTATTTCAAATGATCTACACTCTGTATATAAAGTTATATCTTGCTTTGCAAACATCTTCTAGCAGAGAGCCAAACCCCTTTTGCTATAACCCCTTTTGACCATGTTGCTATAATACTTTCCTTAGAAAAACTCTAGAGCCACCATTGTTTCTAAATCTTTGATAGTTACCATTCAGACATTCAGACTTCCAAACTGAGGAAAGGTAGCATAAGAAAGAGCATAATATTCAGACTCAAAACAGACCTATTTCAATTTACTAGTATCTTGATGTTAGGAAAGTTACCTAACCCTTCAGAAGCTTCATTTTCCTTCTTCCATGGGGGTGAGGGGTGGGGGTGATGATAATGGTGATAATGATTTTGGGGTGGTGATGATGATGGCAATGATGATAGTGATGATAATGGTGTCATCTGGGGGTGATAGTGGTCATGGTAGCAGTGATGATGATAATAATGGTGGTCATAGTGGTAGTGATGATTATGGTGGTTATGGTGGTGGTTGCCATGGTCTTGGTGATGATGGTGGTAATCTTGGTGATGATGATGGTAGTCATGGTGGTGGTGGTGGTCACCTCCTGAGAAAATTGCTGTGCAGTTAAAGAGATAATGTATGAGGTAATGAAAAACCATTAAGGGCCTATTATGTAAATGTCAGTTATTATGGAACTGATTTTCTCAGCTGCCCCAGTCTCCCAAGTCTATATAATTCCTCTCTCCTACTCTTGGCCTGTGATCAACAAAGACACAAGCTGAGGAGAGCAGAGTTATTTAGACTGCTCATTTCAAATGCTTTCCTGGGAATATAAAGGTGCATCTGGCTCATGAATAAACAAGCCTGGCTGCTATCTGATCTCCACTATATGACCAAAGGAGAGCTCAGAATAACCCCATCATTTGGCACAAAATAGGTGTGTGATTTTCTACCCATATTTTATTGTTAGCCAATATGGTCTCCCTCTGAAAATTATCTGAGTATTAAACAATAATACATGCCAGGGCACTTTTCTTGTGGAGAGAGTCCCCTGGCCTTGGTCTGGAATTCTGGAGGTCAGGAATCATATCTCTAACAGTATCTTTAACGACCTACAGTCCCTATTTCCTGGGTAAATATTTACTTGCAATAAACATACTACAGTTGCTGCCTCCCCATCTCAATAATCTGAGAAAGTCTAGGCTTTCTATATTTGTTAAAACATTTCTAATTTATGGGATCCCTGGGTGGCTCAACAGTTTAGCACCTGCGTTCGGCCCAGGGCATGATCCTGGAGACCCAGGATCGAGTCCTGCGTCAGGCTTTCTGCATGGAGCCTGCTTCTCCCTCTGCCTGTGTCTCTGCTTCTCTCTCTGTTTCTGTCTCTCTCTGTCTCTCATGAATAGGTGAATAAAGTCTTTAAAAAAATTCTAATTTAAAGATAACACCCATTGAAATTTGAATCATATACAAGTTACAGTATTTTAGGATAACAATTAAGATTTTAAATGAAGCTTCTAAAAACATCCCCTCTCATAGTATTTTGATGGTTTTTACTTCCATTGTTGTTTAAAATATTTTCTATGATAAAACCTACTGGATGAAATTGTGGTGATCTGTTTGTGTATATTTGTTTGTAAATATACTAATGTGCACACGCATGTACATGAGGACAAATATTACCTCAGCTGCTTAATAATATTTCTGCATGGGGCAGAGAACAAGTTAATAGGATCAACCTGCTATGAACTAATCAACAAATTTTGTTGGAGCTCCATGAAAGTTATGACCAGTGCACAAAACTGGTCCTGTAGGTCAGAAATTGTACCAGCTGTAGCAGGGTTCACTAGCAATGGATCAACCAAATCCTCCCCACTCCTGGAGACACAGCTGATCGTGGGTCAGGAGCATTGCCCTCTGTCTGAGAAAAGACAATATAACCTCTGGTTACTTACAACGCAAGCTACAGAGCAGAGGATGGAAAAAACCCTAGCGTCTCCTCTTAACATGGATGGTACTCCAAAAAGACAGGTGCCTATGCCTTACAACCTACTGGGCACTGCTGAGAATGGCATATAGTGAGTCAGTGGCTCTCTGCCCCCTCTTGACCTAGTCAGGAGTTGGCAAACCATGGCCCCAGGGCCAATCTCAGCCCACTGCCTGTTTTTGTTCACAGCCTGAAAGGTAAGAATGGTCTTTACAGATGAACATTTGCAATTGACTTAATGATGGAGAAAAGTAAACCTTGACTTCAATTATGCAAAATGTTAGCCCAAAGAAAAAGAATTCCATTGTCTCCTAAGCAGGCCAGCATTACCAAAAAAGGAGAAAGTGCCCAATTATATTTTGAATTTTGTCAATAAAAATATGTGAAATTTTATTTTCTCTCATGATATGGAAGTATTTATATAATTTCCTTGTTTTTGCCTCTTGGTTCACAAAGCCTAAAATATTTGCTATCTGGCTCTTTACAGAAAAAGTCTGCTGACCCCTGGCCTACTTTATCAAATTCCAAATCATTTTGCCTCTTGAGACCATTGAGAGTTTCGTGTCTCCAGCTCTTCCCCTTTTCACATCTGCTGGGAGGGTCTTATCATTTTTAAATCCCCACTTAAGAGGAGATTTATCCCCTTATTGTTGTTTTAAATATTCTTTTTAAGAGAATACATGTCACCATTTGACACTGCTCTGTAATACCAACTGGAAGGATGGTGAAAAATCTGCAGTCCAAGCAAAACCAAAGACAGAGTGCCCTGGGTTGGGGAGGACAGAAGACAACATCACTTAGTGGGGAGACACAGTGAGACTAGGGACATGTTCACCCAGCCCACCAATGAAGGAGGTAAAAGAAAGCACAAGGGGAGGGTAGTGTCCAGAGTCCTTTCCACCTACACCTCTTCATCACCTCAAGGGATTTTCCTTCCCATTGACAATTTTGGTTTACATGTGTGCCAGGTCCGAGGCCCTTGGAAATTCCTGGTAAGGAACCACTGACGTGTGAGCATGACTCCAGTCTTCTTCTTGGCTCTTCCACACATATCACCCCAAGTCTCCCGATTCACCATGGGGTGACGGTGCCGGGCTTTAGGGGGAATCATCTAAAGAAACCACAAATGGAAATACATTACTTTTGCATGAGATTACTTGGGATTAGCAGAGTTTAGATCATGCCCAGAACAGAGCTGGCTCTTTCCCACTGCCCTTTGTCTGTAATGCAAGCTACTGTATGTCCACTTAGCCTGCATGTTAATTCAAGGGCAAGGAAGCCTTTTTCAAAACAGGCATGCAGGAATTAGTGAAAGGCACTGCTGCACACACTTATGCACATTTAGTGGGGGCCACTTGGCTCCTGGTTGCCAAGCATTAGAAATAGCAGGAATGTTTAGCTCTATTGGGAATCTTTGAGTAGTTTTAACTTTCTGGAGGGGAAAATATCTTGTTGTTAAAAAGAGTCAGAGAAACATTGTCCATGATTGGTGAGAATGTAAAATGGTGCAGCTGCTATGGAAAACATTATGACAGTTCCTCAAAAAGTTAAAAATATCACTGCCATATGATCCAGAAATTCCACATCTGGGTATATACTCGAAAGAATTGAAATCAGGGTCTTGAAGAGATGTTTGTACGCCCAGGCTTATAGCAGCAGTATTCACAATAGTCAAAAGAGGCAAGCAACCCATCAATGGCTAAATGTGCAAGCAAAATGTGGTCCATACCTATGACTGGAATATTATTCAGCCATAAAAAGGAAGGAAATTCTGACACTTGCTGTAACATGGGGGAAATCTGTGGTCATTAAACTCAGTGGAAGAAGCCAGTTACAAAAAACAAATAAAACAAAAAACAAACAAAATTAGTATGAAGTATCTAAAATACTATATGAAGTATCTAAAGTACTCAGATTATGGAAACAGAAAACAGAAGGGTGGTTGCTGAGGGTTGGGAAGAGGAGGAAATAGGAGCTGTTGTTTAAGGGTAGAGAGTTTCAGTTTTGCAAGATGAAAAAGCTCTGGAGGTTGGGGACAGAACAGCGTGAATGTATTTAACGCTACTGAACTGTATACTTAAGAATTATGAAGATGGTAAATCGTATGTGTATTTTACGACATATACATATATCTTCACGTTTAAAAAAAAAAAAAGAGCTAGGAATAGCTACACTCAAACAAACACAAAACAAGAAGTACCAGGCCAGGGATCCCTGGGTGGCGCAGTGGTTTGGCGCCTGCCTTTGGCCCAAGGCGCGATCCTGGAGACCCGGGATTGAATCCCACGTCGGGCTCCCGGTGCATGGAGCCTGCTTCTTCCTCTGCCTGTGTCTCTGCCCCTCTCTCTCTCTGTGTGACTATCATAAATTTAAAAAAAAAAAAAAAAAGAAGAAGAAGTACCAGGCCATTGCTGAAAGTCTGCAGAAGAGTTGCTTTTTCTTGAACCACATAAATGTAACAGTAGAGAACTGAATTTCCAGGAGAGAAAGAAGTGGCTCCAGGGAGCTCATGCTGACCATGGCTGGGCGTTTCTGATAGTCTTAGAAAGACTGTGTTCTTCATAACAGGATGTGTAAGAGTTAGGTATGGGAATTCTTACCAATTTATGCCTGGTTGGGAATCAGTTTTTAGAATCTCTGCATGTTTTGAGATGAGCACCTATTGCAGCTCCTCTAGAAAGGAGTAGCATAATCAGAAGAGGCAGCCACCTCAGAAGCTTATGAACTATTTAGGGATATAGGATTTACTTTATCATTCATTTAAAGAATACCTATTGGGATCTCCTGGGTGGCTCACTCGGTTAAGCTTCTACCTCCAGCTCAGATCATGATCCCAGGGTCCTGGGATCAAACCCTGCACTATATTGAGATCCCTACTCATTGGGGAGCCTGCTTCTCCCTTTACCTCTGCCTGCTTTTTCTCTTGCTCTCTTGCTCTCTCTCAAGTAAATAAATAAAATCTTAAGAAAAAAAAGGAAAAAGAATACTTAATGAATGTCTACCATGTGCTAGCTTTGGTTCTATGCAGCCCCTGGGATGAGTAGTGACTATGACAAAGCCCCTCCCCTTGTGAAGTTATATTGCAGTGGAGGGGTATATAAAGTAGACAAAGTAAGAATAAGATGTGTCAGATGGAAAGAAGCATTATGGAGAAAATTTAAGCGCAGGGTGAGAAAGATAGAGCACAATGGCCAGGGAAGGCTTTGCTGATAAATACCCAAATGCTTGGTGAAACTGTAGATCTGACCTGGACTCCTGGGGAAGAATGTTCCAGGAAGAGCCAGAGGCCTGTGTGGCTGTAGCACAGTGTGTGCAAACAGAGAGCAGGGGAAGATGAGATCTGAGAGGTTTCAGGGGAGGTCCAGCTCTTATAAAGCCTTACGGGCCATTGGAAAGATTTGAGTTTCTGCTCTATGGGAGATGGGAAGACCCTGGTAGGTGTGGAGCACAGTGACATAATCTGATTTGCCTTTCTAAAGGATCCTTCTGACTGTTGTCTTGAAAGTGAAGATGAGGGTGTGGAGCACAAAGGCCAGGAGGCCACTTGGGGGACTTGCCATATTCCAGGAGAGAGCTAATGAGGCCCTTCCTAGGCCTGAAACTGAGTAATTCCGGAAGTAAGGGTAGGGAGGAGTTGCCAAGGATAACTCCAAGGCTTTGGCCTAAGCATCTGGAAGAATGATGTGGTTCTTTTCTGAGATGTGGAGGGCTACTGGAGGAGAGGGCTTGGAGGTGGGGCCGAGTATGGCCATGACGGGTAATCAGGAGTCCAGTTTGGGACAGTTCTGTTTACAGTCTAGATATACATAGTGGCTGACTTCATGGAGTCCCACTCCAAGCACGCACAACAGTGGGCACTTAGGAAACATCTGTGGCACGGTTGATGATCGAGCAGCATGTACACAAGTGAAAATTGCTCATAGATTCATCACTAGCTGATGGAGACTGGGCTGTATGACTTATGTGGGCTGTTGCCTAATGTTTATGAACACTAAAGGGAGATTAAGAGAAAGAGCAGAGGGGAAGGACTGGATGAGCAGGGCAGGCTTCTTGAAGGTGCCCATTTGAAGAAGAGAGCTTGATATCTTTGGCAGAACCATTGTGATAAATCTGATAGTCGTGGAAGAGCATCCATGGCTCTCCATCTTCACGTGGCCTCCTGCATTGGGTGCTATGCTCACCAAGTGAAAATTCTTGCATTTCTTGCGCTTTGGCTCCAAGGCTGTACACTCATAGAATCTCCACTGGAAGAGACCTACAGAGGTTTTCGATTTATCTTCCTAACAAAAGGCAGGCAAGGGGTCAGTCCACTTGCTAAACTGCTTCCCATCTTTCCCTTCCCCAAGTAGATTTATCAGCTTTTCTGTTCCATATCCATTTAACATCAAGAGCTAGCAATCAGCTCATTCACTTTTATTTTAACACAAATCCCTCAAGCTATGTCTTCAACCACTATTCTTTATTCTAATCCTGGGGAAAACTGCTCTTCCTCCTGTAAGATAATCTTGGGTATCCTCAAAACCCATTAAAAGAACATATTAACACGTAACTCTCCAAACACTAAAATAGCCAGTCAAATATTTGTATTCCAGCAGGCACTTGAGTTGAATAATACATCTTTGCCGACAAGAGGGCAAGTGTATTCTGAGCAGTGAAGAGGGCCGAACGTCTGTGGATTAGGATGTGAAACGCAGGGGCACGCGGCCACAGCTGTTGACCTTGAATTCCTCTTTGAACGTGGTGCCCAGGGCTGAGAGGCACTTCTCAGAGAAGCCTGTGTACACTCACGCTTCTAAAACCTGCCGGTGCCCAGTGGTTCCATCCTCATACTGACTTGGCCACTGTCTTGGGTGCAAAGAACAAACGAGAGCAGATGTTCACATTTTTCTTCCTCAGGGAGCCCTTTGAGACTCGTAGAGGAAGGGTCAGTGATGGAAGAGGCTGAACAAAGCCTTCCATCCCCCCACCCCCCACCCCCCACATGGAAGCCTGCCAGCAGACAGCTGTTCCAGCCTCGGCCTGCTGCCGCTAATGAAAACATAACCAGGATCTGATGAAAGCTATTTAATGGGGGATTGCTTGGAGCAGGCACTTTCTCTGGAGATTTGCTTAAACCAAAGCACGTGGATTTGCTACCGTTGCTGTGAAGTCTTCACCTCCAGCAGCCCGAGTGTGAATGACCTATTTCGAATGTGACAGCCAATTACACTTCGGTGGCGTGAATAATTTATTAGGTTCAAGAGCACCGTCAACCAGGGATATTACAACAGCCTCGCTGTTGCCTGGCTAGTTATGGAGGGTGACAGCGTCCTGTCCTGTTGTCACAGCTCCCGACCAAAGCTGCCAGAGTCCTCTCATGGACTACGTGAGAGCAGAAATGGGGCTAGGCCTGGTGCCACACTACCAAAGAAGCCTTTGTGGGTTGAGCAAGCTGTGCCTGGGGAGTCAGATTTCCACTGTCTCCTCTGCCAAGCAAAAGGGGTGGGGAGTGGGGAGCACGAGGGATGTTGTCTCCAGTGTACCGATTTTGCATAAAATGTCTGTGGAGTTGGGGGTGGAGGCTGTGAAGTGGGGATTTAGGAAGAAAGGCCCAGACCCTGAAACTAGCAGGGTAGCTCGTGGTTTCCAGGCCTCGGGGAGGGGGCATGAGCCTGCCCGCCCTGCAGCTGGTCCCCACACCAGAGTGGGACCCCAGCAGCTACACAAGGAAGGGCTCAGCCCCAGGAGCCCACGCCCAGTTCCAGGGTATCCTCCTGTGCATGGAGCTGTCACTGAGCTCTGCAGCTCGCTCTCACTTCTAGCCTCACTTGATTAGTAGTGACAGATCACTTCACCTCGCAGACTCCTGGTTCAGACTGAATTGGACTCCAACACAACATCCATGAAGATGGTGAGGCTTCACAACCAGCCACAAAGTGTTCAGTAATGTGGCTTCTGGGCCTGGGATACCTTCTAAAGTCACCTCCTGAATGTAATAGTCTCGATCTTTTGAATTAGGCAGGGACTGATGTTTGGGAAGACAGTTGGTGTAATCAGGAGGACAGTAAGAAGGACAGGGATAGAGCTGGATTGTGCGCAACAATGGCCCTGGTCTAAAATAGAAAGAGAAGCAGGGGCATCTGGGGGGTTCAGCTAGTTAAGCTTCCAACTTTTGGTTTTGGCTCGGGGCCCTGATCTCAGGGTCATGAGTTTGAGCGTCACATCAGGCTCTGCACTCAGTGGCAGTCTGCTGGGGATTCTCTCCCTCTACCTCTGCTCCTCCCTGCTCACTCTCTCTCTAAAATAAATAAATAAATAAAATCTTTTTAAAAAGAGAGAAAAAAACAAAAACAAAAACAGTGAAGAGTTACCTAAAGAAGAGTTTTAAAATATGAATGACTGAAGAGAAGCAGATTTTGCATTTTTTCAATAATCAATGGGTAGCTATTAATGTGTATTGATCAAATATTATCAGGAAACTGATGGCTCCCTCCACATAGAATAATTCAAGGGAGCTTTCTGTACAAAGAGATGGCTTACAAAGGTGTAGGTGGAGTATAGGAGAGCCAGAGGGCCTGGCTCTGTGGGGTCACTCTGGGGTCCAGAAGATGGAAGAGAAATAGGTTGTTAGAACCGACAGGATGGAGGCACAGAGGGCTACCACAGGGAAGCTGTTATCTTTTAAAAGGGGACATAGCCAGCCCAGCATGACCTCCCAGGGCTGACCCAAGGAATGGATATCCTCGCCTCATTTCCTTCCCTTTTACCTGTTCTCTGTTGGGGCTCCCACTGGCAAAACCCCACCAGGCATCACAGGGCAGGGTAGCCCCAGGGGCAGAGGGCAGAGACAGGAAGCTGGAGGATGGACAGGAGGGGTCATGCAGGCTAGCCTGCTAGCCAGGGACTGCATCAGGCCTGGGGACACAGTATAAATAAATCACCTTGAAGATTCCTACAGACAAATCTCTTCTTTCATGTGTCTGCTGTTGATGAGGGAAAGGGAATGGATTTACTATAAAGCGAAAGTCAATTTATAACCTATCAAGTACCAAGCATTGTATTTACACATATATCCTGTTTCCAGTTACTTCTACAATCATTTTTTATTGTATTTTAATTTTTTAAAAGATTTTATTTATTTATTCATAAGAGACACAGGCAGAGGGAGAAGTAGGCTCCCGGGAGGGTGGGGGTGGGGTGGTGGGGGTGAGGGTTATGGGAGATGATCCCAGGACTCTGATCCCTTCACCTGAGCTGAAGACAGGTGTTCAACCACTGAGCCACCCTGGCGTCCCTATGGTCATTTTAAAATCTATAGTTATTTTAGCATCTTTGTGCAATAATATTTTGTGAATTAAACTTATACCGTTTACCTTCAGCCTTAAAGGTTCATAAGCTATAGGGATTTGCAAAGTTAACAGTCTGCCGGTTTGTTTGTCAGGGCAGGTCAGAGCTTCCCAGCATGTGGCCTAAGGACCTCAGAGGCTTCCCAACACTCTTTTATCAGTTCCAAAAGGGGGTGTCTGGGGGTATACTCCCAAAGGTCCTTAATAATTTTTTTAAGTATAAAGGAGTTCAGTCTAGATTATGTGAGATATATATATATATACACACACACACACACACATATATATCTCACATGTACCTGTTACATGAAAAATCAAATAGCTAGTCTAGATTATGTTATTGTTTCATAGGTCTTGAGACCAAAAAATTGGGAACTGCTGCTCCAAACGATATTACAGAAAATGACCTCTCCCTATAGTGTAATAATAATGTATGAGCAATCCAATCTCAAGTTTCTGAATAGATGGGGATTGTTGGCAGCGTTTAAGGCATATTTTGTTTCCTGCCAGCTTTGAACCTCTTGCGGACTATCTTTTACCCATGTAGCCTTCCAGGTCCCTCAGTGTAGAAACTGGAAGTGGGGGTGGAGGTGGGGTTTAGGACAGGGATCATTTGTTCAAGTAGATAGGCCTGATTTCAGCATCCCTGAGACATTCATTCCTGGGACACGCTAAAATGCTAAGTGTTGGCCAAACACATTTCCCATTGTGCAAGCAGATAGTGTGACAATGGTGAGGAAGCCACAGCCTGAGATGTCTACTCTCTTGAGAACCTTATCATCAGCACCAGGCACAGGCAAAGGAAAATGAGGTCTTGCTCTCAGCAGCTCAGCAAGCAGTAAGCAGGACCCAGCTGTCATCTGTCAAGCTGAAACATACTTCTGTACATACAGCTCTGATGTCAATCAATGCAGGCATGTTATGCTCTTTTTCCAGGGGAAAAGATGGCAGAAGCCAGCAGGGCACGTGATATGCTCTCATACCTCATTTAGCCAATATTTGCAGACTATCCTCTACACTCTTTAATATAAAACTTCCATTACTGTCAGTGGCACTAAGCATAGTTTCTGATATCAAGGGACATATACACTTATGAGGAGAAGTATACCAAGTATCTATGACAGAAGGAAATTATGGGACTGGGTCTGTACTTAGGGGGACATGGCAGTTATAGGAGAGTGCAGGGAGAGCATGGCAGGCCAAGGAAGGCATCATGAAAGAGTTAGTGTTTGACCAGCGCTTCATTGGCTGTGTAGGGTTTCTAGAGACCAACATCAGAGGTCAGAGAAAAAGCAATGGGCAATTCTCAGCAGAGAATTTCCAGGCAGTGATAATGGCCTGAACAAAACGGTGGAGGCAGGAATTGTCAAATGTCAGAGTCAAAGGACGCATGGCAATCAAGTTGTCCAAACCCTTCATTTGACAGGTGAGGACACAGATTTCAAAGGTAGAGATTTGCCCTGAGTTTTCTATTGGCAGAACCAAAATAGACCCCAAGTGTCTGCAAATCAGAGACTGTGTGCAGGGCTGTTCCTTGGACACTGAGTGTAGCTAGAAGAGCTAAACCTAGAGCCAGAAGTGCAGGGTGCTGGGGTGTGCTGAAAAGGCTTATGGAGCAGCATTGGAGTGCCAAGTGGGCTGGGCACCTCTTTGGATGATATCTAGACCAGCGTTCCCCAAAGTACCTTCTGAGACAAATGTGCCATAACTGTCCGCATGCTTGTTAAAATGACTGACTTAGAGTGGCAGAAAAGGTGACTCAAGATCTGCATTTTAGGGACACCTGGGTGGCCTTTGGCTCAGGTCATGATCCTGTCCCGGGATCGAGTCCCACATCAGGCTCCCTCTGCCTATGTCTCTGCCTCTCTCTGTGTGTCTCCCATGAATAAATAAACAAAATCTTAAAAAAAAAAAAAAAGGTCTGCATTGTAAACTCCTTCTCTGAGTGATCCTCTTGCACTTCATAAGTCAGAAAATTAAAAATAAGAAGAAATAGAGAAAGATTGGTCAGAGCAGCAAAGGGAAGAATTCAGCAGATGTAAGCAAGGTGGAGGATAAAGAGTTACAGTACAAGGAAAGGGTTCAAGAATCTTAGAGCTGGCCGCATTCCAAGCCATGGTCTGGCCGTGCACTTGGGTGGCCGAATGCCTATAGAGGAAGGTCATAAGAGTACAGAAGGAATTTCAAAATCAGGATGTTAGATCTGGTATCCATATGGATATTAAGCATCATAGTTAGGAAAAGAGATTAGATCTCAGTTGTATCTGGCTACCCCTAGGACTAGTCCACTAGACCAAGAGTAGAAGCCAGAATGTGCTAGCATCATGGGCAGAAGGAATATATAGAAATATAAATGAATAGGGGTCACTAGATCTAACCAAATCTGAGACCTTCCATCAGTTCTGCTTGTGACAGCAGTGGGTCTTCAGGCACGTTCCAAGGTCTGTATTAAATATTTAAATCTTTAAATGGAAGAAATCTAAATCAGAAAAATAAATGGGTTGCATTTTGTATGCTCTTCTGTTTGCCACTAAGGAACTGCATATTTACTAGGATCAATTGGTGGCAGAAAGAGCAAGCGAGCTGACTTGGCCAATGCCAACCCCAAACAGGCTTAAACAAATCCCCATGCAAGAAAAGCCGGATAAAATTCTGTTACTGAAAGAGAGCATCTTCAGTGCTGCTGAGGTTCAATCACCCTGTTATATGGAACCAGAAATCATCGCAGTTCCCACAGCACCCATAGTACTTCCTCTTTTTTAAAACCCACCTCGGTTATGTACGGCTGTCCTCATGCCAGGCTCTGTGAGATGAGTTACATGACTTTCATGTTTTCCTCTGTGTCTCCTGCCCTTGGTTGTAATAACATCGCTACCTTGGAGTGTTTTCAACTAAGACTGGAATCTGGGGAGGAGGGTTGGGGGACTTGTATTAAACTCTTTCTCCTTTGGGAGAACCATGTCTTCCCGCTCGGTGACATAAAGTCTCACAACCAGCAGAGTTGTCTCTAATACCTGCACCTTCTGCATCCCCTACCACCTCACACTCTGCCCCATGCCTGACAGGCTCTGGGCCTCATTGTTTCCCTGCATGAGGTTACAAGGGCTCAGCCAAGGTGTCTCCATATGCCTGGACCAGGGAAGTTTCGAGAAAGAAGAATCCTGGTTAGGCAATAGTAGGGACCTAGAAAGAAGGACATGGCATTATAACAGAGAGCGAGGTGACGGGGGGAAATAATCACTCAAGGATGGAGACTTGGGTGACAACAGCAGGGGCAGTAATTTGAGGGGCAGTGTGAAGTCCTCTGGATTAAGCACCTGGAGATCTTGGTTCTAGTGCTTACTCTGGTTGTGTAACCCTGGGCTCTGGGATTGGGATTAGACACGCTGCTAAGGATTGTGTCCTGGTTGTGAGGGTCCGTGTTGCCCCATCCCTTGCTCGTACATGGACCTGATCTCAGGGCAGGGTCTCTATTGAGACTGGCAAGGTCTAGAAAGTCACTCCGGATGGATCCTTGTGCTAGGTGTTTCCAGTTCAGGGAGGGAAATGAGCCCCTGCTAGGTATTCACCTTGTATCCCCTACATGCTCCTTTCCTGAGGGAAAAGCTCAAGGAGGATTGGCGGACTTACCATTGCCACCTCATTCCTGTTTAGAGCTTAATCCTGAGGCTGGGACACTGAGGCAAGCTCACAGGAGGCCTGGGAGCCACTCTCTGCCTGTCTCAGTCCCCTGGCCTCCAGCACTGTGTGCACACACCCCTGACCCCATACTCCTACCCAAGCCTCAGCAAGATATCCCAAACCCAATGGGGGAAACTGAGGCCAGGAAATGGAATGTACTATAGCAAACAGAGCCTTAAATGTTTATCATCTCTGACTTTGAGTAACAGCTTCATCTTGGTGATCATGAACACGTTACGTTGTCAACCTATGACAGCATCCGTTTTCTTATCTTTCCAGTGGGGACAGTAATCGAAAGAGGGATTGTAGAGCATCTGGGTGGTTCAGTTGGCTAAGCATCTGCCTTTGGCTCAGGTCATGATCTCAGGGTCCTGGGATCAAGTCCTGCATCAGGCTCTCTGCTCCGTGAGGTGTCTACTTCTTCTACTCCTGCACACTATCTCTGCAAATAAATAAAAATCTTTGAAGAAAAGAAAAGAAGGATTGTAGTAGACTTAGGTGAGACAGTGTCTGTAAAGCAAAGCACCAGACATCATCTATGATCCCTATGAAATCCTCCACCCTCCCTCCCATAAAATTCAGATGAGGTCTACAGCAGATCCCGTTCCTCATCCAGAAGGCAGTGGGATTGGGAAGGTGGGTGCTGGGGATGCAAACAAATGTTTGCATTTCTGCAAATTCATATGTTAGAGCCCTCACTCCCAGTCCAGCTATATTTGAAGTAAGGAAGCAATTAAGGGTAAATGAGGTCATGAGGGTGGGGCCCGGAGGCCCTAGGATTAGTGTCCTTGTAAGAGAGCTGCCACCAGAGAGCTCACTCCCTCTCCTTATGCACGTGCACTGGGAAACACTGGGTGAGGATGTAGCAAGAAGGCCACTGGCAAGCCAAGCTGGAAAGAGAGCCCTCACCAGAAACAAAGGCAGCCAGAACGTTGTTCCTGGATTTCCAGCTCCCAGCACTGTGAGAAAATAAGTGTCTGTTCCGTAGGCTACCCAGTCTGTGGTATTCTTTAGAGCAGTCCCTGGAGGCTAATACAGTGGGAAATGGAAAGTCTACCATCCTCCAGGGTGATTATTAGGCCCTGCTTCTCCCTCCAGGATTTTTCTACGTGGCCCTCCTTGCACTGATGCTAATCTGCGGTAGCTCTTTACCCCTTTCTTCCAAAATTTCTACTGCATATCTGTGCTTCTCTCCAGGTCTCCTTCTCCAGAGTAAGGTAAACAGATTTAAGATGTTCTAACGGTTCTGAGGTGAGAGAGCAGGGCAAGGGGTCTGGGAAAAACAGATATAGCCTAGAGTATTTAAACTGGGTCTTGATGAATTTCCCATATTGGAAAATGGGCTAAGGCGATGCAGATGGATAATGGCTGGGGGTGGGGTTGACAAGGGAAGAAAAGGATCAAGTAAGAAGGAATGCTCTAGAACCACAGAGGGATTCATTCATCTTTCACTCAGTAGGTAGATATTTACCCCTTGCCCTGTGCTGGGGATACAGTATCTAAAGACAGAAATGGTCTCTGCCTGTCTGATCTCATGGTCCAGGGAAAGAGAGACAAGAAACAAGCAAAAAAGGCAAAAAAAAAAAAAAAAAAAAAAAAGAGACCATTATAATTTACAATTAGTGCTCTAAAAGACATAGAGTTTTGAAAAAGAATAACTTTTGGGAAGGGTATACTCAATGGTGAGGGTGGCCAAGGAGGACCTCTCTTCGCATGTTTACAGAATTGAAAGAAAGCCCCCGTGGTCAGAGCTTAGTAAGAGGAGGAATGGGATCCCTGGGTGGCGCAGCGGTTTAGCGCCTGCCTTTGGCCCAGGGCGCGATCCTGGAGACCCGGGAACGAATCCCACGTCGGGCTCCCGGTGCATGGAGCCTGCTTCTCTCTCTGCCTATGTCTCTGCCTCTCTCTCTGTGTGTGTGTGTGTGTGTGTGTGTGACTATCATAAATAAATAAAAATTAAAAAAAAAAAAAAAGAGGAGGAAGCGGGTCCTCAAGAGGCCAGAAGGGCTTTGGAGCATTAAAATGAAGTTTGGATTTATTCTCCAATAAATGGGGAATGCAGGGTTTTAAGCAGGAGGGTGACCACAATGTATTTATAGTCTAAAAGACGAATCTTTCTGTATTGGTTATCTATTCCTGTGTAGCAAATGGTCACAAATGTAGCTGTTCAAAACAACACCATGGACAAGTTACATTGTCACTCTTGAATCTCAGTTTTCCCATCTATTATGGGAGTAATAAGGCCTACTGCAGAATTATACTCAGGAATAAATGATCCCATGCTCATGAAGTATCTGCTCCAAAACCAAGGTTATAAGAAGACAGCCCATGAACTGTAGTGTTCAGCATAGCAAGGCCTGGCTCAAGCCAACCAACCTCACCAGGGACTGACGAATTGACAATACCGATACTGAAAACATATGAAGAATAACTGGCCATGCAGCCTGGAATGTTCCTATCATGTGGTTGACACATTTTCTCCTCTGAAAGGCATGCTTGCATGGGAAGACTGAGAAACAATTTTGTAAATTAAAAGGAGGGCAAAGAGAGGTGCTGTCTTGAAAAACCAGAGGCTCAAACTGTTAGGGCACTCACTCATGCTGCCCTTCCTGGTCTCAAGCAGAGACCGGGGCTTGCTCTGGGGGGGTCTTTCTAACACATAAAGCACACTCTGCTCCTGTTGTATCCTTAGGTGGGTTGTGACTGACTAGTTGTTCAGGCTATGTTTTCAGCTGTTCATATTCAGGGGCTGAGGATGCCGACCGTCCCCCGCCACAAGTGGATACAGGTGTTCCCCTGTTGACACAGCCTCCTGTAATGTTCCCTTTGGGTCATTGTCCAAGTTCATCAATTCTTACCAGTCCACTCACACAGTTACAGAATCCCAAGCTGGGTCATTGTGGAGGGTGGGAAGATATATTCACAGTACCATTTTATTTAACATATCCTAAATACACAATTTATTCAGTTTGGTGGCTTTACAGATTAGGAAACCCAGGCAGAGCAGACAGACATTCTCTGTCTAAGCAGGTGACAGAGACCTTGTCCCCGGGTCCTTAAGGATTCCCGGTCTCATACAGTGTCCACTCCAAGAGACCCTTGATGGGATGTGTTGTCAGACAGACCCACACTTTCCCAAAGAAAAGCTTTATGTATAGCTCAAATCCACCAAAACCAAACCAAAACCAAACAAAAAAACCACACACACACACACACACACACACACACACCCCAGCCGTTTCTCCGGATCATTCCAAGATCTGTCCACCCAAACGGGCTCCAGTGGAGTGTCCGCACAAGGCAGATCTCCCCAGGGGTGCCCTCCAGCACAACTCGTGCCTTGAACAACGCATCTCACCGCATCCCCCATACACGCGCGCGCACACACGCACATGCGCGCACCGCCGCCCCCGCGAAGCTTCCCAAGGCAGAGCCTCTCTTCCAAATCCCCCGTCCTGGTGGACTCCCCTGGCCTCTCCCTCCAGGGCACTCTACCCCCAGCGCGAATTCCGCGGATAACTCGGAAGCCGCCGCGGCGGCTGGGGCCGAGGGTCCGGGCGCCCCGCGGTCAGCTGGAGGCCGAGCGCACGGCGCAGCCTCGGCAGTTGGGCGAAGGGGCCGTCAAGCAGCTGCCTCCGCTGCCCCCTCCCGCCCCCGCCCCCCGGCTGCGCGCTCCCCGCCGCTCCGCCGCCCTGCCGCTGCCCCCCACCCCCCGCCACAGCTGCCGCGAGCGGACTCGGGAGGGCGGCCGGGGTCTGCGCGGGGACCTCTGTCCCCTCCCCCCGAGCTCGGCTGTCTGCAACGCCGGGGTGCCGGCTGCCGGGAAACAGCCTGGGCACGGAGGCTGGTACCCGCCGGACAGCCCAGGGGTCCCCTCACCATGCCCAGGAGCCTTCGTCTCTAGGTACGTGCACCTTCCGTGCGTTCTTGTTTTGCTACCGATTCCGCTTGCAGCCCGGGCGAGGGGCGTCCCGCGCGCGGGCCAGGTTGCAGGTTCGGAGCCGCGGGGCCGGCGTCCTCGGCGTCCTGCGCCCCGGAGGCTCCGCGCGGGTGCCCACAGGGGAGGGCCGCCAAGTTGCCGCGCCGAAAGGGACACGCACTTGTGCAGGCGGTGAGCTGGGGGGCGCCCGGGAGCGACGTGGTAAGGAGCCCGCGGTCGGTCGTGCCCGGGCGGGATGGGGAGTGGGGGTCCCGGGGCGGCCCCGGGGCTCACGCGCACCGCTGCGACCACCCGCGCTCCCGGGCGGGGGGGCGGCCTGCTGTCCCCCAGCACCTCCGGCATTGTTCTCGGGGTGCGGGGTCCCGCTAGGGCAGGAGCTCGGGCTCCAGGGTCTCGCCTTGCCCGGAGACTTGGCCGTGAACCAGCCTCTTCCCCGCGTGTCTGAAATCCACACAGGTGGGGGGTGGGGGCGAGATGACAATGGAGAGAAGAGGCGGGCGGACGCCGACCAGTGTCTGTAAGGATGGGGGGGGAACGATGCACCCAAGGACAGGAGCACCCCGCAAGTTTCTGTGCCTTGGGAGGGGCCTCGTGTCACCACGAGAGACTGTGGCCCCCTCGCCTCCTCCCGGGGCGGGGGAGCAGAGAGAGCAAGCCCGTTCACAGGGGGCGAGCGTCGGCCATCCAGATGTGAAGGTGGCAGCAGCGCCGCGACCCCTGGTGCCAAGGGGCAGCGCCCCGAGGGCCAGGAGAGCCGGTGGAAAACCGAGGGAGCCGGGCTGTTGGGGGGCGGGGATTGCAGAGAGGCAGAGAGGGGTCTGGCGGCGAGCGAGGCTCTGGTCCCGGGGACGCGCAAACGTACGTGTTGCTGGAGTGACCCAGGGGAAGTGCTTAAGGTTTTGATTGTGGGGCTCATGACAGTCTCAGGGAACATGTTGGGGCCGCCTTTCCTCCTGCTCCCTCCTTTTGCACGCTCAGATGCAGGCACCTGGTTGGAATCCTGGGACAGCGACCGACCATTGCCCCCATTCCCAGAGCGCCAGCGGTTGGCCCTCTCTAGGGGACTGGGCTGGGCACCTGGGGTCCGCATCTGCCCCTTTGTTACCTGACACGCAATCATTTCTTCCCTTTTGTTTTCTCTTCGGTTTCTCTGGCTCTGGGAAGGTGCCTCGTCTCCTCCCCCCCCCCCACCCCCACCCCGTATTCGCTTATTCACCCCCTTCCTCTCAGCCTCCTTGGGCCAGTTCACCCAGGAGCATACACATGATCCCGGCATTGTCTTCATCTCTGTTTCCGCGGCTGTCACAAGCAGGGGGCGTCCCCGTGAACCCTCTAAGAACCAGGATCGCCAGGCTATTCTCCAGCGGTTAATTAGGAAGCATCCAGTAGCCTTCCCCTTCTGTAGGAACAAATTGCAGGGGTGTGTCTAGGCGGGGTAAGAGCAGTCAGGGTGGGGATGGGGAGGGCCTCCCCCCTCTTCACCACTTCTCTCAGCCCAGCCCTCAGGGTCAAGCCTCCTGTGCTCCTGCTGGGCTTGCCCTTCAGCTGAGAATCTGCCAAATTCTGGCCCTGCTCAGGGAAGGTAAAGCAAATGTCTGTTGTCCAAACATCTGAAAATGGGACCATTGGAGAATCAGCTCAGTAAACACAGGCTGCCTATATTGCTTTTCCAAAAGACCCCCCACCAACTGGTGTCGCCTCACTCTTTCTCTGACACTCCAGTGTGAGATTTCCCTTTGCATATTTTATCCTTAGTATAAATATAAAGAAATACTAAGCCAGAGCGAGGAATAACTGCAAGCATCCACTAAGGACTTGCATAGCATTCTGAGTACCCAAACACAGATTCCAGAAACGGCAACCCTTCCTGGGGTTGACTGCAAAGTTAAATTCCTTCCAGCAGAAAAGAGACGCATCCCCTTTCACAGGTGACCTAGAGAAGCCAAAGGGGCTGGGAGGGAGCTATTTATGTCTATACATGTTGGTAGCTAATCTCGCATAAAAATTCCACTCTTTAGTATTGAAGTCCCTGGGTTTGGGGCCCTGCCTGTGACTGCCAGGTGTCCTCCCCTAAATCTGAGTCACTTCATGGAAACATCCCTACTATGGTAAAACCCCACAGCCCAGCTGTGATACCAACCACATGCCGACTTCTAAATGTAACCAAGTCACTTCTCTGTTATATTTTGGTTTAATTCACAGATTATTGGCTCATCTTTCAGTGTCAGAGACTAAAACCCAGACAAAGGCAGTTACGGAGAGTGAGCAGAGCAGCTTGCTCGTTTTATAATTAAGTGGCCAGATCCATCAGATCAGGCAAACAATAGTCCCTTGGGTTGAAGAGTTTGCAAACCAGTGTTTTATTTTACTGTTCATTGCATTCAGGGGGTTGGGGAAAAAAATAATAAAGCTGTTTTGTTTTCATTCTGAAAATAAGTCAGGAGTCTAAAACCAGCTTCTTGCTTTTCTTGGGAGGAAGTGGTGGTAGAAGTGAAAGTCCATTTTATTGAACACAATGGGTGCTCCTTGGGGCTACAGCAGATTTGACTTTCCACTTGAGCTTCCTCTGCGCTAGTGGTCTGAGCAGGGCCTCGTGCTTCTGAATAGCTTCTTGATCAACGTTATGTTCATCTGCCAAGCTGAACTCCATGAGCTAGAGGAGATAGACAGCTTGTGTTTGTGGCCATTCAACCAGAAAAGAATACCAGCTGAAAACAGACAAGCAGGGGAATTGGGGAGGGAGGTAGGGAGAGGAGGTATAGATAGGCCAGCAGCACATATAATTGGTTCCCCAAGGGCAAATCTGGATGTGGAATGGTGTCATAAAGCAGTTGTCATGTAAACACCCCACAATGTGATTATTAGAAAGATCTAATCAGAAAGGAAAATGATTATGATTATGGGCCTTTCTTTTTCTTTTTAAGTAGGCTCCACACCCAGCATGGAGCCCAACACGGGGCTTGAACTCACCACCCTGAGATCAAGACCTGAGCTGCGACCAAGTTTAACCAACTGAGTCACATACACACGCCCCCCCCCCTTTTTCTTTAACAGTTTTATTTATTTGAGAGACAGAGAGAAAAGGGAGCATGAGCAGGAGGAAGGCAGAGGGAGATAGAGAAGCAGATTCCCTGCTGAGCAAGGAGTCTGAGCAAGGGGCTCTACCCCCGGATCTTGGGATCATGACCTGAGACAAAGGCAGATGTTTAGCCAACTAGGCCACCTAGGCACCCCACTTCTTCTTCTTCTTCTTTTTTAAGTAGAGTATATGCCTTTCATCTGGAGGGAGCCCTCCTCTGGCTCTTAATTCCCCTCCACTTTCGGAGTCATATCCTTGCAGGCGGTTTCTTGGGACAACATTCTACCCCTGAAAATGAAAACCTCACCATTGTCTACAGGGAAGCATTCAAGTTTATTCAACTGAACAAAAAATCACTCGACACATTTATCTTTGATGAATTAATTTGGAAACACCCACACATCCTCTTCCCGGCTACGAAGTTCCTCTCTAGGTTAATGGCCAGGGTTTCTTTGGTCACAGTACACTCATCCCAATTTAGTTGGAAACATTCCCTAGAAATCAGAGATGTTTTTCTCAAGAGTTTTGCAGGCTTTCTAGAAAAGATCATTTTACATATGGCCCGATGCTGGGTTACCCTCCAGAGGAAGGAAACCCTGGACCCATTAGGAAAAGAAGCCACTCCAATTTATTTTATTGTGCATTGTTTACATGACACTGATGAGGACTGCGTGGAGGTGAATATTTTCACACCTTCATTACATTAATTAAAAAAGGAAATTAGATTTTTTTAAAACAGTGAAAGCAAATGAGATGCAATGTGTCTGTGTTACATTCCACAAGATCAAAACGAGCTCTCTGCTAGACCAAGGAGTGAGGAGCCTTAGACAAAGGGAATATTTTTCACACATTTAGCATTCTAAAATATAATATAGTGATTAACAATCATATTTATTTCTGAGGTGGATTTGAAGTTCAGGTCTGCAGTATTATGTAATATAGGGAAGTACTAATTTTTTTTTTTTTTTCATTTTAAGCACTTGTTAGTATACTGAGCACTCTTCTGGGATCTGGCCAAAGTTAGATTTTTCATTCAATGTAAAAGTGTAAGATACTGATTCCAGGGAGTGCCCAGTCTGGAAGAAAAGTGGGGAAGACCCATTTGTGTTGAACAGGCTGCTGTCCACACATGTCCTGGGTACATCTGCTGCTGCAGCATAATTATTAATAGCTCCCTCTTTCACTCAGAATGTTCTGGGTTGGACAACAAGTTACCTGGTCACCCTAGAAATAAGGAACATAGGTTTAGGTTAGAGGAAGGAGAAGGTGGTGATCGGAGTAGCAGGTGGAGATCTCATCCCTGAGGGAGTTGTAGGCGTAGAGATGAATGGAAGGGAAAAGGGGAGATTCACCAGATGGGAAGAGTAGAGAGAATGTCAGCTCCCTGAGGACACAAAGGCTCCATTTCCCTTGTTCCTGTATCCTCAGGGCTCGCGTGCTTGTGGCAAACAAGAGGCATCAAATGGTAGCTAACTGCCTGTGACTTAGCTTTAAGACCAAGACTGAAGGTGAGAGAGCTCAGAACAGTGAGGAGGCATGCCTGGCAAAGGTCAGTTGGGAACAATTATGAAACGAGGCTATTAATAATGCTGAGATTGCTAAAACAAAGCTGACAGTGATCATTCCAAGAACCAGCCTATGTGCAGACAAACAATGTCCTGTAACTCTTTCTTGTATATGCCACTTATTTTTATTGCCTCTAGCCTAGAGGTGCTCTCTTCCTTCTCCAGCAAATTGTCCGGAAGGAACTGAAGGAACAATGACCCCATTCTCTTCAAGCTTGTTTCCTTCTCTCCTGTCCTCTAGGAGGCTTTTTGGATGGGAGGCAAGGCCAGGGGCATAGTGCAGGGCGGGGGAGGGGGTGCCTTAGAAATACAAAAGCAACGCAGATGAATGAACAGAACACCTGCTTTTTTCCTTCTCCTAGCTGGAAGGAGTAAATTCAAAGTGACAGTTTCATGGAGCTAGTGCAATTCCCAAAGGGTTATTCCCAGTATAGCATTGGATTTCCCTGCTTTTTGCTACATATGAAGGCCTGGAGTCACATCACCTCGGCTTGAACTGCACCTTCTAATTAATGTGACACACACTAGGCTTCCTGCTGGTATGCAGAGGTTCAAGGTTAAGTGCTCTAAGTGAAGATTCCAGGACAATTACCAGCTGGTAACCCTTCAGTGGCAATGCCATACTTCTAGTTTATAAGGTTGTCGGTTCTAGTTTATAAGGTTTAAGCCACTTTGGAACGATTCTTATATTTCCAAGTTCTAAGCTAATGTTGTGTTGTCTCAGGGATGCTTCATCCTCAGAAATAAGCAGAGCTTAGAAAAGAGAGAAAGGGACACATGCAGGGGGATAGCACTGAGAAGGTGCATCAGGGTTCAGGTGTAGACAGCAGAACCCGCTCAGCAGAAAGGATGTAAAATAAAATGGCTCACAGAATTGTTGGGTCACACTCCTGGTGGAACTTTCCAGAACAACTTTAAAAGGCACATTGTGACATTGGGTCACTTATGAAGCCACTGCCTAAGCAATCATCAAGAAGCTGCCTGCCGATTGGAGAAGTCACTGGCCCCAGTCACGGTCAGGAAGCAGCTAGTAAGGAAGCTGGCACAGAAAAAGCCAGGTGGTCCAGGAGGCTGCTTGCCAGCACTCACCATGGAGAAGCAGAAGCACAGCACGGCAGGCAAGATAAAGTCCACCTCCCCAAAGATATCCACATCCTCATCCCCAGAACCGCCGAATATGGGACTTTGCAACTGTAATAAAATCCAGTATCTTGAGATTATCCTGGATTCTCTAGGTGGGCCGGGTCTCATCACATGGGCCCCTCAAAGTGGAGGAGCTTTTCCACTGTGGTCATATGGCTACTGAAGAAGGCTAGGAGAGATATAACATGTCCTGCTTCGAAGATGGAAGCCATGGGCCACACAGCAGGAATGTGGGTGGCCCCAGAAGCCAGGAAAACAACGAAATGGATTCTCTCCCTGAAGCCTCCAGAAGGGAACACGGTGTGCTGAAGCCTTGAGTTTAGCCAGTGGGGGACCCATGTCACACTTCTGATCTCTGGAACTGTAAGATAATAAATGTGTGTTGTCTTAAGCTGCTAAGTTTGTAGTAATTTGTTACAGCAACCGTAGGATACAGATACGTGCAGCCTCCCCATCCCTGCTGCCTTCGAATCTCCTGCAAGTGTGCCTGGAGGAACCCCCCACGTGTCACACGTGGGATCCTGGCTGCAGGGTGCCTAGGAAATGTTGCTATGTGCTCCCAGAGCTTCAGTCAGAAGGTGTCTTACCCAGGCAGTTGGAGTGATGTCAGGTGCCAATCACGGATGTCCAGTGCAGCTGCCATGGAGAGCCGGGGGAGCCTGGGAAGCCACAAGCACCACACCCCTAAGCACCCTGCTCTAAGGGACTACAGCATGAGGCAGAACAGAAGTAGATGCCTGAGATTTTTTGGAAGTTTAGCAAGTGTTATTAAGTCATTCAAGCACAGAAGGGAGGAGAGAAGGCCTCAGAATAGCCGCGGATTTCCCATACTAGAAGTTACCATCTGATTTGTTAGAGATCTTTGGCCGGATGGTATGAAGGAGAGATTGCACATAAGTTTCCGTGTCAAGGATAAATGTTGGTTTGCTATAGTTTAACTCTTAACTATATACAGTCAGTCTGTAGGGCAGATTATATTTTCCAAAGATGTCTTCAAGAGGATATCCATCCAGCATACCCTTCCTACAAAGTGACTTTGAGACTCTTTACAAGGAGAAATGAGGTCTATGAGTCTATGTTCCCTTCCCTCAAATTGTGACTCTTTATGCTAATAGAAAACATGACCTCCAAGGCTAGATAGGTCATAAAAAACAAATCAGCTTCTACTTTTTTGGCTAGAATGCTAGTAAGCTGTCTGACTTTCCCAAAGCTACTACACCTTGAGGAAGCCCACACTAGCTGAGCGCATACATAGGCTGGAGACTATAAGAAGAGAGAAAGATGCATGGCCAGCTCCTGGCTCCTCTCATCCTACTGCTCCACGTCGAGCCACCATTGGACTGCAAACCAGACCCTGAGCCAGAATAGTCCAGCAGAGAGCCCTTCCCAGGTCCTGACTCACTTGTTGTTTTAGGCCACTACATTTTGGGATGATTTATCACGCAGCAATAAATAACTGGATTGGCCCATACAGTCAGATGCAGAACAAAGGTCAATTAAAATCATCTTGTGCTATTCCTGTCCCATTTCTTCACTCTGGAGAAATAGCATGGTAGCTGTCAGTAGTAGAATAACCAAATCAAAAGCCCACTTTCTCCTGTAGAATATCAGCCTAAGAAACTCATTCTTAAAATGTATATCTGAAAGGGGCACCTGAGTGTCTCAGTCGGTTAAGTGTCTGCCTTCAGCTCCAGTCCTGCTCTCAGGGTCCTGGGATCAAACCCCATGTCCAACTCCCTGCACAGCAGGGAGCCTGCTTCTCCCTCTCCTTCTGCCCCTCCCGCTGCTCATGCTCTCACTCTCAAATGAATAAATAAAAAATCTTTTAAAAAGTGTATATCTGAAGCAAACCATCGCAACTTTTGGTTTGTTTGTTTTCATAGAACTGGTAGCAGTGAATGGTTTCAAACTACCTAATCCAACATGTGAATAAGCAAGAATCCAAATAACTTCTATTTATTTATTTTTTACGTTTATTTATTTATTTACGTATTTATTTATTTATTTATTTATTTATTTATTTAAGTAATTTTGATGCCCAACATGGGGCTTAAACTCATGACCCCAAGAACAAGAGCCGCGAGCTCCTCTGATGCAGAGCCAGCCAGGCGTAACTCCCCTCCAAATAACTTCTTTTTAAAGTAGAGCTGCCTCAGTGTGTCCCGTAAAAGTGCTGCAGACCTTGACCTGGGGGAGTCCTCAAATTGAGGACCCACTAGGGAGGTGGGCAACAAGAGACAAAATAGTAGCTGGCTGGCCCACAGGGACCTGGGCCCCAAGGTGCAGTCAGACACGCTGGAGCCTGTTCTCTCTGCAGGCTGATTGCTTTTTTTTGTTTTCCTACCACTTCTTTTCTGCACAAACCTCCTTCCCTGATACCTTAAGTTTATTGTTCCCAAAGTCCAAGTTCAAGACCCCCTTGATACTAGAATGCGGTCATACATTAGTCCAGGTGATATGGCCATGTGGTCTGTGGATGTTTGCAGTTTTCAACAGCTTTTGTCACATCGTGTCCAACTGAAACCACGGACCCCTGTGACATAGAAGGACTCCCAGTAACTCCCACAGAAGGACTTCCCACTCCCCAGAGTGGGAAGCAGAATGGAAAGATGAAGCAGCTTGTCCGAGATCACAGTGCTGGTGTGCATAAGGGGCTGGGTCGGCACTGAGTGTCTCCACTCCTCATACGGGGCCTGTCAGCCTCAGAATATCCACTCAGCTGGCCTCTGTGGCACAAACAATGTTAAGCTAGAGAGAGGGAGAAGTGATTTGTTCTGCTTGCCCACCACGTTCAATCACCAAGATATGGGTTATTTGAATCCAAATTCCCTAAGAGCCTGAAGTCTGATTATTTTCTCTAATTACCTAAATACTTTCCATTTGATACTGTGTTTTGCAAGTAAACAGTGCCCCTAAAATGACATAAGAAGGGTCAGGAACTGCTCCTGTTTCAGGCTCCCATGACATTTCCAAAAAAGTTTGACCTTTGAGTTTTGTCATAATGATCTTTGGCCTAAAATAGGGTAGAAATGACATGGGCTGTTTCTTTTTCAAGGGTTTGGTTTTTTGTTTTGTTTTGTTTTGTTTTGTTTTGTTTTGTTTTGTCTTAAAGATCCTCAGTGTGTGTTTCTTCACATTAAGATATTTTCCAGATGTAATATTTTTTGGCTCTGATGGTTGCAAAGTGATTCTTTCCCCAACTGATGGAAGAGACCAGCCAAAGCAGAAGGAGGCTAAGGGGCTGCATTAACTCAAGATGCTTCTGTGTATCTGAAGTATAGTTATTGAGCTCGAGGTACTGAAAAAAACATATTGAAGAAATGTGTAGCTTTTGACTTATGGAACTAGTTTCATCCTTTACAATCTAGCGGGGGAGGAATAGACCCCGGTAGACCTTGCACACGTAGATTCTGCATACAGCAAAAAGGACCCTCCCTCCATCATTTCCCTGTAGGTGAATCACGTGTGGCACAGGCCTTCCTGGGCACAGAAGTGTCTGAAGTCGTTACAGTTTTTAAAAATAAATGCAAAATCTGAGTTACAGATGAGGGTACAGGTATGTCACATTGCATGATGACATAAAGCCCCCTTGCATCATGAAACACCCAATCTAAATAAAAACATTTTCTGTAATAGTAATCTTAATAATAATAGCTACCACTTAATGGCATTTCCAGTGTGTCAGGCTCCTGTGTCAATTTCCTGAGTCCTCATAAGGACCTAAGGTCATTCCCATTATCATCTCCAGTTTATAGATGAGAGACATGAGGCCCAACAAGACTCATAAAAGCAGAGCACAGTTTTAAACCCGGGCTATCTGGCATCAGAGTCTGGGCTGTGTCTACAGATGTAAATACATAAAGACCCCAAATTCACAGTTCCCACAGGAACTCTCAGTTGGTAGCATGCTCAGGAAGCCCGAGTCTCCCAACATAACAGCAGGACTGTCATTGCCAGATCACCTGGCATAGCGACTCAGTCCTCAAAGACTGTCCATGCAGTTCTCAGGCTGAGGTTCTCAGTTGCTATCAAGGCTTCTCGAGATTCTCCTGTAATCACTGGGAAGCTTTTTTACCTTGTCCAGCCAAAAGGTTCAGGATTCCAGTTAGGTGAGCAGCGTGTCTGAACAGGTACCCAACAGAGAGAGGGGACTGGTACAATCCTCCGAGTAGACCATGCACCCTGATAAATCCCACCTTGTCATTGACAAGCCTCCTTTCTCATTGTACATGACTGACCCGCCCGATGCCCCAGAGATCTGAGCTGCTCCAAAAAGGTGGAGGGAAATAGAGAAAAAGCAAAGGAAAAAAGGGATCAGTCGTTCCTTTTCATAAACACTATTATTGTCTGATCCACACCCACATGTAAGGTATCCCCTGATCAGTTTTGTGTTAGTTATCATATGGGGGAAACCAGGATTGTGGTTAATTCATGCAGTTTTAATTTATGCATGGGAAAATTATATGGGGTAATTACCTGTGGTTGAAGAAAAATAAATCATGTCAGATCTGCTTAATCCTTGCATGGTTTGCCCCTCCATCTCTCTTTCAGAAAACATTCAACGCGGTAAGCAGTGTGTGCGATGTGCAAATTTGCATGGGTTCTCCCTTTGATGTGCATCACCAATAGAGTCCTCAGGTTCGGACTGACCGGACTTCAATATCATTCCCAGGACAATAGCTTTCATGTACTGACTTAACTCCTGGTTCATCTTTTCCAGAAGTGCCCATTGTTCAAGTCTGTCTGAGATAAATTATCTTCACAGGCCATGTGTTAGCTGGAGGGTAATTTCTTTTGTGGGAATAATTCAACGGGAAGGATGATGATTTCCTTTGTCGAAAATGATGGGGGATTTATAGTTGTGATCACTGGATTCCATGCTGTCTCCGAACCCCTGTGATTCAGTGGCTCCCAAAAACTAAAAGTGAAACCAGCAGCTAAAACAAATGATGTGGCATTGAGTAGACAGGGATGGAAATACCCTTGTGACTTTTGCCAAGCAATAGATGGTTTGAACTCATCTATAAGAATGCAGAGAAGAATAAGACTTGGTGAAGGTTTGCTTAATAAATTATACTCTGTGACTTTTCAAACATTTGAGGCAGACTGCGATAATGTACAGTTTAAAAAAAGAATTAATATTCGTGCTACAATTGAACTGTAAGTTTTGCCCTGAACTTCCTTGAAGCCAGGTGAAAGGGAGTCTGTGGTAGATTATCACTTCTGTTATTGCTGTCAAAAAGATGGACATACAAAGCACAGCAGTTCCTCAGAGGGCAGATTCCCCTGGGAATGAACCATAAAAGAAATGTCTTATGTGGGAACTTACATATATCCCTGCTGGAAGCCTGATGCAGGACTCGGTCCCAGGACCCCGGGATCATAACCTGAGCCAAAGGCAGATGCTCAACCACTGAACCACTCAGGTCCCCTTCATTCTTATTTTCTTATCCCTCCACAAGATTCCCCTAGAGAGAAACGAACAAGGGGTAGTGGAAGGGGAGGTGGATGGAGGGATGGAGTGATTGGGTGACGGGCACTGAGGGGGGCACTTGACGGGATGAGCACTGGGTGTTATACTATATATTGGCAAATCGAACTCCAATAAAAAAATATACAAAAAAAAAAAAAGATTCCCCTAGAGATCGAAAAGGAGCAATCAAAGGCCAGTTCATGAAGAGAAAAAGAACATGAATATTTGGCCCTCAATTGCTATTGTTTAGAAAACAATGATCCTACTTTTCTAAGGCAAGGTTATATGCCCTAATCAGATGTTGTCTTCAGGGGCAGTTAAGTATGACTCACTCCTTGCCCACCACCCCACATCCCTCTCCCAGGGGAGCCCAGCTCAGACAATTGAGTCGCAATTCCGTAATAATCTGGTTACTGTGCCAGAATTTCTCACTTGAGATCTTAGGTTCTAGCAAAACCAACTTGATTAGCAAAATAAATATATCATAAAAACATAAAACTCTTGTTGTTTAGGTAAGACCATTAGTGTTTTTATTCTTGATTTTAATGAGGATGACAATGATGGGGATGATGATAGTGGTGATGGTAATGATGGTGACAGGCATTATTTTCACTGCGCATATACTTTGCTTTACAAGCCTGATGTCCCTCAATCCTCATAAAGACTTTAAGACATAAATGTTATTATCCACATTTTACAGAAGAGAAAACCATTGTCCCAAGGTCAATTTCCCAAGGTCAATGTCTCAAGGAGGAGATGCACCCCAGTTGTGTGACTGCAGACTGATTCTGTAACCACGTACCACACAACTTGATGGGTCTTCGTGTGCATGTACATGTTCAAGCTTCTAGATCCTGCTGCTTCCTTATTCTTACTTGCTCCTTTCTCTGCCCCTTACAAAGCCCTGGCTATAGGATCCTCTAAAATTCTGTATAACTTGAGACCCTGTATTGACTAGAGCTTCAATGGCATGAAATTGCTGAGTCCACTCTCAGGAAGTAAGTAATACTTGCAGGTACAACATTTATACGTGCTCTTCATCTGCTAGGATGAATGCTCTTACATAAACCATTGACTCCAGAAGTACTAACAGAAACATAACTGTAAAGGTAATACTGCCCTTTCTTGTTGCGGATATTAATTGTGGCACACAATGTAATCTGGAATCCAGCTCTGGAGGATGGCAGAAGACTAGGATATGGTGACTGACTGTGTCTAGCCACCTATCTACATGGTTGCCCCCTTTCCTCATCACCCTGAGTACCCCAGGCTGAACAGTTGGAGGGCATCTGCTCTTGGGTCTGGAACACCCACATTGCTAACTCAGAAACAATAGAGCCATCCTGCCAAATGATATTTTTTGATGCATAGAAAAATTCTATCCCTCCACTGGTTCAAGATACACTCTTATGTGAATTCATGTCATTTTTGAAAGACATTTTGAAAGTTCACATTTTGAATTGTGCTCATCCTATTTGATTGTACTCAACACCCACATTCAATGTTCTCTGTACTTTCAATTCCAAAGTCTGAGAAGAGGTTTGAGAAACATACAGTGTGGATGACATCCTTCAAAAAAGAAAACGTTCAGAGCAGCTGATTGTCTGGAGGACATTCACCGAAAAACTATCAAATCATACCATAGAAAATCAACTCTTAAAAATGCCTGTTTAGGGGTAAAATATCCTAGGATCCTGTACCGTATTTAATACCAACTGCATTTTTAAAAAAGATATTTTTGTTAAGTAATCTCAACACCCAATGTGGGGCCCAAACTCATGACCCTGAGATCCAGAGTCATGTGGTCTACTGACTGAGCTGGCCAATCAGCACCTCCCAACTGTATTTTTTATTTTTTTTTATTTTTTTTAATTAATTTTTATTGGTGTTCAATTTACCAACATACAGAAAAACACCCAGTGCTCATCCCGTCAAGTGTCCACCTCAGTGCCCGTCACCCATTCCCCTCCAACACCCGCCCTCCTCCCCTTCCACCACCCTTAGTTCGTTTCCCCGAGGTAGGAGTCTTTATGTTCTGTCTCCCTTCCTGATATTTCCCAACATTTCTTTTCCCTTCCTTTATATTCCCTTTCACTATTATTTATATTCCCCAAATGAATGAGAACATACACTGTTTGTCCTTCTCCGATTGACTTATTTCACTCAGCATAATACCCTCCAGTTCCATCCACGTAGAAGCAAATGGTGGGTATTTGTCGTTTCTAATGGCTGAGGAATATTCCATTGTATACATAAACCACATCTTCTTTATCCATTCATCTTTCGATGGACACCGAGGCTCCTTCCACAGTTTGGCTATTGCGGCCATTGCTGATAGAAACATCGGGGTGCAGGTGTCCCGACGTTTCATTGCATCTGAATCTTTGGGGTAAATCCCCAACAGTGCAATTGCTGGGTCGTAGGGCAGGTCTATTTTTAACTCTTTGAGGAACCTCCACACAGTTTTCCAGAGTGGCTGCACCAGTTCACATTCCCACCAACAGTGTAAGAGGGTTCCCCTTCTCCGCATCCTCTCCAACATTTGTGGTTTCCTGCCTTGTTAATTTTCCCCATTCTCACTGGTGTAAGGTGGTATCTCATTGTGGTTTTGATTTGTATTTCCCTGATGGCAAGTGATGCAGAGCATTTTCTCATGTGCATGTTGGCCATGTCCATGTCTTCCTCTGTGAGATTTCTCTTCATGTCTTTTGCCCATTTCATGATTGGATTGTTTGCTTCTTTGGTGTTGAGTTTAATAAGTTCTTTATAGATTTTGGAAACTAGCCCTTTATCTGATATGTCATTTGCAAATATCTTCTCCCATTCTGTAGGTTGTCTTTTAGTTTTCCAACTGTATTTTTTAAATAGGAAAGTCAACTGTTCTTGATTCCCCCTGCATATATTATATAGTCTCTATCACTAAAGATTAGCTCAGTTTGGTAATTCAATTTTCAAGAGATTAGAGAATGCACAGGACCCAGGTAAATTATAAAACTCATGAAATCAACTCCTGTGAAGACTTTCTCCTCTGGGAGATGCACAGGGAGTCTCAACCCAGGCCATATTAAACTAAAAATGACTTGATAATACATTTTCATCACCATTACGATAAAAATAGCAAATGCTTATTCACTCTTCTAAGCACTTGATATTCGTTGACCTATTTACTCTTCACAGCAACCTGTGAGCTTGGGCTTCTTTGTCATCCCCACTTTATAGGTGAGGTCACTGAGGTCTGGGGAGGTTAAGCAATCTGTCAAGGCTGCACATAGAAAGTGGTCCTGCTAGCCACAAACCCAGGCAGGCTGAGTTCTTCTGTCCCAATATACCTGAGATAGAAGGCATTACTTTTTTCTTTTTTTTTTTTTTTTAAGAGAGAGAGAGTGAGTAGAGTGGGAGGAGGGCCAGAGGGAGAGAGAAATCCTGAAGCAGATTCCCTGCTGAGCATGAGGCCCATGGGAGGCTTGATCTCATGACCCTGAGATCATGACCTGAGCTGAAATCAAGAGCCAGATGTTCAACCAACTGAGCCACCCTAGGGCCCCCTAGAAGGCATTACTTTTAAGTCTTCACAAGAATGGAAAAGTTTTTCTTTTAAATTAATAGATTCCCAGAGCCATTCCCTTTTTCTGTCATTCAGTAAAGATACAATTATATCCTATTTTTCTGGTGAAGACTTGCAAATCCTTTTTTAATATTTTTATAGTGGAATTGGAATCATGTAACCAGAGACCCATTGATGACTTAATTTTTTTAGATATTGAATGAATGGAATGGAGATATGATCAGTGATCACTGCATACCATGTGCACAGAGAAAATGCAAATCCTGGGAAGATTTTTTAAGAAGTACCCAGGCCCCACCCAGATCAGCTAAATAGAAATCTCTGGGGATAAGGCTCAGATAGTGACACTTTTAAAAAGCTCTCTAAGTAAATAATAATAACAACAACAGCAACAACAACAACAACAACAATAATAATAATAAAAAGCTCTCCAGGTGACTCTAATATGCAGCCAGGTTTGGGAACTTCTAAATTAGGTGTTGCAATAAATTGGGCTTTTTCTAGAGGTTATTGATAGTTACAGCAATAGGAAGCTACAGAGGCTGGGATGTAGGTTAAATATTTATTTCAGTGTAGCAGATGTTTTCAAATAAACCAAATGACTGAGTTGTTAACAGTGGTCATGATTTTCTGGATTTAACCATAAGAGTATAAGGCACAGGGAAGGCATTACCTCTGAATGGCAAAGATTGCCTATTTATTTTTGTTGAATCTAAAATGCTGTCATAGCACGAATGGGTGGCTCAGTCAGTTAGGCATCTGCCTTTGGCTCAGGTCATGATCTCAGGGCCCTGATCAGGGGGGAGCCTGCTTCTCCCTCTCCCTCTGCACTTCCCCCTGTTTGTGCTTGCTAGCTCTCACTCTGCCTCAAATAAATAAAGAAAATCTTTTTTTTTTAATGCAGTCATTATCGTTACACTGTGGTGTTAACCCATAACGAACATCCTGTTGTGGGAATGGTTATAAAATAAGAAAGTACACTGTGAGCAGGCTAATAGACAAGTATCAACCATTCTTCCTGAGCCATCTGAATACCTGATGACTACCGATGGGTGATGCTTGTGGGGCACCCTGAACACCGATGATCCTCTACTCCAGGTTGATGGGAAGTCATGTTAAGAAATAGGCAAAGAATACTTGGGGAGGATTTCTGCCTTCTCGGCTGAAGGGAAATAGAGTTGGGTGGACACAAGACCACATCTGGGAGGTAGACACTCAGATTCTAGTTCCGGGTCTTCCAACAGTCTTGTGGAATGGTGGCCCACGGGGCAGTTTCCTTCCCTATGCAGCAGGAATCGTGACAACTATCATTACCTGATAGGGCTGCAGTGGGATATAGAGTGGCTGTCAAAGCATTTGGAAAAGAGGAATCTGCAAACCTAAAATGTTATTACCAATCTCCTCTTTGGGGCCCTGAGGCACTGCTAGAGACACATATGGCTGCTTAGCCACAGGAAGGTGAACCATTCCATTTTCATGTCCAAAAGGTCACTTATTCTAAGGTCTTAATTTAGCACCTGCTACTACATTCTTTAGAAAGAAGCTCCATTTGCTGCAAAAGGTGTCTCTGTCAATTGACTTGAATGTTTACCTTCCCTACACAGAGATTATTTCAATTTTTTTTTGTTTTTGCATAGCTCTTATTACCCAGTCCCACACCCAGTCCCAGTTTGCTTTATGCATTTGTTTCTGCATGTTCTGACTGCCTTCCACCTCCTGTCCCCTCGTCTATGATAAAAGTCTCACAGTACTCCCGGAAGCTTCTCTCTCTCAATCCAGAGAATGGAGTAAAAATCTGAGGCTCCCAAGGACGTCTGGGTGGCTCAGCGGTTGAGCGTCTGCCTCCAGCTCAGGGCGTGATCCCGGAGTACTGGGATTGAGTTCCGCATCAGGCTCCCTGCATGAAGCCTGCTTCTCCCTCTGCCTGTGTCTCTGCCTCTCTCTCTCTCTCTCTGTGTGTCTCTGATGAATAAATAAATAAAATCTTAAAAAAAAAATCTGAGGCCCCCTGACCACACAACTCCCTTTCTGTTGGCCTATTCCACGCCTAGGAGACATGGTTCAAGTTTAGAGTTCCTGTGTTTACACAGATGTTGGCCTGAGTGCAGTGGAAAATTAGGTGGATTTGGAACCTAAAGCCAGTTAATTTGACCATCAGTGTGGTCAAATTATAAACTTCTTGTTTGCTTTGAAGTGGGATAGAGTAGACCCACCAAGCTAAAAGGCCAAACAAAATCTCCTTCTCTTTCTAGAGAAAATAGACAAATTTTCCTTCTCGGTGACCTCATCTTTATCTGCACCAGCATCTGAGCAACACAAGGCTTATCCTGCTTTGCATGCATCTTGCATTCAACATTCTTCCATTTACTGTGTCCTGAAGTGCTCCATAAATGGGGCGAAAGTTAAGAATCACTGTCTCCAAAGTCATCCTTGCCAGCTTTATGTTAGATGAGTGTCCTCATACCCATATGCTACTTGGGATTGTCTTATTTTTCCAGTACTGGGCTAGTAGACACCCAATAAATTATTAAAATATTCAATAAATAGACTTAATAGAGCAAATGGAATAATAGATTCCTGACTATTCCTGCATCCCCCAGTTGCAACTGTTGTCAAGAATTTGCCACCCCTGCTCCACCTATCCCTTTTGTTTTTGTGGTTGAAGCATTTTATTTACTTTTTTGTTTTATTTTTTAAATTTAAATTCAATTAGTTAACATAGAAATGTATTATTGGTTTCAGAGGTAGAGGTCAGTGATTCATCAGTCTTACATAATATCTAGTGCTCATTACATCATGTGTCCTCCTTAATGTCCATCACCCAGTTACCCCATCTCCCTTTTGTTTATTATTATTTTTTAATTTATTTATGAGAGACACAGAGAGAGAGAAGCAGAGACACAGGCAGAGGGAGAAGCAGGCTCCATGCAGGGAGCCCGACATGGGACTCAATCCTGGGACTCCAAGATCACACCCTAGGCCAAAGGCAGGCACTAAACTGCTGAGCCACCCAGGGATTCCCCTCCTCCCCCATCTCCCTTTTCTAAATTTTTTTTAAATTTTTATTTATTTATGATAGTCACAGAGAGATAGAGAGAGAGGCAGAGACACAGGCAGAGGGAGAAGCAGGCTCCATGCACCGGGAGCCCGACGTGGGATTCGTTCCCGGGTCTCCAGGATCGCGCCCTGGGCCAAAGGCAGGCGCCAAACCGCTGCGCCACCCAGGGATCCCCCATCTCCCTTTTAAAGCAAATCTAGACATTAGGTCGTTTCACTCCTATACCCTTTGGTGTGCATCTCAAAAGTATGGACATTTTCTTACATAATCCTTATTCCATTTCATACCTAAACAATTGGCAATTGTTCTTATTAATATCTATTTCATATTAAAATGGCCCAAGGGTCTCAAAAACGACCTTTGTTCTGTTGGTTTGTCATCATGATCCAAATAGGATTCACACATTGCATCTCGTTGGTATGTCTGTTGAGTCTCTTGTCTTTCTCCCCTCTCTTTTTCCCCTGAAAGAAATTATTTGATCAGTAAGGAGTCTGGGGTCCTGTAAAGTGGTACCAGGGAAGTCTGTTCCCTGTTCTATTTCTCCGAGGCTGTCCAAAGAATCATCAGCTCTCATTCTGTTTATAATTTTTGCCCAGCCTGTTGGGATGGGGAGGATAGAGGCAGTGGGTAGGGACCCAAGAAGATGAGTGACAACCACTTTCTTACCAGAGAACCAGAGAAAAAATTTAAAAGACAAGGGCTGACAGAAGGCCAAGCATTGCACAGTGATATCTGAGTCCCAGAAAACTAAAAGTAGTTCTTCACACAGTTCTTTTTTTTTTTTTACAGTAATGACAATATATACACTTATTGAATAACCACTGTATGTCATATACTTTAGGTTTACTTTGCATAAAATAGCTCATTTGTTCTTAAAACAGTTTTATGGGGTCCTCACATAGTTCTGGTATGACTCAGAGAATGGAGTGAATTCTGTGAGTGATCACAGGAAAGGTCTAGGAAAGAGCAGAATTTCAAGCTGGTGAGAGGGGTTGGTGGAAAGGTACATTAGGGAAGACAAGTGGTCATGGGAAAAGTCTTCCAACCTCTCATTTTCCTGCTCTATAAACATGGATCTGGAGTGCCTGGGTGGCTTCATCGGTTAAGTGTCTGACTATTGGTTTCAGCTCAGGTCATGATCTCAGGCTCCTGAAATGGAGCCCTGTGTCAGGCTCTGCATTCAGCGGGAAGTCCGCTTGTCCCTCTCCCTCCTACTCTCCTCCTCCTCATGCTCTCTCTCTCTCTCTCTCTCTCAAATAAATAAATAAATAACCTTTTAAAAAAAATGAATCTGACCCCCTCTAGGTAAATTGGCTCAGGACAGTGAATGGACAAAAGGTATTATTGATAGCTAAGAGTGGAAGTTAACTTACTAGCCTGAGCTAGCTCCATGTGTTCATAGACCTCATGTGGGCACTTGACTGGGGAAGCATCCTGACAGTGCCTTTGGGCTCAGAATCCAAGTAATATAGCATTTCACACATGTACAAATCATCCTATAATGTATTCTTTTGTCCTTCGTGTTAGAAATTTACCATCTGTTGAAGGATCCAGTTCTTTGGTATGGGTCTTTCTTTCGTAGAAAGAAGCCATGAACATTTGTTCTTTCTTTGTGCTAAATTGTACTTTAAGCTAAGGATTAGATGCTTCATTGCTGTTTTTACAGCGTCAAATCTTTTGGACAAAGCAAGGGATAGTATGAAATTACTAACCACTCTTGCTATACCATAAAAAGGAACATGATTCTGCCTTGTTGACAATCTGGCTACACCTAACTGCTTTGCATTCTGATTATAAATTATTTGTTTTTGGCAACCAAAAATAACTCAGCAGATGTTATTCACATGGCCACCTTCTTGGTATGCAGCAGCAAGGACCAGTAATGAAACCACTATCCTTATTATAGCTGTTTAATTTGCCAAAATTACCATGCAGAGAACATGTGTCCAGAGAACAAATCTGAAAAGCCACTCAACTTTGAAGCTACTGGCAGATGATGGCGCATTCGTACACACCCTTACTCTGCTAGAATCCCAGAATAACTTTTTAACACTGAGTTCTTCCAAAATGAATCCATCAGAATAGTTTACTTCAGCTGTACTTTGTTTAGTCATAATTCATAAAAAGCACCTGAGATTAAGAGAGACCACAGTAAAGTTATCAGAGGAATGTACTTCAGGGCAGGGAGAAATCAACATGACAGATCAATTTCTCCCTATAATTCGTAATAACTGGAAAATGTCAATATCCAGCTAGCTCTTGTCCATAGTAAAAACATTTTTCTATTTGTAGGCTGCTTTAAGGAAAATTATAAAGCTTAACAAACATTTGTACACTTTCATCAGACTATAGGGTGAGCACAAGTCATTGGTTCATGTAACAGGTTCACTCTAACACCAATATCCCTCTCATTTATTAAATTTTCATAATACATCTGTGTTATGAGAAGTCTTTCTATAAACTTACAGTTACCTAAGCAAACCGCTGCCATAGCTAACGGTAAGCAAGTAGAGCCAACAGAACACAGTATCAGGGGCACCTGGGTGGCGCAGTGGTTAAGCATCTGCCTTTGGCTCAGGTCATGATCCTAGTGTCCTGGGATGAGTCCTGCATCAAGCCTTCTTCTCCCTCTGCCTATGTCTCTGCCTCTCTCTCCATTCTCTCATGAATAAATAAAATCTTTAAAAAAAATAGAACACATTATCATTGGGGCACCTTGGGTGGGTCAGTTGGTTGAGGGTCTAACTCTGGATCTCATCTCAGGTCTTGATCTCAGGATCATGAGTTCAAGCCCAGCATGGAGCCTACTTTAAAACAAAAATAACAACAACAACAAAACATGGTATCATTTACAGGCTTGTAAAAGCTCCATGACATAGGCTGTAACCAAGAGAATGACACTCATGAAACAGTGTCTTTTTCATTTTATGCAACTAGGGACAGAGACTGTGAATAATAATGTGTATCTTCCCACATACATTCTGTATGCTTCCTTCCTCTGGGGATGAGCACTCACTAGTTTTTCTGGTAGAAAAAAGACAAGTTAGGGACCCTGGGGGCCAAGGCCGAGAAGGAGTCCAGGTGTGCTTCTCTTCATGATTATCAGGCCCCTAAAGCCCCCAGGAGCAGCCCTGCATACCCTCAGGTATCATTTTCAAGTCTATAATAAGACGCCTGGATGCTAAGCATTTGAAGTGCTGCTTTTTCAAGTGTTGTCATAACAACAGGAATAAAATGACGAATGTAACATGAGTTTGAAAGAACTGCCTTAGTTTTAAGTCCATTGTGTTACCTTCATGTTGGAAGAGCTTAGCTGTAACCTCCTAGCTCAGATAAAGGCCATGATTATTTGACGTCTTACCACAATTGAGTCTGTGTTTTTAGCTATATCTGCTATCACATAATCGTCAGTTAATTCTGTTTACTTGTTCAGATGGCAAAAAAAAAAGGACCATATGCAATGTGTCTTACTTTGATTATGTAAGGCATATCTGAAAAACTTTAAAATAATTTATCATTTTGGGGCACCTGGCTGACTGAGTCAGGAGAGCATGTGACTTGATCTCAAGGTTGTAAGTTTAAGCCCCACATTGGGTGTTGAGATTACTTAAAAATTTTAAAAATCTTAGGAAAAAAAAGATAATTTATCCTTTCTCTGAGATGAAACATACCACATAGCTTGATTATAAGGCACTATTCCTTTTTCTACATCTCATGTTCATTAATGAATACCAGTGTTTATCACATGTGCTAGGCAAGGGAACAAGCATATTGTGCATAATCATGCTTCCCAGCACGCTACTGGGCACATTCTCCTAGAACTTAATGTGCTTTTTTTCTGTTTAGGATTTCCAAAGATGTAGCTTGTTTCTAGTGAAGCAATAAAAAAATGTGAGCTTATAGAAATGGTAATTTTAGTCGGCAAATAGCAATAGAAGTCAGTATCATTTTGATGCTTTTTTGAAGTAAAGAAGCAGTGCTCAGCATTAGCTAGAATGAGTTGCCAAGCTCTAGGGATAAACAGGCTGCCTGTGGGAAAGCCTGAAGGAGTTGATGGTGCCAGGCGCAGGGCCATTTTCTTCTCTATCAGAGCATTGTTTTTGAATCTGGTGATTAGAAAGTGAGGGTTTGTGGTGGGTGTACATTTCTCTCAATAGGATCAGCCCAGCTGTCTTTGGGGACGGTTTTCTCAAGAGATTTTTTTTCCCTTTTGATATACATGGTTTTTAAACATAGATATAGGTAAATGTACTTACTATTGCTAAATAGCTTCAACCTTCATTGAAGTGCAAAATGCTCTTTCCTTTGAACCAAGAAACAGCTGGTCCTGTTTTGCTATGTAGCTTGCACTCTATGAAGGTCTATCTATGAGTGTTCTAGATTTTGCATTTCAAGATGAGTTATGACAACATTATGTCAAAATCCACTCAACCCTTCTTGAGAATAAGCTAGTTTTATGTCCTGAATTGTTTCTTTTCTAATTATTATGAGACCAGCTGCCACTCCTTGCATTTATTGATCCACTGGAATAAAAGAAAAAACAGACTTTTCATTTTCCCAAGGTTGAAGCAGTGTCAATTACCTACAGGCTTTTGCAACTAACTGTCCCAGTGAATAGACATGCTATTAACATTTCTTCTTTACTCTTCAAATGAGTCAGCCAGACCCTTAAAATAGTTTTACCATGCTCTGCTGTCATTGCTTTGAGCAGTGATTAAAGAGAAAGAAATAAGGATGTGCTCGCTTTGGCAGCACATACACTAAAATTGGAAAGAAATAAGGAAATAGTCATGTCAAAATACTTTATATCTATAGGTCTCTTGTAAAGTGTGTATGGTTTTCTCATTAATGTATTCTATTTTATTGATAAAAGATGCATCTTCAAAGGACAAGCTCTAATTAACAGGAAAAAACATTAGTTCAGACTAAGTCTTTTACATACATTATCTCATTTTCTTCTTGCAACAACCTAGGAGACTTAATATTATTGACATCATTTTATTGAGAAAAATTGGAGCATAGAGAGGACCGGTGACTTGTGTGAAACCTGGATCAGCCTGGCACCAAAGCCAATGCTTTTCTATCCTACTCTGTACTAAGAATCAAAGAAGTTGATGCAGATAGATGGTGTCTACCCTCAAAAGTTTATAGCTTGGTTGAAAAGAGATATTCAAGGAAATAGTTATAATACAAGTAGGTCCCTGAATCTGTGAGTTCCCACCAGTGATGCAGAGTTTTTCTGTTCTTGAGGAAAGACGTTCTGGCAAACTGCCCAGAAATGCTATGAAGAATAATTGTCTTCTGTGTTGTGAAGTTAATTGGTTAAACCCATTGAATAAGAATCCCTGAGTCCGTCCTGACAATCCTGAAAATAAAGGAATAAACAAACAAATACATAAAGAAGATTAAGGAAAGCTCTCTCTTATAGTAGAAAAAAGTTATTGAGTTTAAAGAGTACCATTTTGCCACCATCATAGTAATGCTTGATTTGGGCAAGAACCAACAATGGACAACGCTGCAACTCCCATGTCAGAGTAACAAGATATTTGAATAGCCTTGAAGTACCTCCTTACCAACTACTTATCAATTACAGAGGCAAAAAATAGTAACTTTCCAGGGGCGAAACTGACCAACAACACCTCTACCTAGTTGAGGTGTTGAACGTTAACATCACCAGTCATGGGACCATGGGACCCCTTGTGCCTTCTATACAATGCCTTAAGAAGGGTAACAATATCATTTATGTGATGTTCCTGGCAAAAATACAAAGCCTGAATATGAATCTAATTATGAGAAAGTGTCAGACAAACCCAAACTAAGGAACATTCTAGAACACAGCTGGTCTGTACTCTATGAAAATGTCAATGTCAGGAAAGACAAAGAAAAGACAAAAAACCACCCCACATTAGAGGAGACTATAGACACATGACAAGAGAAACAGTGCATGATCCTGAAACAGGTCCTTGCATGAGAGTGGAGGGATGATATGTGTTATGTTACTGGGACAATTGGTGAAATTTGAACAAGGTCTGTACATTAGATAATAGTATTGTGTTCATGTTTAATTTCCTGATATTAACAATTGTACTCTGGTCGTGTAAGTGAATGTCTATATTCATAGGAAATACACACTGACATATTTAAAAGAAAATTTGCATCACATTTGCAAATTGTGCAATGAGGAGGAGAAAATATATATGTAAATATGTATAAACAAATTGCCCTCAAATTATTTAGGCAGTATTGTGTATGTGTGTGTGCACGGGGAGGACCACAAAGTAAAATATGGCAGATGTCAACAAATAATGAATCTGGGTGAAAGATATGAGAGCTTTTGGTATTTTCCTTACAACTTTCCTGTAAGCTTTAAATATTTCCAAATCACATGTTTGTTTTTAAATTGTCTTTTGAACTGGGCTTGCAACTCACTCATGTGTTTAGACCTTGGCTGTATTTAAAGTGGTGCAGTTTTTTAATTATCTAAAAATTGCTATCTTCAGAAAGATACTCGTTTCCGACTTTGCTAGCATTTACCTGTCCAGATCATTCCCATTCTGGAGATGGCCAGTTTTATCTTCTTTATGAAACTTCTGGTGGCCCCTGTCTCACTGATCTTCCTCTCTATTGAGAGAAGTTTGTCACTTGATTGAAGGGATGAGATATTCAGAAAAGTAGTTATAATACAAGTGGGTCCCTGGATCTGTGAATTCCCACCCGTGATACTCTATATATTTTACATTATGATTAACAGTGAGTCTTCTTAAGCACTTACTACGTTGTGTATATTCTCTCATTGCACATCACAAAAATCCTCTAAATGTTTGTCCTTTATATAAACAAGGAGACTGGGATTCAGAAAAGTAACGAGCAGAAGTTCATACAGCTGTAAACAGTACAGACAAGTCTGAGTCCAGATTCCTGTCATCTCTGCCTTGTTGTCTTCCTGGAGCCCTGAGAAATAGGTCCCGGTCCTTGTTATGCCTTACATCACAAATTGCCTCCCATCTACTAATGTAAAGCCATATTTTCTTATCCAATTAAATTATTAAAGCTGTTTAAAGCAGAGATCCATTTGGGTTCTCTTTGGATCTTGGACAACAAGTAGCAACTGTGCCAGTGTTGAGCATATCACATACACTTAATTATGTGTCGATTGATGGAGTCCTAGAAAACAAGGAAAGAAAACCAGCAATATCAGTTTCCAGAGATTCTGAAGATGAATTTCTTTCTTTTTCTCCCAAGTGGATTGAACCCAAGTCTTTATTATCACAATCTCTGTGTCTCTCAAGCATTTTCCCTTTTATAAAGCACTCCTTGATTTTATGTATATTTTCAGGCAGAAGTCCTGCTGTCTGCAGGGATGATGAGAATTCAGGTTTAGAAGATGTCCACGTAAAAAAAAAAAAAACAAAAAAATAAAAAAAAGAAGATGTCCACGTAAAGTCTTGTACTTGTAAAACTGAATAATGCTTTGATCTCAGTTGACCTTACAATGCTTGTCTGTTAAAATGGGGAGGAAATACTACTCTCATTGTACAGACATCAAATTAGAGATCCAGCAAGCTTAGTACTCACCCAAGAGGCCATGTTGGTTATTCCATCTCTTGCTGAGGAGTGGGGCTATGCTGGTTGTTCTATAGATTTTTTTTTATCTAGTCAGGCTAAGTCTTTATTATCTTGTCTTAGAGTGATGTGTCTTAGAGTGATGTATCATGCATGCATTTATTATGTAGTTAACAATGTTGACAACCAAGAAGCAAATATTAGCATTGACTTAATTTATTTTAAAGCAGTACATTACAAAAAATAGCCAAGACTTAAATATATCTACTTTTTTTTAAAGATTAGTCAACTTCTGTAATAGGTACCTTGCAACCATATAATAAGCAGACACCTATTTTTAGGCTTCATCTTAAATAATCATTTAGCATAGCAGGCTATTTACATCTGGCCCACATGCCTCTTTCAGACAACTGAATTATACTTCTGCTCTTGACCAAGATGTGGGGGAGCATAAACAGGATGGAATTGTTAAGAAGCAGAGCAGAGGCACACAAATCAGGCATGCAGAAATGACTCAGAAGGCACAGGGCTGGGGGAGCGGCATGGGGCACCCTACATGGCCTGACGATCAAAACACGAAAGCATCAACTCTCAGGTAGTTGTTCCTTGATTCAGCTTTTCACGTCCTGATTTTTTGACGCTTCCTCTTGCAGAAGTAATGATGATTTTTCTAAAAATTGATCATGATTTTTAATAGTTTTATTGATGTAGAATTCACATACCATAAAGTTCACTCATCCTGAGTGTACAGTTGGGGTCTTAGGAAATGTGTGCAGTTGCCAGACCATGGCCAGAGTGCAGTTTTAGCATGCTCCTATGATCCCCCAAATGACTCTCCTGCCCCTGTGCCTGCTCCCATCCTTGGCACCAGGCAAACACTTGAATTGATTGTAGCATTTGTTACTTTTGCCAATGCACTGCCCCAGCAACCTGCCACCTGACCTCCTGGTCATTGTCCTATCTCAGAGGATTGGTCTCAGTCTAACTTCTGGAGAGGGCATAGCTTTGAAACAGTGGCAATTGATGGTTTTTAAGTAGACGCTCTCCCGTCGTAAGGAATGGAGATATCCCTACCGTCATCACTCAGATGTCATAGATGTCTCATATATTCCAGAATACCTGTGTGTGTCCTTAATCAGAAGACTTGGTTAAATAAAAAGAGGAAAACACTGTAAAAACCTTTCTTTTCAAGGGTTAGGGCAATGACACAGCTATTATGTTGTATTTTAATGTCATGATGTCTGGTGTCCTGCAACTCAAGCATGAACTAATGCTAATTGCTCCCGCATTTCCCAAAGAGAAACCCCAGTGTTTCCTTCCCGGGGTTCCGTTTGCCTTTGGTCACATCTTAAAATCAGAAATAAAAAGCATGTGTCATATAGACTGGTTGGATTTCCTTTTATTATCCAAAGGAGAACATGGAGTAGACCTAAGTACCCTTTTTTTTTAAGATTTTATTTATTTATTCATGAGAAACACAGACAGAGGCAGAGACATAGGCAGAGGGAAAGACATAGGCTCTCCACAGGGAGCCTGATGCAGGACTCGATCCCAGCACCCTGGGATCATGACCTGAGCTGAAGGCAGGTGCTCAACCACTGAGCCACCCAGGCATCTCAACCTAAATACCCTTTTAAAGATAGTTTAAGAAAAAAATCTCATGTACAAACCCCTCAACATAGCCCTATAAAAAGAATCTGGTAAGAATAAACAGGATACAAAATTTAGCATGCATTATGTTCAAAATCTTTATGTTTTAAATGGAAAGGAGAAACTTGAGGAACATGAAATACACCAAAATTCTACTGGTGGTCGTCCTCAGGTGATGGAAGTGGGCTGGTTCTCTCTCACGCCCTGTGCCCTGCCTTCTTTCTATCTTTCATATTTCCTGATATAGCAGAGTGCTGTCACGCTTGGAAAAACTAAAAGAACCCAATAATTCCTATTTCTGCAAATGAACCTCCGTATATTTGACTCTAACGATCATATTCACATTCCTTCTAGTGGATGAGACAGTTTATCCAGGTACGTTATGGGTTAATCCATGTGACCACCACCACCTCTCTGAACTAGTCAGCTTGGAGACACTGGCCTGGCAGGTGTTAAAAGGAGGTCAGCCTGCAGCTGGGCTGCCAGGATCCTTACCCTAGCATACTTAATTAACCTCATGGGTCCCTAAGAGGAATGGTTCAAATTTTGGGAGAGAGGCTTGCCCCTCAAGCTAATCAAATTCACAAGAACATATAAGCCAGAATACCAGTTTATAAAAATACAACGGATAATAGGCCTGTCCCCAGGATTGAACTTTTCAAAAGTTTTTCTTCTGCATTTGCTACTTCTGCTGGCAGTGCTACTCCAAGCTTTGATGTAGGGCCCTGCTGAGTGATTCAACTTCTTCATCGCCCACCCGCAAGCAACTCTCCAGGGGTGATTTCTATCACTCATTCATCTCTTCTGAAAAGTCAGCTTATCACTATGTTCTCCCGAGAGCTGGCTATTTCCCGGCTCTGAAATGCACTCAGATTTGCACATTTTATTTCTGGTCAAACAGGGCAGGAGACAAGTGGAGGGAGGGGGCAGTTCTTGATCTCCTGGGGGTGGTTTTTATCTGCCTCAGAGCCCTCCCCAGACCCTGCTATCTCTAGCCTCTGTGCTCTTCTCCAAAAACGGCCTGCTGATTTGATGAGCTATCTTCTAATTTGAACAAACTCAAGGACATTCTGTCAGGGAGTGGTGGCTCATAGCACCCACCAAGGCCCAGTGCACCTGTGTCGGTGTGTTATGACGTGTAGAATCCTACACTCGTTTCCATTTCAAAAGCCCCCAGTCTGGTGGTTGGATCCCATCACTGTGCAGTAGAGGAGGAAGCTGCGGTTTCATTGTATAAACAGTCAAGAAGAGAAACAGCTGTGATTTTCTGGCTTCTTTTCCAAGAGGCTCAGCTCAGAATGGTAGGGCTTATTTAAATCAAGGTGCTTGAGATTCTTTCCAGAAGAGTTCCATCCTGCCCATGGATTAGGGAATGGCAGGGCAGGGGTGGGCTACCTGGTACAGCAGCAGGGCCTCTTGGGACAAAGCAAAGTGAGGCGCAAGCCCACAGCTTGACCAGTGGCCGAAGATTTGAAGCTTTTCCAGGATGTAATGCATACAAAGGAATGGTGGTGCTGGCATTTTCAGGAGGACCGGGGAAGGAGTCACTAATTTAGGGACTGTAAACATTTTCAAAGCCCCAGCAGTTTTAAGTAGCAGCATCCAAAGAGTTTGTTGTTTTGTATGGCATTTCTTGGTTACTAGATATGGTATTTGGAGAGCCTTGGCCTTACACTTTGGGTCCGGTTCATGCCAAGTACTGTTCCACCTCTACAAGTTTGGCAGATGAAAATAAAGATGTTGGTACAAAGCTTAGAACTCATAATAAGAACCTCACTGGGGGAATCGGAATTGTTCTGGTGTAATGAGAACTTGTGACACCAAACACATTATTTCTTGGAAATCTTATTTCTCCTTTGTGAGACTCCTATACGACAGTCTAAACATGGTTGTTATCCAACACTTACGATGTTTGTTCTTTCTTTGTCCTTTTTTTATTGAGGTATAATTGACAGGCAATATCCTATTAATTTCAGGCGTACATCACAGCAAGTCAACATGTTTCTACATTATGAAGTGACCTCCAGGATAAGTCTCATTGCCATCTGTCCCATCATATATACTTTTTTGTGCGATGTTCTTTTTCTTCTAGTCTTAACTTGGGCAGCTCCAAATGTCTGCCATTACAAAAAAGAATTTTGCATCATGGGGCACCTGGGTGGCTCAGTCAGTTAAGCAACTGCCTTTGGCTCAGATCATGATCTCAGGGTCCTGGGATCGAGCCCTGCATCGGGCTCTGCACTCAGTCAGTGGTTCTGCTTCTCTCTCTGCCTCTGCCCCCTCCCTTCTTGTGCTCACTCTTTCTCTCTCTTTCTCAATAAAGAAAGAAAATCTAAAAAAAAAAAAAAAAAAAAGGAAAATGAACACAAACATTAAAATATGCTGGACTACTCCTCAGTCCCTCTGATCCATAGACTGTGCACACTTTCGGAGCTTTTCTATTCCATGTAATACTTTATATTGTTTTGTTTGTAACACTCCTTGTATCACAGCTTTGCTCTGAAATTTGTCCTGGTGATCTTTCCACGTGGGCCTATTGTTTTTAAAACTGCCGCCTCGTATTCTATCCCATGGTTTTGCCATAATGTAGTGACCATTGCTGTAAAGATGATCATTCATACCCTTTCCATTTTTCCACTGTTACATTACTTGTCAGGAATATCCTTGTATATGCCCATTTGTGAACTTCAGTCTTTGTCTCCAGGACATACCAAAAAGTAGATGGGATGTGTTAAAGGACATGTATGTTTTACTTTTTAAATAGATGCTGCCAGATTGTCCTCCAACCTTTGGGTACTACTTTGCACCCCTACCAGCAATAATCGTGTAGTTCTACTGTGGTCCTTTTTTTAAGTTAAGGCTTTTAGGCCGAAAAAAGCATTCACTGTTAAAATGCAAATTATCTGGTGGGGATGGCTGGTTTTAAATCCTTAAAGCCGGGATCCCTGGGTGGCGCAGCGGTTTGGCGCCTGCCTTTGGCCCAGGGCGCGATCCTGGAGACCCGGGATCGAATCCCACGTCGGGCTCCCGGTGCATGGAGCCTGCTTATCCCTCTGCCTGTGTCTCTGCCTCTCTCTCTCTCTCTCTGTGACTATCATAAATAAATAAAACTAAAAATAAAATAAAATAAAATAAATCCTTAAAGCCTTGAAAATGAGTGGTGTAGTTTTGGGGGTGGTTTTGCTGGACGCTGGAACCGCTGCCTCCATGGGACTTCTAGGAAGCCAGAGAGGAATCTGCAGACTTAGCAGATTTGGCAGGTCCAGAGATGGGAGTGGGGTCACCAAAAAGGTGATCACAGAGCATTGCAGGATGACTTGCAAGTGGGGAGGAGCTGAGGAAGCTGGAAGACTGGTAGCAAAAAACTAGCCCTATTTCAGAGTTAGGGTTGTGGGTGGGGCACATGTTTGTGTACACTCTGTTTCTAATAGCTCCTCCTCTGTTCCTAATAGCACCCCGTCCCAAACTACTCCTTTTCTCCAAGAGCCTGACATTGTGTGGAGGCTGTGCACACTTGTTTTATGACTCTCCTTGGGCAGTTTGTCAGCCTTTGGGAGAACTGACTCTCAGGATAGAGATCTCAGCCTAATCCAGCTCTCAACCAAATTCTTTCCTGATAATGATCATTTTTAAGACCAGAAAGGCTCATTCCTACAGATCATCCATTCAACCTGTAACAGAAAGCTTCTGAGGGCTTCACCCACCCTGAAGCACTTTACAATCTTAGAATCATGGACAAATGTTTTTTTTATTCTCAAGACCATTCCTTATCTATCACTGAACCAAGGAAGAAGGTAAATTATTCTAGCATCTGGTTCATATGTTTTACTCACTCACTGTTTAATTCATTTAAAGACATTTAAACTTTGCAAAGAGAGGCTTATTTAAAATTGAATACTACTTTTTAAAAGTGGGATTTGATAAATTTTAGCAGATTATTTTAACTAAAGTTTTCAAATTTCAACCAATATCATCTTTTTTTCCTTTGCTTTGCTGAGCCTAAGAATCACCTGAGGACCTTTTCAAAATCTAGATACCACATGGCACTCCACATTAATTAAACTGAATGTCTGGGCATGGGAACCAGGTGCCCATGGTAGAAACTATGGACGAGAGAAAAAAAATCTTTTTGGCTTAAAAATTTCTAGGAAGTACAAGTCATGCCATTAAAATATTTTAAATGCTTTAATTCTTTTTCTGTGATCAAAGAATTCTATAATGCAATAGATCTATTGAACACTAATTTACAAAATGAGATATAATACTAATAAAATTTGCCAAATTTAGGGGTGCCTGGGTGGCTTACTCGGTTGAGTGCCCGACTCTTGATCTCTGCTCAGGTCTCCATCTCAAGGTCATTTTGTTTGAGCCTGTACTGGGCTCCATGCTGGGCCTGGCACCTGCTTTAGGCCTTAAGGTGCATTTTTTATTATAAAACTAATGAGTACAGAATTAACATAAGCTATAGTGTCTAGTTGATACTCATGTGGATACAAAGATAGCACAGGCAGGCTTTAGGAACCTAAGAAGTGGACGGGCCCTCCCCATAAGCAGCAGAGGGCACTCAGGAGAACCTCATTAAGTCTTGCATTTTGTCCTCCCATTGATGCACCTGATATTAACTTGACCACACACACACAAACACACACACACACACACACACACTTCCACTTCATCTCTTTTAAAATTCTAAAGAATGCCTGCAAAATTTAAACTGCCCCCACCCAAGGCTGGAATGAAATGAGTGGGACCCTTGTCTTCATCCAGGTCAAAGAGGAAACCTGTCGCCTGCTGACTCACTCAGTTCTGTGCCCATTGCCCAGTGAGTCAGCATCTGTGCACCACAAGAATGCCTTGCAAACCCTGGAGCTGCTTTCTTCTAGAGAGGGCCCGAGGGAGGGAAGGGAGGGAATGAGGGGATTTAAAAACCAGCTGCAGGGTGCAGAAGGAGCCTGTCTGTCCTCCCTCTGGGGAAGCAACTCACTGCAACCTCCTTCCCTTGCTGAGTTGCCTGGAGGGGCTTCGAGCAAGGCCTGGTGAGGTTGGCTCTTCCATCCCATCTGCATCAGCCAGAGAAGTTCTTCTGCTATCTTTTAGCTTTCCATGCTTGCTGGCTGGACATTTAAAGGACAGTTTTTGGTGTCCATCTAACAGGCCGTTTTGGTGTCTGCCCACCTTGCAAATGCTCACTCTGGACAATAGCCGCCCCCCCCTCTCCTGCTCCTGGGGACCTGCCCTTCGCCCACCCCACCCCCCTCTCCCACCTGAGCATCCCCACTAAGACAATGGTAGGTGGTCCCACTCCTCCCCACCTAGGGGAATAGTTACATAACAGCTCAGGCTGTCTGTGAGTCTTGACAACAGCCAAGCAAGCGACTAGAATGGGGGATGTGTCTTCTGCTGATCTTCCCTCTCACTTGGCCGCTCTGCTCTTGTTGTCGTATCATCATAACCTAGATCATCAGCACTTGTGGGAGTGCTCTCTTTACTCGTCTTCTCTTGGCGCTGCCACAGTAATATGATCATTATCTTTCAAAATATACTGAAAGGTAGAAAAAAGGAGAACACGGCTAAGTAAATTCATCTCTCAAGAAGCCTAGTGTTCTGAGCCACCTGACTTCTCATTGTAGAATTCTCCCCCGAGATCTGACTGTGTTTTGAATGGAAGCAGGACTCAGCTGACAGTTCGAGTTGGCCTCTTTGTGTGTTTCTGCTATTGTTTTGCTGTTGAACAGAGGTAAACATTCCGAAGTTTTCATGTATTTGAACCTTGTCTAAAAAAAGTAATAATAATAAATCCCTGAAAAGAAACCTGAAATGACTGATAATTGTGTGCGATTTCTATTTATTTCTGCCTCAGTAGGTGGGTATCTTTTTTTTCTTCACCTGAGAGCTGAACCCTTTGGTTTGAAGAGAAGTCAGAGGAAAGAAGGCTTACAAACATCTCATGGTCTCATGACTCACCTCACCTCACCTTTGTCATTGTTGACAGGCTTAGTGGGTTTTTTTTCTGTCTGGACCTGCCTGTAATTTGCCATCATCTTTCCACTGTCTTCCAGGACTACCAGCCAGACTCCCAGAAATCATGTTGGTAGGATCCCAGTCCTTCTCGCCTGGGGGGCCCAATGGGATCATCAGAAGTCAGTCCTTTGCAGGGTTCAGCGGCCTTCAGGAGAGGCGATCCAGGCAAGTCGTTTGCTCATGTGTGGTTCTCTCCCGGAACGCATCTCTGTGCAGCTCGAGAAGGACGTGAGCTCATGCTCAGAAGAGGCTGTGCGAGCTTGCAGCCTTGTCAGAACACACACACACACACACACATACACACACACACACACACGTCATTTTAATCTCCTTCATGGAAAAGATGTAATGTATTGAAAATTAAGTGCTATAGTTTCTTTTCTGTCACTGGGAATTCCTCCTGCCAAGCAGATGGCTGGAGATTTTGGACAAGCTGGTGGCCTGTGTGCCTTGCTCTCCCTACCCCACCCTTTGGGCAGCACATTGTCCCTGCCACCAGATGTGGGAGCCTGTTTGCTGTAAAGTTATGCAGTGTGTAAAGACGGCCTCTGCACATCGACTCTGGGAAGCAGATGTCATTGGGACACAGGCTGGGGAAAGTTAGTCGTCTGGTTTCTCTGGAATCTCCCTCTATCTAAAATAGGATGCAGGGGAACTCAACAGGGAAAACATGGGGAATGAAATAGGTTAACACAGTGAGTTTTGTTTTTGGTTTTTCAGACACAACAGAGGTCTTGGGCTCTCGGGAGCCTATGTAATCTGACCTGTCTTGTCCCTTTTGGTACAGACAGTCATGCAGAGGAAAATACTAACTGATCTGGAAGGCTCGGGGCAGGCACCTGCCAGACCCGGAGGTCACGGCTTTCCCTTTGACAGCTGGGTCCGTGAGGCTCTGGCCTCTCCATATCCTAATCAAATCAGTGGTTGGGGTCTAAGTTATCAGGTGTCCATCTTCCCCTGCAGGCTGCCTCCCTGCCACTAACAGAGACGCTGAGTTTTATGCTCTACCTAAAGATAATTTACTCCAGAAAAAGAAAGCTTAAAAAAAGCCATAGGTTAGGCCTTATGTACCTTTCTTTAACGCCGTCTGGAGTGACCCTTTATCTAGAAACAGTTCCTTTACATCCTAGTCAAATTTAGTAGACATTGTGCCTGATGTAGCATTGCACACGTATTTTTTTTCCTACTGAATTGTACCCTTCTGCTTCCTCGTTTCCTTGGAAGCACTTGTCTTTCTGTAAGGTTTCAGTGACCTGGTAGGTCTTCACTCAGAGCACGTGACCTGACCCTGGGTAGCCACTGCCCTGCAGAGTTTCCCAATTTTAGCGGTTCACAAATCTAAAAGTAGATCTGCTGCTAAATTACACATAGAATGGCTCAGTTTATTCAGCTCTCAGGGACTGAGATCTTCCCCAAAAGACACTAATGCAAACACGAGATGATCAAAAGGACTTTTCTTTGCTCAAACCCTTTTGGATGCCGAGACTCATGATTTTCTTTTTCTTGGTGTAGATGTAACTCCTTCATTGAAAATCCCTCTGCTCTCAAGAAGCCTCAGGCCAAGCTGAAGAAAATGCACAATTTGGGACACAAAAGCAACAGCCTTCCCAAAGAGCCTCAGCCTCAGAGGGTGGAAGAGGTCATCAGAGCCTTGAAAAATGGACTCGAGTAAGAGCTCTAACCTAATAATGCCCTAGAATCTTGTTCCTTTCTGAAATCCCCCTGGGGCCAGGGCGGGGCAGGGGGAGTTGGGGGGGAGGAGGAGAAGGAGCGTGCAGAAAAAGCTAAAAAGATCATTTTAAATTGTTGATTTCTGTAGTAGATATTTCATTCTCGCACCATAATCCAGAGGCCTTCGATGAGTCTCAAACATGTGAAATATGTCGGATTTCCAGATCCCATTATCCATAACATTGAAGGAGATCTCAACTAGTCACACGTTTAACTCGACACAGTGTTAGTTTCACTCAGACCAACGGTAGACAGACATCTCCATTTTTGTGATTGCTTAGGAAGGATTCTGGAACTTTCCCAAGTTATTATATATTATGTTATGTTATATATTATAGTATAGTATATCATTATAAGGATCGTTTGCCCAGAATAAAATCTCCCTGGTTTTGGGAGGAGACCTCTAGAGTCAGTGTTGTATTTAACTAGATAGAATTCTCTGAGCTTGGACCCAGGACTGATTCCATAGTTATTTTGCCCATTCCTTCCCCACTGGTTTTTCGTTTTTTGGACTTTCAGCCTCACTGGGGTTCGCTTTTTTTTTTTTTTTTCTCACCACTGGATGGTGTCAGAAGCAACCACTAGAGCCTTCAGAAAGTGGAGAGATTTGGGAACAACACAGCATCTTCCCCACTGACTCTGCCCTCCCCCAGAGCAGGGCACAGAGTCTTTCTCTCCTTCAGCAGGACTAGGTCAGCACCGGCAAAGATGCCCCTTGATGGGCACAGAGTTCACGAGCATGTTTCCTATTATTTTTGCAGTGAATATCTGGAGGTTCACCAGACAGAGTTGGACAAGCTGACAGCTCAGTTAAAAGATATGAGAAGAAACTCTCGCCTGGTAGGTTCCATCCAATCTTTAGGACGTTAACACAGTATTCCTTTTTTTGGCTAAGTATCTTTTCTTTTCTTTTCTTTTTAATCTTTTTTTATTGGATGGGGATGGGGAGCTAGGGATGACTATGGAGACAAGGAAGAACCTTTAAGAAAAGCAGACCCAAGGAGCAGAGTCCTATCTGCTTCCTGATTCGTATTGGAGAAGAAGGTTAAGTTTCTTCTCAGTGTTTTATTCTTCATACTTCTCAGTATTTGACAAGCATGTTTATGCAGATACACTTTACAATCAGGAAAAAATGTTAAAGAATAGCAACTACAACCCCTATGCCTCTCATCCAAATAATATAAGGAAATGAAAAGTCTGAGTTGTCCTAGAATTTTGTTAGTACAGAATTTGGAACCCAGAAGCACTAAGAAAATAGTATAGGTCAGTGACATCAGTGCAGCAAAGGGGATCCCAGGGACACCTGTAGTGGGAGGTTGGGAGAAGCCCCTGAGCCTGTTCCGTTCCATGTCTTTGTGTCCAGACACTTGCAGGTGTCCTCTATTCTAATGAATTTGTGAGGACTCGTCTGGTTGAAGAGGTGCTTCTCACCTACACACTACTTTAAATGATTTTGTTCTGTTCAAAAATTATCTAACACCTTAATGTTTCAAGGCATCAGAAAGCTCAGAAGTCTCCACACAACACATGACACCACTGCGCATTAATAGCTGCTGTCTTCTTCTGTTTTCAGAGATAAAATAAAATGTGTAGTGGTGTCCTTTTCGAAGGTGCAGAGGTTAAAAGCTTTATAGAAGTTAAAGATTTTATACCCTGATGATGTTAAGTATAAACCGCCCCATCTCTGTGGGGAAGGACTCCTTATGGAGTGGCTTCCTGCGCTTTGGAATGCCCTTGACCATCCTCAATGGCAAGAAATGTTTCTCCTTGAAGAACAATGGTGAATGGAGGCAGTAGCTTCCACCAGGACTTGGTGTTCCATAGGGGGAAAAAAAACTGCTCCTGAGGGGGACGTGGGAATGGTGTGCCGATTACACTGTAATGTGAGCATACAGGAAATGAACTTGCTTAAAATACAATTTGTGAAAAGCCTATCGCTGCGCTCCAGACTCTTCTTTAACACCAGTTTTATGTGTTTAAACAGGAAGGCTAGTGTTCTTTTAACACAGCTATACCTGCTACATTTGATGTTAATTTGTTTTATTTATTTAAAAGTTAATATGAATTTATGTGCCCCTCGGTGTGTAAGACAGAACACCTGAAACCAAGTGAAACTCTTAAAGCTCCCAGGGTACAGAGAGATTGGGGTGGAATTCTGGAGACACAGAGGATGAATAAATACTGGCTCTTAAAAGTACTCTTACTACCATTTCAAAGAACCCAGCAGAATTTGGCATGAATGATCGTTTCTTCACTGGTAATGCAGAAATGCAAACTAAATCCCTCTATTGACATTTGTAACGATTTTGAGGAAAATATATTTTAATCCAGATATTCCTTTTTTATTTTAGGGTGTGCTGTATGACCTAGACAAGGTAAGTTATCATTCTGTGCAAGAGTGTTGCAAAAAATAAAACACTGCATTTTTGGAGAGTCCGTGATTTCCTCTTTAGGCACAAGATCTCTGAGAACTGATGATTTTTCTAAGCCTAGTAAAAGTCATGCTTTTATCTAGTGAGGAGAATAAATAAGTCCCATGATCTGAGCTCCAATTCCATCCTGAGGGTCACTTCCATAAAAATGTCACCTGGTTGTAGGATTTCACCATGTGCTGCTAAGTTCAAGGACTTCCCAGGTATTCAGAGGTCCTTACCTGTGTTCTCTCTAAACATTGACTACCATAATTCAATGACTACCATATTTCATCAAATTGAAGACCTCTTAGATTGGAAGACACACTGTTATTTTATATGTCCCTAAGGAAAAAAATAGTGATTCCAGTTAAACCCTGGCATGGTTTTTTTTCTGTTCGTTTAAAACTTGTATTTAATACTTCATGACAAAACTCTTCTAGGCTTCTTTTAAATGTAGATTTCGTTTTTATTTATTCATATATGCTGCTACTCCCTCCCCATGCCTTCCCATGGATACATAATTTTATGCTGAATCATGGTGTAATGTTTTTTGAAGACATTTGGAAGGGTAATTAAATTTAAGGCATGTAATAACAATATTTATAACTTAAACAAAGAGATGACACATGAACCACTGTGATTATCTTTGAGCATGCACCGACAGTAGTTTCAAAATGCACCCCCGTTTCAGAGACACTGAAATGTAGGGAGGTGAGTTCACTTTAGAGATGATAAAATATATTACTCTGAAGGATTAGAAGTATACCCCATCGTAATACTGTCCTACCAGAAATCCAATGAATTCCATTCGATTGGCTTCCCTCGATGTTCAACACAAGGATTCCAATAACTAACTCAAGTTCATCTCTCGGAATATTTATTTGATATTTTAGAAAATACTCTCCAAGTTGTTATTAGAGAATCTCTGAAATAGCCAAGATTGGAAGAAAGGGGAAAGAGTTAGCATTTTCTGGTAATTTTGAGTATGAGATAAGCAGAAGTCTTGCCAGTCTTCTAGACATGTTAAACTATAAATGGCTGTACTTTTTCAAACTTATCCTTTTAATTCCAGCAAATTAAAACAATTGAAAGGTACATGAGACGCCTGGAGTTTCACATTAGTAAGGTAAGTTCCTGGCTTTGGTGTTTCCTTTCTTAGCCGCTAATCAATCTGCCTCTGGCCCAAGCATGGCACCTAGTCTATGGAGAATTTCTTACCTGATTGACTCTTAAGCTGATTAGCGATGAAGCCCTCCAACAGGCAGTAAAAGTGGAAGAAATAAAGAAAAGAGCCTGACAATCTGGCACAGCTCTGACTCTACTTCGGTTCAACGAACATTTATGGTTCAATGAACATTTACGTGCCTCCCCAAGAGTTTGTGCCTCCTGGTGGGCTTTTAATCCTGGTGTAGTCTTAGTAAAGATAGAACCAAGCTGACTCCCCAAGAAATTTCACACTTGCATAACTTGTCCCTCTTGCCACGCATACAACTTGGCAGCCTGTAAAATTCTTCATGAAGGCCTTGAAAGTACTGATGGACAGCTGCCCTGTACGTCCCCAACTTTCTCAAGCTCTTGGTTCCTTCTACCCTTCCTCACATGGCATTGTTTCCAGGCACCTTTCTACCTTTGTCACCCCCATATGTGGGTTGTTTTGTCAAGATCCCTGACACCCAGCCCCAAACCCTATAAATCGTTCACTAATGGTCCAACCAGGCAAGAGACTAGAGGCTTCAGCCAATCTCTCTACTAGGAGTCCGAAGCCTTAGGTTCCAGTCAACATGCTCTCTGGGCTATATCACCTATACAGACCTTGGTTTTCCACCCTGTAAAATGGGGCTGGGAGGTGCACATGATCAATCTAAATGGTCCTAAGAATTTTTTCATTTTAAAATTCTGTGATTTATATGCTTATAAACACATGCATATGCAACTGCCTTTGCATGTTCCCACTTTGCAAAAGATCTATTGCCTGGGCGAATCTGAAATTGCTCCAATTTCTTTAAACTCCATAAATAAGACAATGACATGCATTCAAAGGGATTTGTGTGGCAAGCAAGTGTTGGCAAATTACTCTGTTTAGTTTGAAACACAGCAAGAAAACAAGATCCCTATCAGGTAGGAGTGTATTTATCCATCATGTGTCCATTTTGTCAGACATGACAATCCTGGTAGTTATGAAAGGTTGAGGGCAGACTGTTTGCAGTACCTTATGCATAGCATGCCTCACAAATGATATTTAACTGAATAAGTCCATCAGTTGATTTGATGAGAACCCTTGCTGATGTATGGATGAGACCAATGCTTGCCTACAGATGGGTCCGTTCCCACTCCAGTGAATACATAGTTAACCCTTATCCTACTGGTTAACTCCATCTGGCTAGGATAGATTGGTATTGAAATGAAAACAAAGAATTAACTCTTCTGTAAATGCAGAGTAACAGACTGTATGTTTAGGGCTAAACTATGTCCCCGTGAGCAGTTTCCTGTAGAGCGGATTATAGTCTCAGATGTTAGCAAACCGGTAGTGGGGAAAAGGAAAGAAGAGGCAGTCTCCCAAGGGACCCCATGGATGAAACAGTCTAGCCTGCCCTGGAAGAGGGATCAGCTCTTGTGTTTCTAGGGGGTTTGTGGGCACCTTCCCCAGTAGAACGATCTGCAATGTTTAGGTAAAATTTCAGATTCCAGCCCAGACTAACCTACTGAATTGCCATCTCGGAGGAAGCCATGGGCGTCAGCATTTTAACAAGCTCACCAGATAAGTCTTAGCTTAGTTTTAAAGTAGGGCAACCACCTTCTTTGCCAGTCACCAACCCAAAGATTTCATCAGCAGATTCGCCACTCTTGACTTTACATCTCCCTCTCAATCGGGGTCAAATCCATTGACCCCACAGATGGAAGGCTGCTTTCCAGAGTTTGGCAATCGCTGTCAGCAAAATGGATGAGTTGTTGAAGGACAGAGCAACAGAAAATCCTTAAACCTGAGAAAAATTTCCAGTCTCTTAATGTTCATCTTCTAACCTGAGCATGATTGATGTCTCTGCAGAGACGGCAACGGTGCAAAATTCCACTTACTCGAACAAGTTTTGTCATGAGCACCCAAAAACTTGCCTGCAGAACAAAAGAGGGATCTTCAACTCTGAAACTCATTATATTCCATCTCCACTTCTTCTGATTTTACAGCCTTGTGAGGGAACAAAGTTTGCACTGAAATGAAAAATTCAAGTCATCCTAGACAGATTCCCGCCTTGCGGAAGTCGTGCATTCCCTTAGCTGGTGTTTAGTGTCCTTTGCATCTACCTGCAAGTTCTGTAGTTACCTGGGGAGTGTGTTAATAATGGAGGAGAGAGCACAGGACTGTGGACATGGATGTGATCAGGAATGACCAGGTGTTGTCGACCTGGGCACCATTGATATTTAGAGATAGTCTTTTATTGTAGGGTGCTATCCTCCATACTGCGGGGTGTTTGGCAGCATCCTTGACCTCTGTGCCTACCAGATGGTAGTAATACCTCCCAGTCATGATGCTAGAAAAAAAAATGGCTCCAGCTTTTGCCAAATGTCCCCTGCGTGTCAAAAATTACCTTGGGTTGATTGAGAATTGCTGTCTTAGGGACCGTAAGTGATTATCAGACTTACAGAATGAGTATGATCAATAGTCATTTGCAAACAGGGTATTATTGTTTAGAAGTGTAAGTGTAGATATACAGCAGAAAAATGCTTACCTCCAGTATTTTTATTTGTGTTTTTGGTGGCAGTATGATTCACACACAAAAAAACTGCACAGTTCCTAGGTGTTTGGTTTGATCAAATATTGACCATTGTGCTTCACCCTCATTTTATTTTAAAGATTTTATTTATTTGAGAGAGAGAGAAAGAGCATATGATAATAGAGAGGGGCAGAGGGAAAGGGAGAAGCAGACTCCCCCCTAACCAGGGAACCTGATGCGAAACTCAATCCAAGGACCCCAGGATCACGACCTGAGCCAAAGGCAGATGCTTAACTGACTGAGCCACCAAGGCGCCCCTCTTCACCCTCATTTTATTTTTTTTTAATTTTTTATTTATTTATGATAGTCACAGAGAGAGAGAGAGAGAGGCAGAGACATAGGCAGAGGGAGAAGCAGGCTCCATGCACCGGGAGCCTGATGTGGGATTCGATCCCGGGTCTCCAGGATCGCGCCCTGGGCCAAAGGCAAGCGCCAAACCACTGCGCCACCCAGGGATCCCTTCACCCTCATTTTAAGACTCATTTAATAACTTTGTTCTCGGGCAGCCACAGTGGCGCAGCGGTTTAGCGTCTCCTGCAGCGCGGGGTGTGATCCTGGAGACCCGGGATGGAGTCCCACGTCGGGCTCCCTGCATGGAGCCTGCTTCTCCCTCTGCCTGTGTCTCTGCCTCTCTCTCTCTCTCTCTCTCTCTCTCTCTTTCTCTCAATAAATAAATAAGTCTTTAAAAAAATAACTTTGTTCTCTCTACTGTTGAGGCTCTTTATTGAAAATGATTTTTATAAAGTGTTGCCTCAAGTTCTTTTTTAAAAAAATGCTAAACGTAGATGTGTGAATATCACCTTGTGATAGTACTTTTAAAGTGATAATGGCCTCGTGGAAACCCTTCCTGTGTTTGTTCCTTATGTGGAAGATTCTGGTCTTCGTCATCCAGTACTTGGCTCACACAGCTCACCAATGTTAAGTTCATTTTCATTTTGTGTCATTGGAAAGGCAGGCTCAGGTAAAAATATGCTTTGAAATAGAAAAATGGACTCCAGTGCCTCAAAGATGATTGGCCTCCATCTAAAAGTATGACACTTCTATAGGAATCTCTTTGATGAGGTCAGAAATACCTTTAAGAACTTCATACTGGCCTGTGTAACTTCTTTCAAATGGGATTAAATACTGACATGCCTTCCAACAGGTAGATGAACTCTATGAAGCATATTGTATCCAAAGACGCCTCCAAGATGGTGCCAGCAAAATGAAGCAGGCCTTCGCAGCCTCGCCCACCAGCAGAGCTGCCCGGGAGAGCCTGTCAGAGATCAGCCGCAGCTACAGGGAGTACACGGAGGTACGTGCTGGTCAGCTCGGCAGCTCACTTCTGCAGGGCTTGTGCAGCCTGTAGCCTCATCCTACTCTTTAGGGAGATGTTTAACTATTTGATTCTTACATTGTTTTGAGGGCATCTGGAATTAAGATGACTTTCAGGTAGTTCTGTCAGTTGGTTATATTTTGGTTCAGAGTCTTCACTGGACTCCGCTACCTTCGTTGGCTTTTGTTGGTCCCTGATCATCACCTGCCAGGCAGTCATCTCCTAGTGCCTTGGAACATGCTTGCTCATGGATATGTAAAGCTACAAGATTTGAGATGCTATGAACCCATTCACTGACCAAGACTTACACTCTGTGTGCTCCATGCTGCCTTGTAGTCTTTGCCACGGCTAGGCTACAAATGCTTGTCGAAAATTTCAGTGACTGCATGTGTAAGCCACAATGCCCTGGTTTTTGATGTCTTGAGTTCCCTTCTACATTTTCTAGCATACAGTCTAATTTCACTTTATTCCTGGAAGTTGAACAGACTTAGTGGTTAAGATGCTACCCTGGGTGTTGAGTATCACTAATGTTCCTCCCTGGGACTATTTCATCATAAGAAAGTCCCCTTCTGTCTTAAAGGAGGCAAGATAAAGAACTCTGAGCAGAAGTGTACTTCCCTGGCTTCTGTCTCTGAGGCCCATGCACATGACAGAAGGAGGTCTTCACTCTTCCTAGGGTCACCTGATACCAAGTGTCTTGGATGAAAGACTGAATTATTAAAGCAGCATGTCTCACTAACCAATGAGTCTGCTCAGAGATCGAATTTCGTAAATGAAGTCATTGGCCTCATGAGGGTTCGTGAGGGTCTGCTGGACAGTTCCCAGAGCCGAGCATCTGTCTCAGCCCTGCAGGAGTAGGGACCTCATGGGTCACCTTGTATGGTCACTCCAGCAGCACCTCTGGTCTGAACCATTTATCTCTTCCATGGTCTGAAACAGGGCTTCTCTATCTATGCCCCCTTTCAGAAGAATGCTTTTTAAATGCATAAAATAAAATACCCAGAATCTAGGAATTCAAAGGAAATCCATTATGTTGAAATAGTTATTTCAGTATTAGCAGCACAGTTATCAAAATATCTTATAAAGCAAAGTATTTTGATACACTACTGTGCTTTGTCTATACCACGTTATTAGCACATTGAAATTCCGTTATAAGCTCTAGCAGTGCCACTAGTTATTTGAAGTTATAAAATGTTAAAGTAGCAAAAAGTAGAAATGATTTTTCAAGGTATCTGGAACCAGTGATGTGGCGTGAACACACATGTGATTTCTATTAGTGTGAGAGTCTCAGGCACGAGTCATACTGCTGGGGCTTACTTTCTACATTTGTGATACTTCTACACGACACATTTCAATTAGAGGTTGTAACATAATGAGGACTTTGTTTTTCCCCATCCAAATTTATGGACCCAGGGGTTGAGACTCCCGGGCTTAGAAGCAGCCCTGGTTCATGGGACCTATTTGTGCATGGCCCTGAAATGAAAGAACATTTAAAACAGTCGTTCAGAGCCCACGAGCAGATAACTGACAGCAGTCTGGAGATGCTTCTGCTCTAGAACACTTGCTGCCTGTTTCAGAAACACCTGTCCTTGCTCAGGTGCCAGCACATGGCATCATACTTTGCTCACAAGTTCAAAGACGTAGAGTACAGTTTCAGGAAGCAGAACTGTGCCTTGGAGAGGAAGGAAGCTGGGCTTCTGTGGCGTCCTACCTCACTCTCTGTGGTGTCCTACCTCACTTGACATCAGGTGGTTTTATATCTTCACGTTACTGCAAAGCCAGGATTTTCTCACAAAGAACATTTTGGGCAAGAGGCTCCAGGGGCTTCTGCCGGGGGCAGCAGTACTCATCAACAGCTGCCTGGTGAGATGGAAGAGAATCCTGCCTATAGAAGTCCTCACCTGCTAAGCTAGCTGCCCCCCTAGGTTTTTTGAAGACACTAGTGGCAACCCTGGCTTGTATGATAACATCGCTGATGTTTGGGTGAGTGAGACACGTGGTGCTCAAAGAAAAGTGCTTTATGATATGAGACTTTGTTTTCAAAGCTTTCAAGCAGTACAGAGCTCAGACTTCAGGAAGTTTTGAAATTTCCAGGTTTGCTAAGCTGTTCAAGGTACTAACAGCTCACACGGTGGGAGGAAGGCAGTACCATTCCCTTTGCACCCCAGCAACACAACAGGAGAGTGATCTTTTGGAGCAGAACAGAGGTGCAAATAAAAACCAGAAGCTGTCACCTTACTAATCAATCCTCAAGTCCTCAGCACACAAAATGCAAATGGGAGCAAACCCTGCCAGCACTCACTGGGCTGGCCACCCCAGGCCCCCGCCCCCCAGCATGGAGGCGGGCTGCAGAGGGAGAAGCCCGCAGATGCCACCCCCTCCCCAGCACCGGGGTGGGGTTGGGCGCGACTGCTTCCTGTGGCAGATGTGGTTTCCAAACTGAAGCTGTTGAAGCTGGAGCAAATCAACATAAAGGTTGAGACTAGTATAATAAACAGCATCTATCTTTACCAGTTGGTAATATTTTGCCATATTTGCTTTCCTTCTCTCGCAAAGGCTCAATTTTTTCTTTCATTATTATTTTCTTTTTATTGCTGAGTCATTTGACCATAAGTAGTAGACATTGTGACACTTCACCCCATAAGTATTTTAGCACAGAGCCCATAGTGGTCATGTGTCATCTGTGTATCCCCTGCACAAACACACACCATTCCCACAACTGAGAAAAGTAATCAACTTAGGGAGTTATCGAATAGCCAGTGCATTCTCAGGCATCCCGTATTTGGTCCAGTCATGACTTCTATAACGTTTTGTTATCCTTCAAATCAGGATCTAATGGAAGGTAACAGGTGTCATTTAGTTTTTATGTCTCTTTAGCCTCTTTTGTTTAAAACTTTTTCCCCACAACATTACCATTTTATAGAATCCAGGCCACTTCTCATAGAATATCACGTTCTGGATTCGTCTGCTGATGATATAATTTGATGAGATAATTGATATAACATCTGAAGGCAGCACAGCAAGTCTTCTGTTGTAGGGGGTCCCAAAGACAGCAACTTAAGAAACCTGATATTCTCCACTTAGGAGAAGACTGCTTTCCTTCTTTTTTTGAAAAAATATTTTTTATTTATTTCTTTGAGAGAGAGACCATGAGCAAGGGGGAATGGCAGAGGTAGAGAGAGAAGCAGGCTCCCTACTGAACAGGGATCTCAACCCGGGGCTCGATTCCAGGACCCCAGAATCATGACCTGAGCTGAAGGCAGATGCTCCACTGACTGAGCCTCAGGTGCCCCCAAACTGCTTCCTTCTTACCTAGCATCCCAACCCTCATCATTGTGCATGGAAATAAGTGAACGTGTCCCTCTGTGCTCTGAATGTCCCATACACCAGAAGGGTCGTGTAGACTCGGGGGAAACGTTTCACCCACAATGCTTCACAGGCACTGCCGTGTAACTCCCTGCCAACAGGTAAATGCCTCCCCTTGTTCAAGCCTCAAGCCTTGCTTGTCTGCAGCTGCTAGAACGTCATGTGCTTTGAGTTGCTGTGTGACAGAAGCCTAGAACTGATGCCAATCTTCTGTACTTTTCACAGAACATGTGCACCATTGAAGCAGAGCTGGAGAATCTGCTGGGGGAGTTCTCCATCAAGATGAAAGGTATTATTCAGAGTAGGGAGCCATGTCCACAGACAGAGCTCCTTGAAGTTTGAGTGCACATGCTATTTTAATTTTCTTGCCAAGACACTGTGCCGCCCGCACTTTCCTCTCCCAGTTTGTGAATATATTGCTGTCCTAGAACCTTCTTGTCCTGACACTCACCTGCGCCCTTAAATCTTTATTATGGGGGGATCTCAAACGTACACAGAAGTGAAGAGAATGTTACAGTGAACCCCACATCACCCAGATTTCATAATTAGCAAGGCTCTGGCACATTGGTTTCATCTGTTTTTCTCTTTGATGATACATAACCCAGACACATGAGTCTGTCTGTGTGTATTTCAATAGGCACCCCTTAAAGAATGGGGGCTTCTTTTTTTTTAAAGACCTTTTATTTATTTATGATAGACATAGAGAGAGAGAGAGAGAGAGAGGGGGGCAGAGACACAGGCAGAGGGAGAAGCAGGCTCCATGCCGGGAGCCTGACATGGGACTCCAGGACCGCGCCCTGGGCCAAAGGCAGGTGCTAAACCACTGAGCCACCCAGGGATCCCAGAATGGGGGCTTCTTACCTAACCACAAAGCCAAGTATTATCACGTCCAATAAAATTAATATGCCTTTGTTATTAATCCACTCCATTATCCAATTTCCCCAGCGGTCTCAAAAATGCTTTGTACCATTGCTTAGCTCACACCGGGGTCCAGATAAGGTCCATGTGTCATAACTGGTCATCAGGTGTCTCTCTCGGGCTCCCTTCCATCTGAAACAGACCCTTCCTGTTTTCCTCCTACCTCTACTTGGTGTAGAAACTGCTGTTGTACAGAATGGCCCACATTCTCGATTTGTCTCTTGGCTTCTTTGTGGTGTCATTTCAGCTGCTCCTTTGTGCTCATGTTTTCCACCAACTACCCACCCGCTCCTTGATTTTATTTATTTGTAAGTGGAAAACCCACAGAGGACTGTGCATTTTCCTCCTTTTCCCTAGTGCATTTCTGGGGTTTGCTCTGGAAGGTTCCAGCCTAGAAGCATGATTGGTTTCTCTCTGTACGGTGGCACCTTCAGAACAAAGGAGGCATGCCAGCTTTAGGAAACGGAGTGTCCCCCAGGTGCTGCCGGCAGAGCTCTCAGCTCCTCAGAGGCAGGTCCGCTTGTCTTGAGTTTGGGCTGATTAACTGACGCAGACAAGAGATTGTCAGCGTTCTGCAGCCGCTAGACCCCTGGGTTGTTGCTAATGGGGACTTAATCACCCTTTCCACTCTCTCCTCGACTCTTTTCAATTAAGGGAGTAGAGAAGGGGCACTGTTGTTCTTTTTTAAGTGCTCAACAGGAGAGCTTCGTTTTGGAGTGAGTCATCTTGGTCTGCAGGGCAAGGTCTCTGTCGGGCACTAGGTGCCCCGTGAGAACGAGAGGGCCACTCTGAATGGATTATTCCTGGAATAACGTCGGCCTCGACCTTCACCTTCCCCAGCACTGCTTCCTTCTCTTGGGCAGACCTGAGTGTAACTCTGTTACTCAGTGTTGAATCTCAACACTTGCTGCCCCACTAAGCTTCGTCCATTTCTCGTTATTGTCTTCATGTTGGGTCCTCACCTGAGTCAGAGGCTCCAGAACTGCCTGGGCCCTGCCCCAGACCCAGAAAGGCAGAGTGGACCCTAGAAGATTTTTTTTTAAGACTCTCAGGATGATTTCAGCAGCAGCCTGATTCTAGAAAACAGCTGCCCGGAATCAGTGTTCCCCCGACCTCGGCACCATCCATCCGGACTGGGCCGGTCTCTCAGTTCAAGAGCCTCGGGTCACACGCATCTCACTGTTAACACGCAGAGTGCCAGGTTGCCCCGATTTCAGATGCTCACTGTTACCTAATGCATCCGTTTTGGGCAGGGTGATGATTTCCCCCGTTTTATTAGTGGGAAAGGGTGTTCAGTGACTTGTCTCAGAAGTCACATAGTGAGTTAGAGTCCAGCTTGAGTCTGAATTCCAGGGCTCCTGCTCCTAGTCCATCCCCATGCCCAGTCTCCTATGAGGAGGAGAGTTCTTTTTTTTTTTTTTTTTAAGATTTTATTTATTTATTCACAAGAGACACACAGAGAGAGGCAGAGACTTAGGCAGAGGGAGAAGCAGGCTCCTTATGGGGAGCCCAATGCTGGCCAATCCCAGGACCCCGGGATCACACCAAAGGTAGTGCCACACCAGGTGCCCCAAGTAGGGGAGTTCTAACAGAGCAGAGCCCATACTAGAAGCTGTTGCTCAAAGCACGGCCTCTTCCTCTGTGGGAGGGTCTTCTCTGACCCAGAACACAGGCCTGTGGGTGAGGAGCTTCAGGCATGGTGGCAAATGAGAGGATGATGCTGGTGCCCACCCTCCACCCCCATCTACAGAGGGATCTGGGCACCAGCTACATAATAGCACGTCCTACAAGGTCATCCTGGTGGGCTGACAGGGCCTCCCATTCACCGAGCTTTTCATCTTTGCCTCTCCCTGTTCTCTCTCTCCCACCTGGTCCACTTCCATAGCTTTTGTCTGGGCTCTCGGTTTCCCCTAGTGGGACTCGAGGCCTGAAACTTACTCTCTCTTTTCATTATAGATTATTCTCCCTTTTCACTTCCCTAATCTAACATGAAAAGCCAGAAATGACAACTATGAAGCCTTTCAAAGGGAACACCCCCTTGGAAGTCTTCCTCTCCTGAGGAAGGGAAGACATCTCACACTGCCAAGAAATTTCACATCTTTGCAATCAGCTATTTTCTTATCTGTTATTCCTTCTGATAAAACATAAGCACCCCCAGCAAACAACACTGACATAAGCTGAGGATATTTCATAATTTTCTCAGACCTGGTAACCCAACTTCCTCCTGCCACACCCTCCACACTTCCCGTTTTACCCCACCCAACACAGAATAAACAACCCTTTTGGGCGTATGTATGTGTGTGTGTGTGTGTGTGTGTGGCCCCTGGGGGTGCAGATGCATTGGTGATAAAAACAACTGATGGGTTACAGTGCCAAGCACTAGGCTGAATCCTGCTGAACGGCCCCTGGTCTTGACTCCCCGAGTCCCCTGGAGAAAAGTGGACACGTGAGCCAATATGCTCTAATTCAATGGAACAAATGACCAATGGGGTGGCCAGATCCAGAGCCCCCTGCCCCAGGGTAAGAGCAGGAGGGGGAGTGCCACTCACCTGTCTCGGGGGAGGGAAGCAGGAAGGAAGCAGGAAGGCTTCCCAGGGTAACCTTTGAATTAGAACCAGAGGGACTGCTCTGGGTGGATGAACAGCAGGGGAATAGCATTCACCAAAGAGGGAAAAGCATGTTGAAAAATCTGCCTTGAATGTCAGGCTACAGGGGGAGCACTGTGTTAACCAGGACCTACGTGAAAAGATGTGATTTCTGAAGGAAAACTATTTCTTCTCCTAGCTACTGCTTCATTCCAGTGAGGTTCCAGGTGGGGTGGATCTCCAACCCTTGCCTGCCTCTCCAGCTTGCAGGGCAGGCCAGGCCTTGGCAGAGGGAAGAGCTACCTGGGAGCTAGTAAATCTGCATTATTTATGCCTGGTCAATAAATCAGGAAGGCCTGTAACAGAGCTCCCGGCCCTTCAGCTGCTTGGCTATTTTCCTTGGAATAGAAAGTGTGACTTCCTTAGCTTCATAATTGTTCTACCCAGTGCTAAACACCATTAAAATTGTCACGAATACCCAGCCATCCTTTTCTGTGTGTATATGCTGTCAACATGTGTGATATTTTTTATCTTTGGAAAGGAAGATCATCATAGAAGTAGCAAAAACTGGGGAGCATTCTTCTGGCAGAGAAGTCTCTGAGCCAAGAAAGGAAAGGGTGGGTGGCTACATACTGTGGCGTCGGGGACTGCCAAACAAGGGCATTTGATCAGTAATAGGTGTTTACAGTAAAACAGCCAAAAGGTACAGGAAGATGCACCACAGAAATAAAAGCCCCCTGCCCTGACCATTCCTGGTTGCTAACCTCCCGATGGTCTGTAGAGTGGCCAGGATGAAAGCTTTCTAGACAGTGCAACCAACAGCAATCGCAAAACTTCTGAGAAAACATGAAGCTTTCCCCAGCTGTGAAAATCCCAGCAGGCCTCTGGCCAGGTTTAAAAGACAACAAGCTGTAACTCTAATTGCCCCACTGTTGGTTTCAGTTCTGCAACCAGTACAGTGATGGGCTTAGACCAGCAGCTAGAACTTTAGGAAACACAGCACCAGGACTGCCTCTGCCTGGCTGGCGCCAGTTGACTCCATTATGGTTGTAATCAGGCCCACTATAAGCAATTTCGAGACATTTCACTTTAATAACATGGGCTTGTAAACTCAAAAACATCAGTACCAAGTACCTTTCTCCCAGTTGGATAAGTTCAGATATGAAATTTTTGGTAATTTTGAGAGGGGAAAAAACCTTCAAAAGATTTTCCCCTTTACATGTCTTTATCCAGCACTGATTCCAGGTCAGTTGCTTAGGGGATTTTTTTGTTTTTTAACCAGGCTTCTGTTGTAATTGCAGAGGTAATCTGGCAATGGATGAAACCTAAACTAATTTGCAGAGGTTTTATTTTATTTTACTTTTTTAAAGATCTACATTTATTTTAGGGAGACCACTTGAGTATGAGTAGGGGGAGGGGCAGAGAGAATCCTGAAGCAGACTCTCTACTTGTCCAGAGCCCCACAAGGGGTGGATCTCATGACCCTGAAATCATGATGAAGAGTTGGGTGCCCAACCAACTAAGCTGCTCGGTGCCCCTTTGCAGAGGTTTTATTTTTTTAAGATTATATTTATTTATTCATGAGAAACACAGAGAGGGGCACAGACATGCACAGAGGGAGAAGCAGGCTCCCCACAGGAGCCTGATGCGGGACTGAATCCCAGGACCCCAGGATCACAACCTGAGCCACAGGCAGATGCTCAACCACTGAGCCACTCAGGTGCCCTTTGCAGAAGTTTTAAAGTGCACTTTGGATTTTCTTAGAATTGGCATGTCTGACCATTCTGACTTACAAAAACCAGTGAATTGTGCTTTTTTTTAATGACATATTGGAAAAAAAAAGACTAAATCTTCCAGAAAATGATTAGTGAAAACTGACTTTTTAAATTCTACTCTTATTTCAGGAAATCTTTTAAAGTGCCTTGTTGTGTTCTAGTTGTTAGAAGAGTCCCAGGTGGCCTGACTCTCCCGTAGGGAGGCAGAGGGAGCTGGTGAGTTGCTGCCATCTACTGGCAGGTAGTGGTAGGTGCTTTTTAAAGCCTCCCGGGACCCGGTCTATCTTCTTAATTAACCCTGGCTAGTCAGTCACAAAAGGCAGAATAAATTGTGTGATTGTGATACCACCCTCGTCATCTTTACACGGGTTAAATCATGTTTAAACTAATATGAAAACATGTTTCAAGGGACACCTGGGTGCCTCAGTGGTTGAGCACTCGGTTCAGGTCGTGATCCTGGTCCTGGGATCGAGTCCTGCATGGGGCTCCCGGCAGGGAGCCTGCTTCTCCCTCTGCCTGTGTCTCTGCCTCTCTCTGTGTGTCTCTCATGAATAAGTAAATAAAAATCTTTTTTAAAATAATAAATAAACTGATATGAAAAGAACTTAGACTTCAAGGATCGTGAATGGCAGCTTGAGGAAACTGAACCACCCAGGACTCTGCTGCCCAAATGGACATCCTGTGTGTGAAGGGACTAGGAGTCTCAGGGCTGCTGTTGTGCCAGCTGTGCAGTTATTTCCTCTCCAGCCGCCTCTATCAAAAGTGAGGGGTTATTCTTCTCGAATCCGTTTTAGATTTTTAAATGATACCTTCTCATTTTTTTTTTTAAATACAGGCAAAGATACCAGAAATTTTAAAGGCACAATATAATCTCTCCACCATGTCACAAATACCCAAGTAGCCTTTTTTCTGCATATACACTGCCTGCCCGCCGATACCTGTGACCTTTTTCATATATTTTTTCTTTTCAAATAAACACATGATATTTGAAAAAATCCAATAAAAATTACTATTTAACGTCCAAAAATTTCACTTTCTTCATAATCCCAGATTATCACAGATAATTATTTTATCTACCTTTGGTAAATAAAACATACCTTTGGTATGTTTTTCTAGAATTTTTTCCTATGGATACATTTTTTAAAAGATTTTATTTATTTATTCATGAGAGACACAGAGAGGTGGAAACATAGGCAGGCAGGCTCTCTGTGGGGAGCCCAATGCAGGACTGGATCCCAGGACCCCAGGATCATGACCTGAACCGAAGACAGGCACTCAGCCACTGAGCCACCCAGGCGCCCCTGGATACATTTTTATATAGCGGAGGTCACACTTGAATTTTGTCTTTTTGCTTTTTTACTTAATATTAGTTTATAAACATTATCTTATTAAAGACATCTAAACATCTGTACCGAATTCTTCTTTTTTTTATTGAAGTTTGGTTGACACATGGTGTTACATTAGTTTCAAGTGTACAACAGAATGATTGGACAAAGTTATATGTCATGCTGTGCTCAGCATGACTGTAGCTCCCATCTGTCCTCATATAACGCTATGACAGTATCATCGACTATATTCCCAATGCTGTACTTTCTACCCCCATCACTTATTTATTCCATAACTGAAAGTCTGTATCTCCCACTCCCCTGCACCCATCTTGCCCATCCCCCACCCCTCTGGCATCCATTAGTTTGTCCTATGTATGTATGGTTCTGCTTCTGCTTTTTGTTTATTCATTTGTTTTGTTTTTAGATTCCACATATAAATGGCATCATGGTGTTTGTCTTTCTCAGCCTGACTTACTTCACATAGCATCATACGCTCTAGCTTCTTCCATGTTCTCACAAATGGCAAGATCTCATCCTTTTTAAGGCTGAGTAATATTCCATTTTATATAAACATTTGTACTGAATCCTTAAGTGCAATTCTTTATCCTAAAATTGTATTGGTTCTTTTCATTAGAAAATGAGAACGTCCTAAAGATTTTTTTGCCCATTTTTATTAAATGTGTTTCATTCCTTGATTAAAATATTGTCTGTGGCTTTGTTTTGTGATTGTCATAGAAACAAAGCCAAGATTACTGATAAGCCTCTGTTGATGAGTTTATTCCATTAGGTTTATTGTGCATGTATGACGTGTGTACCTTCCTCCCCACAACTTTATTCATGCTTGACACACAGTAGGTATTCTGAAAATATTGCTGAGTGAATACAGGCCACTCCCTCCACCCAGAAGCGCCCTTTCTCCCATGCCTTCATTTGCCTGGGGTGATATGACACTCTGTTGTTCAAATGCTCCCTTCCTCCATGAAACTATCCTACATTAAATGGGACAGAATTTCTTGTTTGATTATATAAGTAATACAGTCTTACAAAAATTCAAAATATAGGAAAGAACCTCCTTTTACTGTCTCTTCATTACTGTTCTCCTCTTCAATGTGTATCAATTTGCTGTTGTTTCATACAGATAAGTCTTTTAAATTAGCTGTATATGGTGCATGCTGAATCAACAGTATTATCCCACTGCCGAATATATAATTATTACAGATTAAGCACGTACTATGGACCTAATGCAATCAATTGTCTTTACAAACAGTTCTGTGAGGAGGACACTGTTAACTCCCTTCTAAAGGTGAAGACACTGCAGCTAATATCTTGAGGCGGCTCACTGGAGGATAAAACAGAAATCAGCTTCAGCCTTAGCTTCCCGCACTGCCTCTAGTCCTTGTCCGTTTCGTCTCTGTGGACATTAACTGCATTTTGTTCTGTTTTCTGGGTATCAGTGAAGTCTCTCTTAATTTCCAGATTGTTACCCCAGTGCATAGATCCTCCCACACAAATGAGTCTCCATAAATATCTACAGAAAGAAAGAAAAGGACTGATTAAACCTAGGGTCCCTGGGATGGCCCACAGCAGTGGTGTGACGTGACTTATTCTTGGGGCTACACCAAATATGGGGCTGGATCTCAGACTGCGCAGACCCAGCTAGGAATGACGTGCCGATGGCGTGATCAAAAGGGGGCCCCATCTCCATCTGGAGACTGTGGGCTGTGGTTGTTTGGTTTGGTTGGTTTTGTTTTCTTTTTCTTTTTTTAAAGACTTTATTTATTTATTCATAAGAGACACACAGAGAGAGGCAGAGACACAGGCAGAGGCAGAAGCAGGCTCCACGCAGGGGGACCGATGTGGGACTCGATCCCGGGACTCCAGGATCACGCCCTGAGCAGAAGGCAGGCGCCCAACTGCTGAGCCACCCAGGCATCCCACGGTTTTGTTTTCTTAATCACTGGCTTTGTGTAGATGATAATCCATTTTAAGTGGTTTCAAAAAACAGTAGATGGTGGTATCATTATGCCCCGTAAATAGGAGAAGGAAAACACAGGAGTGGGTGAATCGGAGACAAAGTAGAACATGACCATGGATTCTTTACCCAAATGAGAAAAAAAAAAAAAATCACAAATCTTGGGACAGAAAGAAAAACAAGAGAGCAGTTTGTTTTCATGGGAATATTTTGAGTAAATAAGTGAATATATCTTTCTGGCCCTAATTCTCTGATCCTGGAGTCTGGGTGGATTTCCCACGGGCCAAAGGCACAGAGAGCTCTAGCCCCTGCCCAGCAGCTGTCTCCGCCCCAGAAAGCACCTGTGATTAGCCCAGCCAGGAATGTTTACTCCTGCCTGGACAGATGGGATTCCCAGCAAAGGCTGTGCCCTCCGGCGGCCCTCTAAAACTACTGCACGAGCTTTCACCAAGGTCTGACGCTTCGGGTTGGTAAATGTGCCAGGGTGGGTGTGTGAAGAGTGGAGACCTATTCTGCCCCTCATGCCCCTGCTGCTTGCCTGCAGGTCTGGCTGGATTTGCTCGCCTCTGTCCTGGAGATCAGTATGAAGTAAGTATCATGTCGGTCTGTGTGTTGGGATTGAGGGTTTGAGGGGCAGGTGTCAGTTGCCATTGTTTTATCAAAATTTCAAATTGCCTTTTTTTTTCTTTTATATTTGTTTATTTTGAAAAAAAAAAAAAAGCCATTGAGAAAGTTTGAGAAGATGCCCACATACTCTTCATCCAGACACCAATTTTAGGAATTTTTAACATTATGCCACATTTGCTTTATTATTACTACTATAATTGTTGTTATTTTGCTGAACCCATTTTAGACTAATGGGCAGACATCAGGACCTCTCGCCCCTCAATTATTTTCCTAAAAATGGAAGGACATGCTCTTCTATTAGCATTGTGCAATTCTCAACATAGCTAACTTAACATTGGCCCTTTAGCTACCATTGCTTGTTATACATCTATATTCAGATTTTCCCTAGTGTCCTAATGTTGTCCTGATAGTGGTCTTTTCTCCTGAAGCAAGAGCCAATCTAGAATCATGATCGTAAATATCATGGATTGAAGAATACTAGACTCTAGACCTTTCTTTAGAAAGATACACTCCATGAAGTAAAAAGCCTTTTATCTTTTCCCACTTCAGAGGGAACTTCCCTAATTATTTCATCCAAATTTCTCCTCTAATACCCTCTGTGATCATTCTTCTTGGGGAGGGCAGGGGAAGGAGTATCTTTCTGTCTGAGCAAAGAGAGAGTGGGAGACTCTCTCCTGGGAATATGTCAGATTTCAGAATCCGCCCAGTTCTGTCTTCCTCATCCAGGAGGAGGGGAACTTACTTTTTTGCTTCTGGCAGCTAAGTGGATTTTAGCTGGTGGTTTCTCCTCCCTGCATTTGTTTTATGGGTTTCTTTTTTGAAGATTTTTAAAATTTATTTGAGAGAGTGATCAAGCATGAGAGAGAGACAGAGAGAAAGAGCGAGAGAGAGCACAAGCATGGAGGAGAGGGAGACCCAGACTCCTCGCTGAGCAGGGAGCCCTAAGCAGACTCGATCCCAGGACCCTGAGATCAGGACCTGAGCTGAGGGCAGATGCTTAACCCACGGAGCCTCCCAGGAGCCCGAGTTCTCCTCCCTGTAAAAAACTGGGGAGTCCAATGAGACTCACAGGGGAAGGAACTGGTCACCGTGACCGTGGTGATATGGAGGATGCGATGTGATGATCTTTTCCCACAGCAGACCCTCCATGCCCTCTTTGAGGGGAGCAGACCCCACTCCCCTTTGAAAGCCTCTTTCGCACTCCCCATCTGCTCCACCCCCTGGACCCCAGGCAATTTAGAAGAATCCATCAAAAGGATGGGTTGAGGATGATGCAGCAGGGGAGGACAGGCACCTGCTTTGCTTCCCTGCCTTTTTATCTTGGTGTTTGGACAAGGAAGGCAGGGGAGGGCCCTAGAGACTGAGGTTTGGTGTCTTCTCCCCAGATCTTCATGAAGTACGGCCGACAGAGGTGGAAACTAAAAGGCAAGATAGAAGCCAACGGCAGGCAGAGCTGGGATGGGGAAGAGGTGGTGTTCCTGCCCCTGATCGTCGGATTCATCTCCATCAAGGTTCAGTATTGTCACTGCCATTCCTGGCCCGTGCCTGGCTGACCCACTGGTGGGGACCTTTGGGCGTGACTCTCGCCTGCCACTCCCACCCCTGCCTTGCAGGTCACCCTGCACCCCGAGCCCGTGGCAAAGAGCATCACTCTGGCGCAGCTCCCCATAAGGCCTTCCCTCCCTCCTCTTTCACCAGGTCACAGAACTCAAAGGGCTGGCAACTCACCTCCTGGTTGGCAGCGTGACCTGTGAGACCAAAGAGCTGTTCGCCGCCCGACCTCAGGTGATGGCAGTCGACATCAATGACCTTGGCACCATCAAGCTGAGCCTGGAGATCACCTGGTAGTAAGTGGTCCTTCTCAGTTTTGTCATGTTAGAGACACATGGTGCAGCCTGGTGCTGTTCTGGGGGTGGCGCTTAGACCATCAGCGTCCCCAGGGAGCTGGTCACAGAAGGAGACTCTCAGAGCATCCCATCGAGTCCCGGGTGGGAACCTCACAGGGCCCAGAGATCTGTCCATGGGCTCACCGAGTAATGTTCATGGACCATCATCTCCATAAATTGGAGAAGCCTCTATCTTATCATTGTTCTCCTCTTCCGCTTCCTATTTTATTTTTTTTTAACATTTTATTTATTTATTCATGAGAGACAGAGAGAGAGGCAGAGATATAGACAGAGGGAGAAGCAGGCTCCATGCAGGGAGTCCAGTGTGGGACTCGATCCCAGGACCCCAGGATCACAGCCTGAGCCAAAGGCAGATGCCCAATCACTGAGCCACCCAGGTGCCCCTCCACTTCCTATTTTAAAATATTTTATCCAGCTGCCTTCCCTCCCTGTCAACCTTTAAGTATATATAAAGAAATATAGTTCTTAAGGTAATTTGGAAAGAAAATCACTGTCCAGGAGGAGATATCTTGCCCTTGGAAAGATCCCGATTCTCACTATGGTGTTTCCATCGCCTGTCCTCCTTTAGCTCAAATAGCAAATGCTGCTTGGGGAAATTTTCCATATCCTTCACACTCTGCTGAAATAGAACATTTCCAATGGGCAAGAGACACCTTTTGTCAGAGCAGTGAGCTTCAAGGTGGTTTTCTTGAAGGGTCGCAGCTTATTAAACACTGGTTGCCCACAAAGCTTGATGCCAGGCCCCTCGAGGGGCTTGATGCCATGCACCCTTGCTGAGCGTTGATGGTCAGGGTCCCCTTTCCAGCGTGGAGGGCTGGCGTGGAAGCAGCAAAGACCCTGCCATCTGTCATTGAGACACTATCCACCCCTTCCCTCCTGGTAATTTGTAGTCGTAGACATAGCAAATGCAAGATCATCCATCTTGCTGGATGAACCCTATGGCGTGATGACCAGTGGTGCCAGGGCAGACCCACTGTGCTCCTCCTAGTCACGCGAGAGCCTGTCAACTGCCCAAAGAGTTTTTTTTATTATTATTATTATTTATTTACGATAGTCACAGAGAGAGAGAGAGAGAGAGAGAGGCAGAGACACAGGCGGAGGGAGAAGCAGGCTCCATGCACCGGGAGCCCGATGTGGGATTCGATCCCGGGTCTCCAGGATCGCGCCCTGGGCCAAAGGCAGGCGCCGAACCGCTGCGCCACCCAGGGATCCCGCCCAAAGAGTTTTTACAGATTTCAGCGTCTTGTGTTGCACAAGCATTAGCATGTTTGCATCTCTGATATTGATGAAGAAACACATTTGCCTGGTGTCTAGGCAGAGACAGAAACTGTACTCAGAGCCAACCTGTGGTCCCCTGGGTGGGTCTGGACTCCGCTGGCTGCTCCACTCTCTTTTATCTTGGTTTGTCCTCTGCCGGACCAGTTTGGCCAGAACCAGCCCAGTTCCCAGTGATCTGAGCTGACCTCAGCGTGACCAGGTGCTTTCTCAGCCTGCGGTCCGGGGGTCAGAAGGGGCCTCTGACAAACACGCCCTCACAGGGACCTGTTGTGTTGCAGCCCGTTTGACGTGGAGGACGTGACGCCGTCCTCGGGCACCGGGAACAAGGCGGCAGCCCTCCAGAGGAGGATGTCCATGTACAGCCAGGGCACCCCGGAGACGCCCACTTTGAAGGATCACTCTTTCTTTGTAAGTTCCCTGGGATTCCTGGAGGAGAAACACTGAACCCCCGGGCGGGGCTTGCGCCCGGTGTCTGAAGCCCTTGACGTCCACTGTTAAGGGTCCTCAGCAACTCCTGCCGGCGCTCATCTCAGAGGCCCCAACCCAAACAGCCACTAAGAGAAGCACGTTCTGAGATGCCCTCGGCCGTCTGCACGCAGGCCGCCAGCCTCCTGTCTTCCCTCTCCCCTACTCCCCCCACCCCTTACTGCTCTGATAACCTACAGACTTTCCTGAAGATTCTCTGAGGTCAGCCTTTCCAAGGAGTGCATGCGAATAACAGCCCCCTTGTGTTAATCAGAAATGCTTGCCAAAAAGCTAACAAAACATAACCGATGCTTTCCGCTAACCCCCTCCCCTCGCTCTGACACCTGAAGAGGCGGCTGTGTCCCCCAGCAGCCAAGCCAGGGCGGCTGTCTGTCTGGAGTGCCCTGCAGGACACTTTCCTTGCCAAGCTGTACCGCAGCCGCTCTTTCAGTGACCTGCCCTCGCTCAGGCTGAGACCCGAGGCCGAGCTAGAGTTTTCTGTGAGTGGGGGTGGCCTGCCCGGTGTGCGGTGCTTGCCTCTGGGGCTCGGGGCACGTTTGCTTGGGCATGGCTCTGCCTTCTCCCTCTTGCTCGCGGGGTGACGGTTCCAGGGGTCCCGTCCCCAGGGTGGGAAGTGTGGTCACACGCATGCCCCTTTGCCAGACGTGGCTGGTCCCCCTCTTGTCCACGATCCCTGCTTTCGTGCTGTGATCTCTCTCCTCTGTGGCCAAGATATCCATGGTAACAAGATTTTCGTTTCTTAAAAGTGCAGATGTACTCACAAAGGTGCTCGTTCCCAAGTTGAACTAGTTTATTGCTGATAAACTTCGCGCACACTTTTAGCCCTTAAAACCTGGCATTCAAGGGAGTGGGAGAGGGATTCGTGCTGAAATCCCTTGAGCTATTTTGATTCAAAGAGGTTCTTAGCCTTAGTTTATGGTAGTGCTTATACTACCCTAGTAAAAGAAGCTCTTTCATTTGTAGTCAGGAGTGCAGCAGGTAACCTCCATCATACGTGTCATACATCATGTGATGAGAGAATGCACACGTACTCATCTGAACACCTATACGTGGGATAGTCTGCTCTTTACCGACATATAAAAGTAATCTTTGGGAAAAAGGAGAAAGGAAAGGACTAAAAAGTTTTCTGGTTAATGATAATAATAAAAATTGCATCTAATTCGTTGAATTATAAAACACAGGTGAGAAAGGTAGGCTAACCTAGGGGAGTTTCACAGGCAAATAGGAAGACTCTAGAAGGAAAATGTGCATGAACGCATGGACCAAAAAAACACATATATATCAGGTGCAGTTGCATACGTAACTATTGATGTAAGGCATATATTCATGCTCCCATACGGTAAGTTGTGGAGGGAGTTGGTAGAGGTTTTAATAGATAATTTAAATGAGAACAGGATTGGGCAGCCCCGGTGGCGCAGTGGTTTAGCACTGTCTGCAGCCCAGGGCGTGATCCTGGAGACCCTGAATCGAGTCCCACGTCGGGCTCTCTGTATGATGCCTGCTTCTCCCTCTGCCTTGTCTCTGCCTCTCTCTCTGTCTCTATGAATAAACCAAAAAAAAAAAAAAATGAGAACAGGATTAGAGAAAAACTCAGCAGCTTCCTCTAGCCTTTTTGGGTACAGGCAGATTCCTCAGAGGGCTGTATCCATCTGGCCTCAGCCATACCTGCCGTTGGCCATTCTTTGTTCTCTGCTCCAGCCTCCCAAACTCCCCACCCCCCTCCAGCTGGACCACCCTCTTCAGGAGCTGCTCCTGTGCACACAGTTTCCTTCTGGAAGGCTCTTCCGCCTCCTCGCCTCCACCTCCCCATCCTGTGGGGTGGAGCTCCAGGACCACCTGTCTCCAGGCAGCACCATCCCTGTGCTGGGGACCTGCCTCATTATGTCATGCCTCAATCAGAAGAGACACATCCCCTTGTACTCTCGTGTACCCATGGATGGGCTCGTCCCCTCATGGCACACCTCAAGTTCCCTTGAATAGAGCATCCCAGCTTCATCTAACTCAATGTTGGCCACTCCCATAGCTGCCAATCAGGTTTGGGAACATGGGATCAAGAGAAATGGCTGGCAAGGACTTCGGAATTTGAATAAGAAACCTGACTTAAGCAAACTGCCTGCTTAGGATGTGTGGTTTGGAGATGAGATGAGATAGGGCAGGACCACCTGGAGGACCCAGGGCTTCTGTGAGATGCCTGAGGTACCCCCTGGGAAGAAGCCCAGGGAGTAGCCCAACCCACTGCTACCACAAGGCCCCTCTTTGCCCTCCATATAATTAAAATAGGCATTTGCCCAGTACTTACATTTACTTAAAATATCAAATCTGGAACCGAAGAGAAATTATCCATTTCAAAGGAGTTGCTCTCAAATACTAGAACACTTTTTCCATGGAGCCACATTTGGCGCTGAGATACCACCTAGACCACAGCATAGGAAGAGATGACCTAGACATCATTTTAATGCCTGCACAAATAAATTATCTTGATTACCTGGATATTTGTAACCTCTCTCCCTTCTGCGTTCTGCTTCATGAATCACAGAGTGTGCTTGACCCAGCCTGGGTCAGCTTGAAAAGACAACTTGGTGTTTCCAGACACCCTGAGAGTTCTGGCTTTGCAATCCTGGGAGATGTTCAGGTTTATTCATCTTTTTTCTTCCATTTTTACAGAAGCTGTGCGAGTATATTTCTGGCCTCTGGTTATTTGTGGCATGGTTACTAAATTAATAGAACATTTTCAAGGGCTTGGGATTTGTGGATAGAGATTCTTTTAAAATAACTTATGAGAAGTGAAGCAGAACAAAGCATCACATCTTTTGAGTGAACTAGCATGAACATTGGAAAGTCTTTTAAGATAAATGCCAAAAAAAAAAAAAATTGGTAATGTTATTCAGAACTATGGCTGCCAAATACTGTGAGATCCTGGATTTTAGGAAACAGGCTCTGTTCCCACACTCCCCCAATCTTTTCTTTTGAAAAATATCAAACCTAATAATAGTATAATGAACTTTCACCTAGATGCAGCACCAGAAATAGTTTGTAAGGGCTTGTTTTCTTTTGCCACACATGCAACCGCACACACATATGCACACACAAAATCAACAAATAAAAAGTTAATATTATGAAAGTGCTGGTTGTTTCTTTTAATGGCTTGGCATCTTGTCTGGAAATAAACCGCACCAAACATATCATTTGTTGTTGTTGTTTAAGATTTTATTTATTTATTCATGAGAGACACAGAGAGAGAGGCAGAGACAAAGGCAGAGAGAGAAGCAGGCTTCCTGCGTGGAGCCTGATGCAGAACTCAATCCCAGGCCCCCGGGATCATGACCTGAGCCAAAGGCAGACACTCAACAACTGAGCCACCCAGGTGCCCTTACCAAACACATCATTTGTATTTAAAATAATAACGAGTTGCCTTTTATCCGCAGTCTAATCTACCTGATGACGTCTTTGAACATGGAAAGGCAGCTGAGAAGACACCCCTGTGTCTCAGCTTCAGTGACCTACCCAATGGGGACTGTGCCCTCAACCCTGACCCAGCTGGCTCTCTGTCCAACACATGCTCCACAAATCCAGAAATTACCGTCACCCCTGCAGAGCTGAACCACAGCAGCCTGTGCTCCCAGAATGAGGGCACGGATGACTCTAGCTCAGCATCTTCCAGGAACTCCTCCAGAGAAGGCCGAGAGTCACAGCCCCACCCGGAGGAGGACACAGATGGGCCTGGGAACCCTGAGACGCGCCGAGCGTCTGCCGGTGCTGCCACCAAGCACCTGTTCCTGGAGAAGGATGTGGCCGAGGCGCTCCTGCAGGAGTCTGACGAGGCCTCTGAGCTCAAGCCTGTGGAACTGGACACTTTTGAAGGAAACATCACAAAGCAGCTGGTCAAGAGGCTCACCACGGCGGAGGTGCCAGTGGCCACAGAGAGGCAGCTCTTTGAGGGCTCTGTCAGTGGAGAATCCGAAGGCTGTAGATCCTTCCTAGATGGAAGCTTAGAGGATGCATTTAGTGGGCTTTTCCTTGCATTAGAGCCACATAAAGAGCAGTACAAAGTGTTTCAGGATCTGAACCAAGAAATCATGCATTTGGATGATATTCTAAAAGTAAGTACCTTTTTAGGGAAATCAGATTAGGTTTGAAGAGAGGAAGAAACCAACATTCTATTTAAAATAGTTGTATCTTTTTGTTTTACCCTATCTTCACACAGAACCAGTAACCAATCATCATTTGAGTGGCCCTGACTTTTAAACACCAGGAGTGCATGTTCACCTATATTTCCCTAACAACAGATCAATGCAACTATGATGATCAGGAGTTAAATTAGCAGCCCTGAGGAATGTCTGGGCTCCTTCAGCCCCAGAGTTAGTCTTTGTAATCCCAAATGTGAAAGGGAGATACTTTGAGGATCACAATCTCATGGAGATGCTACTGCATAGAGTCCCTTCCTGCCTGAAGTCGAATTAGGCAACCCCTGATGTGGGAGCCACAGGCCCATCTCCCCACCCCCACCCCTGCACCCCTGCACTCCTGTCCCCACCTGTGGTGCTGCCTCCAGAGATTCCCTTCTCTGGTCTAGTCCCAACCAGGGAGTTGGAACCTGAGATTAATCACTCATCCATCATCATCTGTATTCTAGAAGCCAGGGACCCCCAGTTCCACCAGAGTTAGCCTCCTCAACCCTGTTCCTGATCAGACAGCTCAAGGTGGACTTGGTGGGAGGGGAGAGCAAAAGGGATGATTTCCTCTCAGGTGGGAAGTCCTAATCCTGAGGTTATTATTGCTACACTGGAACATATATGCTGCCACTGGGCGTGCAAATTAAACTTTTTCAAAGGCTGCACAAGAAGACAGAACCTGAATTTTGTCCTGAATCCCACTGCCATCACTTCTTGTGTTCTTGGCTTGGCCACTCTGATATTGCCATACAGAAGATAAATTGGATCTTTTTCCATGAAAGAGCAATTCTTTGGTTACCTGTCCTATCATGTAGGTTTGAAAATAAGGTGCTAGTAGTGAGCTAGGATTCAACCTGCAGAAGGCTGTTTCACCCCCTTGAATGGCTGTTTATAAAATGGGGTCTTCTCAGGGGCATTGGAAGGACATTTCCAAGGCTTTTCTATCTTATCCTTCTCAATGGTACTCACCTAACCCCTAGGGATATCTGTCCCCAAGGCAGCTGAGGCCAGCAAAGCCCCAACTCTCCAGGTCCTCTGAGTAGCAGGTAGGAGTGCTCTGAATCTGAAAGCACCAGTTCAGGACTCCTTCATGAAGGCTGCTTGTCTAATACTCCCATGAAAACATCTCTACTCCCTCAACAAACTCTTGTCTGCAGAGTTGACTGGCTTTGCTTAATGGGCAAGAGGTGTTAAATTTCAAGACACAACTGACCCCACGTGCAGCAGGTGTCTTAGAGAAAGCGAGTGGAGAGAGCAGCTCCCATTTCCAGGCATCTAGATTGCTGATAAGTAGTAGCTGGATCCACCAGCAGACACTCAGCAAGCCATCTGTTAGTCTTATAAAAACCTGGTGGTCCCAGATTTCCTTCCAGAGTATTATTTCAATCTGTTGTTGTTTCAAAATGATCTTGCCTCTAAAATCCTTAACTGTCTATCCCTTTGTTATGATTGACATTTAAACACATCCATACTCTGTGAGGTCAAGTTCAGCAGATAGCTAGTTAAGAAAGAAGACCCTAGAAGTGGGTTGCATCTGGACTGGCTCCTTCTCTCTCTCTGAGATTGAAAATAGTTTCGATCTGGGGCAAGTGGCTTTGGATCCAGCCAGAATTAAAGCATCAGCTGGACACAGCTTTCTCTTTTTCCCCCCCTTCACATTCCTAGGATGCTAAGCCTCTTGAGGATCAGAAACTAAATGATGCTGCCTCTGGGACGGACACCACTGAGGGTGAATGAAACAACTCTGATTTAAAAGACCAAAAGACGGTTTCCCCTGTGCTTTTGTGCCATCTTGAGTATCAGAGACAGATCTCTGCAAGGTGCTGCCTGCCTTGTGTTTCGAAGTCAGCAAGGAGTGCCACCTAACTGGATGGAGGACCTACCATTTAGTTCTTCTGATTTGCAGGACTTGTCCCATTCAATCCACCCCAGCGTCCATTCTTTTGAATATTTGGAAGGGCTTCTTTCCATCTCTGTGCCTGTAGCAAATGGCATTATTCTCTGTGTCATGCTTCTATCTGTGTTTGGCAATGTAGAATTTTCCAGGCCCTAGAATGAGTTTGCTCACATAATTCCAGGGCCCAGTCAGGGAAGTGATGGAACGTCTTCCTTCAGAGACACAGCTGTAGAGGACGCAGGGCCCCTTCTTGTTGTACCCAGCCCTTCCTTTTCTCCTCGATGATCAAAGAAAAGTATATATGCTGTGAATGTAAAGACTTACGTACGCTGTGTACATAAGTCTACTTATGTAGGAAGTATGAATTAGGTGGGTTTGCTCTCTCCGAGTTGGTTTTGTTAATCCTTTAGAACAGGTTCCTTTAGGTAGCCAGCTCTTGTCTCAGGACAATGCATTGCCATGTAGCATTACAGATGGTTGGTATTTGGCATTGATTTGACAACTTTAGATTTGTCTGCTGGTTGTATTTTCTTTGGGATTGAGTACTAGACAGAGGAGGATAGCAGGTCCGTCTCCCAGGACTTCCTGGGTTGTAATATTTTCTCAACTTTTCAGCCTAAAAATTTCAAGCACAAATGGAGAGAAGCCTATAACGGCTCCCAATGAGCCCATGCCCCAACTTCCATGATGTCCACTCATGGACAGTCTCATTTTGTCTGTTCTTCCCCCTGCTTATTTCCCCTCCAGATTATTTTTGGAACAAATCCCAGATATTGTGTCATTTTATCCATCCTTGTAACTTTTTTTGATATGAAGATTTTAAATGCTTTCTTTTTTTAACACCAACAACAATCCAAAATAAAAGCTTAAAAAAAAAAAGAAAGTGGGGGATCCCTGGGTGGCGCAGCGGTTTGGCGCCTGCCTTTGGCCCAGGGCGCGATCCTGGAGACCCGGGATCGAGTCCCACATCGGGCTCCCGGTGCATGGAGCCTGCTTCTCCCTCCGCCTGTGTCTCTGCCTCTCTCTCTCTCTGTGACTATCATAAATAAATAAAAACATTAAAAAAAAAAAAAAAAAAAGAAAGTGTCGCATCTCGAGTCAACTATTGCTGCTTCTGTTTCTGCTTCTGGATGTGTTGATATTTTCCTGATGCCTTCTGCCTTTGCAGTGCAAACCAGCCGGAGGCCACAGCCGGTCTTCCAGTTTAAGTCTTACAGTTGAAAGTGCTTTAGAAAGCTTTGATTTCCTGAACACCTCCGATTTTGACGAGGAGGAGGAGGAGGATGGTGATGAGGTTTGTAATGTTGGAGGAGGCGCTGACTCTGTATTTTCAGACACTGAGACTGAGAAAAATAGGTAAGTGTCAAGTTGGTGTCTGCTCACACCTCAGTAGGTGGTGGTTGTTCTCGCGGGGTGGGGGTACACCTGTGCGCATCCCCAGGAAGAGAGCACTCCCTACATGAAGGGCCAGTTGGCTTTCAGCTCCCTTTCATTGTCGAGGACAGATTTTAAATAGTGTTCACCTCTTTTGTGCTGTTTAAAGAAGAATGAATTGCTTTTCCTGCTCATAAATGGTGGGGACATTTTTTGCATGATTATGCACGTGTGTATCCATTTATGTGTGCACACCTGCATCTTGGAGGGCTCAGGGTCTACAGCCTGACCCCAATTTAATTAATTCCAGATTAACTAGGTAGGCTCTGTTTCCTGAGAACTCTTACTGGACAACCCGTTCATACTTGGTTCTCCTCAGTCTGTGTCTTATATCTAATCTCATCATTTTGTTATGCTCTGCTTTTTCCACCCCTTTATCTCTTGTTCCCTTTAGAAAAGTAGTTGTAGATCAAGCTCATCAGTGCACATATCAAAGCCAGGTTTAAGCCCGGGACGCATATTTACCTTAGGACGAGGAAGGCCAACTGATAACTAGGAACAGATTGCTCCTGGTGGAGAATGCACCTTCTCTGGGGTGGGCAGGGGGGGTGAGGCAAGCAGGAAGGGATGACAGATGAAATGTTGTCACCTTCTCCACCAGGCATTTTTTTTTTTTTTTTGCTTTTTTTTTTTTTTTTTTTTTTTGGAGCCAATTGCGGAACTCGATCCCAGGACCCTAGGATCATGACCTGAGCCAACGGCAGACACTTAACCGACTGAGCCACCCGGGCACCCATCCATCAGGCTTTCTTGTACAGCCAAACTTGTGTTTGGAGCTAGAGTCTGGGGTCCTTTTTGTGACTTTAGCTGAATTAAATCAAGCACAGTGGAACATACCTTTGTTAATGGTTGGGGGAGAAAAAAAGCACACACATACTTTCCCAAAGGGTGGATTTCTACCATCTTTACTTTTGACATTTTATACAAGCATGTTTTCAAGTTACAAGGAGCTCTAGCTGTCCCAATCTTTACAAACCGCTCTGTGGGTGATGTTGTGTTAACATTTTTGAGGGTATTCTTGTTTCTAGAGAGCTCATTCTTAATCAGGAAATGAAAAAGTGAGAAACAGAATTTATCCGTTGAGCAAACAGAGAGCAAGGCAAACAAAATCTATTAAATGAATGGAATATTTAAGTCATCCTCCTACATTCGATGCAGAGATTTTTCTAACTTGAATTTGTGAAGTACTTCTAAACCAAAAATCCCTCTACTCCTTAGCTTAAGCTGTTATGTGATATATCAAAGTCGAATCAAAACTTTCATTCTTGTTGCTGTTGGAAGCATTTTAACAACAAAAGCATTGTGGGTTTTGTACACTTTGTAGACCATTGATATTAAATTGTCTAAACTGATCCACTTTATGTCATCAATGTTATTAGAGGAAATTGAGGAAATTGGGGATGTTTTAAATATGTGTTGATTGCCAGGGCACAAGCAGAGTGCTTTCCCCTTGGAGGCAAGTGTGAATTTGGAGGAAAGCTTTCAATGCCCTTACACTCGGGTGTGTGATCTTTTTTAAATCACAGAGGCTAGGGGTGCAAGCCTAGAAGCCACTAGCTGCCTGGGTAACAGGACACCGTGGTGAACAGCTCTGCTAGTCAGTCCTCCCCAGTGTGAGATGAGACAACTGCTCCCTCTTTCCCACATAGATTAATTTTCAGAACCAAACTGGATAACAGAGGCAACAGATTTATTTGTAAATGTAGGTGCCCATCATGACCTGACCATAGACAGTCCCATGGAGAGGCTGAGACAAGGCAGGAGAGGCGGAACGAGGCCCGGCCTGGAAAGATGCAAATGCCCCTCTCAGCCTTTGTCTGGAGCGGAATGTCCTGTCTCCCGTTGGCAGCTCTTCTCTTTCCCTTTCTTCAAGTCGCCATTGATCTGAGGCCAAGAAAACGTCTTGATGTTACTTCTTAATGGTATCGCTCTTGGGAAACCACCAAAGTTGAGGACAGTTTAATCCTGGAAAGCCTGGCAAAGCGCCCCATCCACTGAGCAGGAAAGGGTAACAAGTGCAAGATGAGAGCACGGTTCAAAGACTCCCTGGTCTGCCTGCTTAAGACCACTCCAATGGCTCCAATGACTCCAATGGCTCCAATGGCTCCAATGGCTCATTGTGCCTGGGAAGCAAACAGAGAGCCCTGGAAGCAATATGCTCGCGTGACCTTCTAACAAGGCAAACTGGTGCCCAGGCCGACTCAAGAAGTAGTTTTCGAAAAGTATCTCAGGTTGTCGGGGAGGCCCACAGAAGCCTCTGTTTGGGGGGTGCCCTTCCATGACCTGTGATGAGTTGACCTGTGGTTTCCACACTAAAAGGAAGTGCTCACGTGTCGCTTCCCTTCCCGCCCCAGCGCTTACAGAGCAGTACACCCGGAAGCCAGGGGCCACCTCAGCGAAGCGCTGACAGAAGACACGGGAGTGGGGACCAGCGTGGCCGGAAGCCCCCTGCCGCTGACCACAGGAAACGAAAGCCTGGACATCACCATCGTCAGGCACCTTCAGTACTGCACCCAGCTCGTTCAGGTAGGATTGGGGCTGTGTCTGTGTTAGAGCCTGGGTCCCAGAGGTGCCAAGAGTGTGGGCTTCCTTTTTCAGTTTTGCCAGAGAAATGATTCAGGAATAAGGGGCCAGTCCTCCTTTGAGTTGGGCCAACTCAAAAGTCCTCATGGCATGGCCATTCTCCATCCTCCCTGAAGCCTGGGGTTTTCTAGCTTAAAACCTAGCTCTCCACCCTTGAAAAGGTAATAGGTTAGCTCTCGCTCTCCAGTCATTTGATAAAGGAGTCATGTGACCAAGGAAAAAATTTGACTCTGAGAGCCAGAGTTACTGAGTGTATGTTAATGTGAAGATGTCACGTGACTCACCTGTCTACCACCTGGACAGCTAAAGGCAAAATGTCATTGAACATAACCCCAGTTTTCCAGATCTTGAATGAATACTCATTAGCAATGGGAAAGAATACTTTCATAGGCCATTATCATCACCAGTTACCTCTCATTCTGATACACCGTGGGACTTATTTTTCTTTCCATTTCAAGTTGTTTGCCAACTAAGATTTTGCAGCACTGAAGACAGTGTTTCAAAATCCTTTTATTGCAGGAAGTGTTTGAGCTATCTTGAACAAAGCATTTTCCCTGAGCATCTACTTAAGTGCTTCCTCCTTGCCTGGTTGCCTGTCTGCTCCAGCCTCCTTGCATGTGTGGGGAACAGGATAAGAATGTGAAAGCAAATGTGGAAGGTCTTCGGGAGGGATTGGCCAGGCAGGAAGGGTGCCAAAAAAGGAGAAATTGTGCTCCTAAGAGCATGGGTCCAACAGGAAGACAAGAGGCAGGGTAAGGAGGAAAAGGTTCTAGAGAGGCCAGAAGTGGGTTTGCATGCTTCTTCCATATACACTTGGAACAAGATGTAGAATATGCCTCTCCTCCACGAATAAAGAACCCCAAAGTCACCTTAGACACTGTGGGAAGCTGATTGGCAATTATGACTCTGCCACCATGTTGACCAATGACCCAATTGATCTCTTCTGTTGACTTTGGAATCCGCAAGCCATTTACTGACAACCAGTCTGGGAGGAGGTGCAATTTTTTTTTTTTTCTGACTAAAAGGGACAAGGATTGTGGTTCACTTATAGCTATTCTCTATTCCCCAACCAATTGAATGAGATGGTTTTCTGTAGTTCTTTGTCTTTGTTGAGCTTGATTCTATGCTGAACCAATGACCTGTTCACCTTTTAGAGGGAAAGTCATTATTTTGTGAGACATAAGAGAATTCTCTTCCATGAAGGAATGAATGTTTTCTCTCACAGACTAACTGGCAAGCAATGTTCAGTGCCATGTTCTTGCCGATACTCAGGCCACAGTTATAACAAGTCAGCGCTTCTGTGGGGAAAATCAGTACCAGAAAAACAAAAGAGGTAGATATAAAGATGTAGAATGAAGGAATAAGGATTAGAAACATAATTTCTAACTCACATCCACTGCTGAATCGGTAAGTTTATGTCTTCTTTTGGCGTCTAATTGCAAAGAGATAAAAATGGGCATTCCATAAGAATCATAATAGCTATAATTACACCTAAAATCACTTCATTTCTACTGTATTTTCTTACATGAAAGGCATCAGCACATAATTGCTAGATTAGACTTCTGAATTCAAAAATCCTATTTGTGTAGTCGAGAGGATTTAGACAGTACAGGACGGTGGTTCAGGCTGCATCCTGCATCCATGCCTACCATGTGACCAGGACAGGTCTCCGAGGGACACAGGAAGGATGAGAACCTTTAGGCAGCTACCCGCTTCTGTTGTCTCTCACACCCTTTGCTCTTGTGACCTGCACATAGGTGAAATCACTTGCTATTTCTGTGGCCTTGGGCATGTTACTTGATCTCTCTAGCCTCAGTCTCCTCAGCAGTAAAATGGTATATCAAGGTGTGCCTGCGGGGCTCAGTCAATTAAGTATCCAACTCTTGGTTTCAGTTCAAGAGTCTTGAGATCAAGCCCTGCATTGGGCTCTGCGCTCAGCTCAGAGTCTGCTTAGGATTCTCTCTCTCTCTCTCTCTCTCTCTCTCTCTCTCTCTCCTCTTCCTAGCTCTCTAAATAGATAAACAAATAAATAAAATCTTTAAAGTGGAAGATCAATAGTATTGATAGACTCTTAGGGTAACAGTGAGAAATAGCATGAGCTAATGCATGGGGTCAGACTATCTGGTACATAAAAAAGTACTCGTTAATTAGAACGAGATAGCCTTGGTTATAATCATGATTATTATACAGCATGCTCTTAACTTTCAGCTTGAAAACAAGAAAATAAATCCATGCTGTAAAAAATTACTACTTGTAAAATAAATCTCTTTTCTGTTAGCCCATGGAGAAGCAGCCTAAATAGGCCTTCCAAGTTTCAAGGAGGATTTACAGAAGATTTACGATACATAAAAGGAAAGGCAACTTTATAATAACCTTGCAGCTCTATTACTGAGAACATTCCAGAATCTATACAGGCATGAAAAACATTTAAAACAACAAAATCACGTGTGATTTCATCAGATGTTGTAAACAGCATGGAATGAGGAACATTCTCAAACTGGAACCAAACAACTGAATGGGTTTATTTAGCATCACTGCTGAGTTAAGAAAGATGGGGTTGGGCCAGGAAACCTCCAATGACAACGACATAACTGACCCGGTGGTTCTGTTTGTTTTATCAGCAAATTGTTTTCTCAAGCAAAACCCCATTCATGGTGAGCAATCTCCTGGAGAAGCTTTCTAGGCAAATCCAGGTGATGGAGAAACTGTCAGCTGTCAGCGATGAGAACATAGGGAACATCAGTTCTGTCATTGAAGGTAAGGCCCTGCCCGTCACACCACCAGCTGTACAGATGATGGCCACTGGTGCACCGTTGGCCGCATCTCTTCCTTGCTGTGTCAGGACTGCAGGAGGGCATGCTCAGCTGTAAAATCAAGGGATATCTCCATGCTTGTGCGGTTTCATTAACACTTGGGAGTCAAACACTTGGGGGGGGGAGTCCCTCCACCCCCAGAAGTCAGATACTAGGACATACACATAACCAGCATCCAACTCGTATGCAATCTCACAGGCTCTTCCTGCCAATGCACTTCCATTTGGGAACAGATGACTAGGATTGTGCTTACGCCACGGGGCTGGCTCAGGTGCTTCCCATAGTGGCTGCCTGGCAGATACAGGAGACTCCCAGACTGTCCTTGGAAAAGGTGGAAATATGTGGATTCACAGGCATTCAGGAAAGTCCCTGGTTCTCCCAGTGGAGAACCTGACACGGGGAAGATGCTTCTGAATTTGTGTGGTCTGACCACAGAGCTCTTTTCTAAAGACAAGAATCTTTGTCTCTGTGCACATCAGTTCTCCTGTGGAAATAGGGGAACACCAGGCTCTTATAGGTTAGGTTGGATGAAGCCTAGGACAGAACTCCCTGTAGCTTCTTGTTATGCATTTTGACTCCACGTCTAGTCCTACCAGGAGCAGGGGACCTCAGCAGGTGTCTGACAGGCATGAAAAGGAACAGGATACTGTATCCCTGAGGACACTCAGGATGTGAGTGGCTAGTATCCTCTCCTCTGCAAAGGCTCCTTATGGTCACACAAGGGGAAATGCTGACATGTGCCACCTGACACAGTGCTCTTCATCAGTTCGTCTGAGAGCCACATGGGCAGGGTATCAGACTTCTCCAGCCACCTCCTGCCCTGTCCTGTCCCCTTCAGGTTTCCTTCTCTGAGCCTATACTTTGCTGTAAAGTTCCAGGAAAGGAGGTAGTAAGCCATCTTCCAAGAGGAGTGCTGCTGTGTTTTCTCTCACTGAAAGCAAACAGCTTTGCTTCAGCTGCGTTTTCTTGGCTGCTGAGGCTAGATGAGTTCCTTCTCAGAACTTCTTTGCTCTTTGGAAAATCTTCCTAATACAGAGGAATCTTATAGTTCCGATTAAAACCCACAATCTTTAGGGAACACCTGGCTGGCTCAGTCAGTGGAACCTGCAACTCTTGATCTCGGGGTGGTGAGTTCAAGCCCCACATTGGATGTGTAGCATACTTAAAAAAAAATTAAAAACCACAGTCTTTCGAGACACCTGCACCCCGAAGTTTCTAGCAGCAATGTCCACAATAGCCAAACTGTGGAAGGAGCCTCAGTGTCCATCGAAAGATGATGGATAAAAAAGATGTGGTTTATGTATACAATGGAATATTCCTCAGCCATTAGAAATGACAAATACCCACCATTTGCTTCAACGTGGATGGAACTGGAGGGTATTATGCTGAGTGAAATAAGTCAATCGGAGAAGGACAAACATTATATGGTCTCATTCATTTGGGGAATATAAAAAATAGTGACATGGAATAAAGGGGAAAGGAGAAAAAATTAGTGGGAAATGTCAGAAAAGGAGACAGAACACGAGAGACTCCTAACTCTGGGAAACGAACTAGGGGTGGTGGAAGGGGAGGTGGGTCGGGGGGTGGGGGTGACTGGGTGACGGGTACTGAAGGGGGCACTTGATGGGATGAGCACTGGGTGTTATTCTATATGTTGGCAAATTGAACACCAATAAAAAATAAATTTATAAAAAAAAAAACAGTCTTAAAAAGAAAAAAAAAAAGAAGCCCTGGTGCCTGCCCCACCCCCACACAGGGACATCTCTTCATCTGCTTCATTCAAAACATGTGTCATGGGATGGGGGTTGCTCTTCTCTTCCAGCCATCCCAGAGTTTCACAAAAAGTTGTCTTTGCTGTCATTCTGGACCAAGTGCTGCAGCCCAGTCGGTGTCTATCACAGCTCCGCTGACAGAGTGATGAAGCAGCTTGAAGCCAGCTTTGCCAGAACCGTCAACAGAGAATATCCAGGACTTGCAGACCCAGGTACAGGACAGCAGCGGGGAGGAAGGTGTCACTGTCGTTCTGAGAGTGAATACGGGCGGGTTCCCTCGCCACTTCCCCACCAGCTCGCCCTGGAAAAAGAGGCTGATTCTCCAGAGAGAGCATCATCTACTCAGTATGATCTAAGGAAAAAATAGACTTGGCACATGTCTTAATTCAGAATATCAGCAGTGACTTTTAAAAGCACTATTTCTGTATTGCTGTTGAGGTGGCTATATACTTTTTTCTTTAAAATGTCACCAATTAGAGAGTATCAGGTGGGATAAGCACTTGGGAAACACTGGCAGTGTCTACTAAAGCTAACTATACCCCTGCCCTAGGACCCAGCAAGTCTGCTCCTAAATATATCAAGGTAAATATATGCTTATACTCACAAAAAAGAACACCTATAAAAAGGTTCATAGCAGCTTTAGTCACAAAAATCAAAAATCAGAAACAACTCTCAAATGCCCACCAACAAGAAAATGAATGTATTTTGTGTGTATATGTGTATATATAATGTATGTATATATAATGTGTGTATATATATGTACACATATAGTATTACATATATGTATCTATTGTGTATATATATATGTTAATAGTAATTCATATTATAGGGTATTACACAGAAGCTTTTAAAAAGAATAAATTACTGCTATGCACAACAATTCAGATGAATCTCACAGATATTTTGTTGAGTAAAAGAAGCCATATGTATCATATATGATACAAAACATATATACTATATTATTTCATTTACATGATGCTCAAGAACAGGTGAAGCTAATTCATGTTGACAGAAGTCAGATCATACATGGTCTGTGGTGAGAAGGGGGCACATGCACACCCTGTAGGGTGCCAGCCATGTTCTGTATCTTCACCCAAATGGCAGTTACATAGGTGTGGACATGTAGATGTAGCACACCGAGGATCAGCTCACCTCCTAGACTTCGCTCCACCACGTACCACAGTAAACATGAATGAATGGTCATGTCTCTTAAAAGCCGCTTCGTATCTTTCCCTTCCAGTGTTCCGAACCCTGGTGTCCCAAATCCTGGACCGGCCTGAGCCTCTGCTACCTTCCAGCCTCTCTTTGGAAGTCATCACTGTCTTCCAGTATTATAGTTACTTTACCAGCCACGGTGTGAGCGACCTGGAGAGTTATGTGAGCCAGCTGGCCAAGCAAGGTGGGACATGTTCTTTGGTCACACTGTGCGGTAGCTCCATTGGGAGTTCACTCCGGGTTTTTCAGGCATAGTTTTTAGTGATGGTAACCAATTTTTTCCCTAAGTCCACAGCTGGGATAAGACCTGCCTTTTCAATGACTTTCTGACCCTTCACATTAGTGAGCCTCTTGGCAGTGGAGCGGGGATTTGCTGAGAGCATCCAATCACCCAGCAGGGATGTAACATTGATAAGAAGCTGCTAAATGATTTACTGGTGTAATTTCTTGTTTTCATTAATGTATTGTATTTGCTGCTTGTGGGAAAGCCTACAGGCAGTACTATGTTAGGCTGCCCTTCTGGGTGGTGCTTTCATGATAGTAAACAGAAGTGGGGTTCGTGAGAAGGCAGATGGGGTGACATGTTGGTAAGGGAAGGAGGAAAGATGGGGAAGCAAATCTCAGGCTGTGAATCCTGAGGGAATGAGAAGATGGGCACCAGCAGGGAAGTGTGGCATGAAGCTAGCTCATCTTTGCCTTCTCATGTGCTGCTTCAAATACCAGAAATAAAATAAGCACCTGCAAGGAGGGAAAACCTTTTTGGGAGTAGAGCCAAGCAGCAAGGGGCTGGTTTCTGGTTCCCACATCTGTGCTCTGTAAACCCACCATGGCTTGACAGCACTGAGGAAAAGGGGTGGGAATGTAGCCTGTGCTTTAGGAGTAGACAGTTTGGCACAGCACCCGGCTTAGCCCTTCTCTCCAGAACGTTGAACCCTGGGCCAATGTGTCCATCCCAGTGGTCACATCCTAGGGAGAAGCAGCACATCCTCCTCCACCTGGTGTCATGCCACCGTGAACACAGGAAAGTCTGTGTAGCCCTCACAAGCAAACACTAGTCCAGAGTTCTAGAAGGAGAGCCGAGGCAGGACACCAGAGGGTCTGACTTCAGGATAGTCTTCATTCTTCATTCTATGTTTGACATGGTTGAAATCAGTTTTCTTGGTAAATTTCTCTTACTGCTCCAATGACATCAGTGGCAGGTGACATCTCTAAACTCTTACTCACACAATGGTCCCAGAGAAGTTTCACCTACTCACCAGTAGGAGTGGAGGATGACAGTGGAAAAAATCATAACTTTTACATCTTTTTTTTCCTTCTTCCTTCAGATAAGAAAAGAGCCTTCATTATTTAAAAAAGGGAAAAAAGGAATAGAAAAATACATAGGAAAATACTCAAATCACTTATTATCTTACTTTTAAATTTTTATGTATTTTTAGTTGGATATGCATGGGTTTGAAATTCCTAAATTGTGATGATTTATTATAGAATATTATATCCTAGTTTTTATTTGACATTGTATCTCATGTTATTCTTTGAAACTTTTTTTAGTTTTGTAAATTTTTAGTTTTAGTTTTTTAGTGTGCATGCAAAGCATGCACACTAATATAGTTGATTATTGTTGAACAATTGGGTTGTTTTCCATTATTTGTTTCTTCAGTTGTTATGCATACTACTATCTGAGCCCTGTTGCTGGGGTCTTTATTTATAAAGCAGGAAAATGACCAAAACATCCCCAGCAGAAGGAATGGGAGATTAAAGCAAAAGAAAAAAAAATTCACTAATGTGTCCAGTGTATAAAGGATGCTGCTCTACCAATGAGCATGAATTTTAGTTTATATTTTCCCACCTGTACTGACCAGATATACTCTAATCCTAATGTTTCTGTAGCTAATAGATGCCTACTCTGGATACCTCATCGGGGATTGGAATATATTCCTTATCCTTATATATAATATAAGGAATATTGTCATGGAACGTGGTCAACTTATCCAAATGGGACTCAGAATTTTATTTTTTATCAATTTCTCCATCAGGACCTAGGTGCCCGAGTGCAGACAGAGGGATGTGAGAGCTGAGGTTACGCAAGGCTAGGGCTTTGCTAGACGGGTAAGACTGAAAGACAGAGGGGCAAAAGAGTTTACTATCATCAGGAGGATTGGGGAAAGTGTTTACTTATTATTTCCTTCACTGTGTATTTTTCCCCTCCCTTCCCCTATGATCCTCTGTTTTGTTTCTTAAATTCCATGAGAGTGAGATCATATGATAATTGTCTTTCTCTGATTGACTTACTGAAATGACATGGATGGAACTAGAGGATACTCTGCTTTTTTTACTCGCTAGTTTCCTTGATTCAGACTCTGCAATCACTGAGAGATGAGAAACTGCTTCAGGCCATGAGTGACCTTGCACCTAGCAGCCTCCCGGCCCAGCAGGAAGTACTCAGGACCTTGGCTCTGCTGCTCACTGCGGATGACAGGGAAGTGAGCCAGGCTGTGATGCTTTACCTGGACGCAGCCTCCAGAAACGAGCATTTCAGGGAAAAGGTAAAGCCCCAAATCATGGACATCAAGCCAAAAGATTTTTTAATTTTCTCATTTACTATGAATATTTTGCCATCTGTTTTTTATAAAAATAATTTTCTTCTGCCTGTTAAAAACATATACTCTGTAACACCATGTAAACTACAAAAATATACTGTAAATATTTGAGCACCCATAAATGCAGCCTCCAGGGAGAACTGTTAATAATTTGGTGTATGTTCCTTCTGGATTTTTTTCGATGTATCTGCTCACATATATAATAATTATGTTTTTCTTAAATGAGATCACACTGTTCTGTAGTATAACTGATTTTTTAAATGTACTATAACATGGTGATTTTTCTTGCTAGAACATGTCGATCTACTTCATCCTATTTGATGGATTATGTGTGTCTCAGGGTGTGGATATTCTATAATTTATTTTCTCATTCCTTGATGAGCATTGATGTAGTTTCCAACTCTGAAAAATATCATGGTGAGCATACATGCACACATTTTTATGAATAGTTTGGGGTCAAGTCATTAAACTATTGACTCAAAGAACAAAATATTTCTAATTTTAAAAGCTGTCATTCCTCATTGACAGGGGAGAGGTGGTTTATCTCCTTGGTGGCTTTAATCCAGTACCATCCAGGGGTAACAAGCATGGGGACCCCAGATAGGCAACAGCCTTGGTCTTCTGGGAGCCCTTGACAAACTGAACAGTGGTTCTAAAAACTAACTGATGTCAATCCTCAAATCAGCTCAAGAAAATCAAACTTGGCCCCTTCTTGTCCTTAGAATGGTGAAATGTTGAACTCTGAGTAGAGTTTAACTGGTCTAAGGCATTAGCTAAGCTAGAGAATGGTGGAGTGTTTGTGTCTTCACAAGATCTTCCATTCTAATGCCATTTTGGCCCAAAAACAAGGACCTCACGTTATTCTCTCCTCACAGAGTTCCAGTCTTTTACTGGGATTTGCTCAAAGGCTGTTCTGTGGGCCAGCCATCCTCGCCCTACTGCATGGGCACGGTCTTCTGGGAGCAGCATCACGGTACCCTTTGGTCATGATGAGGAGCCAGTATTCTAGCTTCGCCTCAGAAATAGCAGCAACCATAGCCCTCCTTTGGCTGTTCTGTGTGCACCTTCTATTTTTATGCCACTGGCCACATGCTCTGTCTTTTTTCCAGCTCAGCTATCATTGCTAGGCTCTTGGATTCATTTCTCTGGAATGAACTTTTGCTAACTGAAGATGGCTTAGGTGGCACAGTTGGACAGATTAATTTTCTCATTTACTATGAATATTTTGCCATCACAGGCCATCACAGATGGCCACATTAGTTAAGAGGTACAACTTAGATACTACCTAGAAATGTTTGACTCACCCTCCCTAAACCTTGAATGCTTTCCATTTTTTAAATATGAAATAGCATAAGTTAGTACATTAATTCTGTACTACCAGCTGTGAAGGCTAAAGTAATACAAAACTACCTAGGTGAGAACTGGTGGTTTCTGTAAATCTTGAACCTTCAAAAAACCATAACTATTGAAACAAACTAGAAGTTGTATATTGGTTCATTTTTGATGCTTTTTACATTCCCCTCCCTTACTCCCAGCCCAGATAAGTAGGAAATACCTATTCTTCTGTCTATTGGGAAATTGTTGCTTCCCTCATCATCTAGGACCTGCCAGAGGAGATGCTTACTTACTATCTTGCATGGCGACCAAAAACTTCTTCACAGTGTGCCTCCCATTTGCTTCCTAGAATTCTTACCAATCCAAGTGTCATGGCAGCCACCATTTCTTGGGCAACTGCTCAAACTCAAGTGAGCAAGATGATGCTTATTTGTTCTGTGAGACTATATCTCTGCAAGGCACCGGGAAGTACCAAGGGCTTTCTTAAGTCAGAAACAGTGCCCACTTCTGACTCAACCCAGCAGAGTTTGGGTCCTCATGCTCAAAGGGACAGTGTGGTCCAGAAGTCTCATCCAAAGATCCTATACCAGTGGTGGACTGATCCAGGCCCATGGCCAGCACCTCATCCCTATGGAAGCATTGTTATAATGCAAACATGCCTGAGAGGAAGGACCATTTAAGTTGTTAATGGCCATTTAAGCCTTGGAATCTATGGTTTAGGGAAAGGATTAAACTTTGGTTTGGTGATTAAAACTTGGAGGCTCTTAGGAGGGAAACAAGAGGAAAATGGAAGAAAACAGAGAAGCATTGTGTGCTCAAGTTCATCCACTTGATGATGACTATGCAAAAGCCTAAGTGAAATGGGACATTTATTATTATTATTAACTCATAACAAACAAAAAGTATAAACAATAAACAACCAAATGTCCATCAGCTGATGAATACTCAGAATGTGATCTCTCCTTACAATGCGATATCATTCAGCATAAAAGGAAGTACTGACACAGGCTGTCACATGGACGAACCTTGAAGACATCCTGCTAAGTGAAAGTACAAGACTTAAAGGGCAATATATTATGTGATCCTGAATAAAATGTCTGCATGAGGCAAATCCACAGAGAAAGATCGGTGGTTGCCAGGAAATAGAGGGAAGAGCAATGGGAGTGACCACCAATGGGTACAGGATTTCTTTTTGGAGTGACAAAAAGGATCTGGAATGACGTTGTGGTGATGGTTTCTGAGTATAAGAGAAACCACTGAGCTATATACTTTAAAGGGTGAATATTATGGTATGTGAATCATATCTCCATTTTTTAAATTTTTTTTAATATATTTTTTTTATTTTTGTATTTATGAGAGTCACAGAGAGAGAGAGAGAGAGAGAGAGAGAGGCAGAGACACAGGCAGAGGGAGAAGCAGGCTTCATGCAGGGAGCCCGACGTGGGATTCGATCCCGGGTCTCCAGGATCGCGCCCTGGGCCAAAGGCAGGCGCCAAACCGCTGCACCACCCAGGGATCCCCGTATCTCCATTTTTTAAGAGTGGCATTGTTCTACAGAATTGAGAAAACAGGCCATGTTTAATCACAACTATGTGCCATATCATGAGCAAACACATCATCAAGTGGTTGATGACACTTTCAAGCTCTTTCATCCAGGCACTATGGTGTCATCAGATTTGATGGGCATTCACTAAGTACAGAATATCATTCTAAGTGCTAGGAATTAAATAAATTTTAAAAACAAAAACCAGGGGACCCGGGTGGCTCAGTCCATTGAGCGTCTGAGTCTTGATTTCAGCTCAGCTCATGATCTCAGGGTTGTGGGATCAAGCCCTGTGTTGGGCTCTACACTCAGCGGGGAGTCTGCCCCCCTCTTCCCCTCTACCCACCCCACTTCCACATGCATGCTCGTTCTCTCTCTCTCTCTTCCTCTTTCAAATAAATAAATCTTAAAAAAAGAAAAGCCAAGGTCTTCGTCTTTATGGATCTTCAGCATCCACAGAGTCACCTATTGTATCTTTTTCCTATAAACAAATATATGAATTCACAGATGTATATTAGAATAAAAGTAATACTACAGCTCTATTCATTGCGGGCTTACTGTGTGCCAGGATCTGTTTTCAGTCCCTGACACATGTCACAACATTTAAGAATCACAAAGACCTGTGAGTGTCTTATTATTCCAGCCATTTTGCATATTAACAGACTGAGGCACAGGAAGTTAAGTAAAATGCCAGAATCACACATGAGCAAGTTGAGAATCATATTAGAAGTAATATACTTATAAACACAGATGTATATAAGTAATGATAATTAGCTTAATAAGAACCAAGGAATATTAATAATTAGCCTAGTAAGATAATTAGTTTAATAAGAACCAAGGAAATGGAGCACTTGGGTGGCTCAGTGGGTTAAATATCTGTCTTCGGCTCAGGTCATGATCCCAGGGTCCTGGGATGGAGCCCTGCGTAGGGTTCCCTGCTCAGCGGGGAGCCTGCTTCTCCCTCTCCTCCCTGCTCTCTCTCTCAATATCCGTCACTGTCTCTCTCTCTCTCTCAAATAAATAAAATAAAATATTGTTTTAAAAGAAGAATCAAGGGCAGCCCTGGTGGCGCAGCAGTTTAGTGCTGCCTGCAGCCCAGGGCATGATCCTGGAGACCCAGTATCGAGTCCCATGCCGGGCTCCCTGCATGGGGCCTGCTTCTCCCTCTGCCTGTGTCTCTGCCTCTCTCTCATGCTCTGTATCTCTCATGAGTAAATAAAATAAAATCTTTAAAAATAAATAAATAGGGATGCCTGGGTGGCTCAGCGGTTGAGCATCTGCCTTCAGCTCAGGTCCTAATCCCAGAGACCTGGGATCGAGTCCCACATCAGGCTCCCCGCATGGAGCCTGCTTCTGTTTCAGCCTGTGTCTCTGCCTCTCTGTGTCTCTCATGAATAAATAAATAAAATCTTTAAAAATAAGAAAGAAAGAAAAAGAAGAAAGAAAGAAAGAAAGAAAGAAAGAAAGAAAGAAAGAAAGAAGAAGAAAGAGAAAGAAAGAAAGAAAGAAAGAAAGAAAGAAAGAAGAAAGAAAGAGAGAGAGAAAGGAAAGAAAGAAAGAAAGAAAGAAAGAAAGAAAGAAAGAAAGAAAAAGAGAATCAAGGAAAATGTAAATTATAGGAAATCAGGGCGAAAGATAGTACAGTCACATGGTGGTTGGTGAAGCAGGGCCTGGATCTTGAACCTATTTTGAGCTAACCAGAAATGAAGCCTTTCCAAAGGGCAGCAGAGCTCCCAGAGTTCCCTGTGCAAAGGAGGGCAACCGGGCACATCAGTGAGCGTGACAGGAACAGTGAGCAGCTGGATGGAGCGGGGAGCCACCTGCGTAGGAGCTGGGAAAGCCCCCTAAGAAGGCTTTGCAAGGTGATGCTGGCCACAAACACAGAGGGAAGGTGCTCTGCTCTTCTGAGAGAGGGGCCGTGGGTGTGCGCATGATGGACACCACATGCTCTTGACGAAGGGATCCCTTATCATCAGCGCTGGAAGCAGAAACATGGTGATGGTGATACAGGCATGAAATTAAGACCTTGACAAGATGTGTGGCTGCAGAAAAGAGGCAAATCTAAGAAATATACGGTATTGAGGAAGACATTCACTTGGTAAAAATAACAACTTATTTTTACACTGAGATTGGTATCCAGAGTATCAGTGTGCCATGCAGCAACCTCAGCGCCACGTCACTGCCTCCCCCCTCTCTTCCTTCCTGCTGGCATGTCATTTCCCCCTCGACTTCCCAACTGAACTCTAACCCACCCTTCCCAGCCTACCTCACACATCGTGTCCACGCAGCCTGCCCTGGTCACTTTAGAAGGTGACTCTTCCATGTGACTCCCTAGCATCTTGCAGCTTTCTATGGAGCTAACACATTTCTTCTCTGCATTCCCTCTCAACAGCCTTAGCACTTTTGCTAGTCCTGAGGGTCTCCAGAAAGCTGTAAACATAACTCTGTATCTTTTAACTTCATATTCCCCAGTGTCTGTGACCTAATAGAATACAGGCAATTAATGAATTGAATTAAAAGACAGCTTTTTCAATAAATAAGAATTTTAATGAATTATTTTTTCTCTGAATGCAGTGTGACATGTCTCGTTTTATCTATGGTGATACCTCTAAAACTACAAACAACTCAAAATGTCTTCCTGGGGTCCCTCCCTCTCTTTCAGGCCTTGCTCTATTACTGTGAAGTGCTGACAAAGGCAAACCTCCAGCTCCAGAAGGCAGCTTGTCTGGCTCTGAAAAGCCTGCAGGTAAAACGCAGCCTCAGAGGCCCTGACGGGTCAGCTTTGAGCAAGTCAAGGCCAAGTATACCTAACAGCTCTCTTCCCGTACCTGGAAGCACCTGCATTAGCAGGATATCTCACTTCCTTTGCTGTGGAAAGTATATTAGTTTGGGGATCCTTTTATTCATTTTATTTTTCCTTTCTTTTTTTCTTTTTTCTATAATTCTCTATTTAAATTCACTGTTGTTAATATATAGTGTATCATTAGTTTCAAAAGTAGAATTTGGTGATTCATCAGTTGCATAGAATACTCAGTGCTCATCCCATCACATGCCCCCCTCATGCCCATCACCCAGTTGCCCCCTCCCCACTGCCCCCTCCCCTACTGCAACCTGCAGTCTGTTCCCTAGAATTAAGAGTCTCTTATGGCTTGTCTCCCTCTGTTTTCATCTTATTTTATTTTTCCTTCCCTTCCCCTATGTTCATCTGTTTCATTTCTTAAATTCCACACTAAACCTGACTTTGTTTTGTTAGAGCCAACAACTTTCAGAAAATAATTATGGGTTTCAGGATCCCACAGGTCGGTGTCAGAAACCTAGATCTTTTCCCAAAAGAGAGATGATAGGATGATTTCACCAAATTTTCTCATGTGCAAAAAGAGCAGGGACAGATAAAATTTGCAAGGAAATACTAAAATTCAATGTGCCAATAAATTCCCAGATCTTTTCCCATAAACTGCTTTCACCAACAGCTCACCTGTCTTACCTATGTCAGGGGGAGCCGTCTCTGAGCCATGACAGAGCTAAAATGTAAATGAAAAGAGGGCTGAGAATTCCCCACGCTAAAGGGTTTGCTGTTCAAGGCACCTGGCTGCCTCAGTAGGTGAAGCATGCAACTCTGGATCTTGGAGTCGTGAGCTTGAGCCTCACATTGAGCGTAGAGATGACTTAAGGAAATTTAAAAAGAGGGAGAGAGAAAGACTTTGCCTTCAATAGGTAAGATTTAATGTTCGGCCTACCTTAAATCACCAAAAATAAAACTAATCTTCAATCTTGGATTGCCGTATGGGACAAAGGGCAGGGGCCTGCAGCCAGATGGGCATGAAGAAATTAAGGGGTTAACACTCAAAATCTTATGGACGCCTAGGTGCTCAGTTGGTTAAGCATCTGCCTTTGGCTCAGGTCCTGGGATCAAGCCCCACATTGCATTGGGCTCTCTGCTTGGTGGGGAGTCTCCTTTTCCCTCTGTTCCTCACCCTGTTCATTCTCTCTCTCTCTCTCTCTCTCTCTCTCTTTCTCTCTCTCTCTCTCTCAAATAAATTTTTTAAAAAGGATAGACAGCTCCAGTTGCTCCCAGCTCACCCACCTCTAGTGCTTGTATCTCAGGGGATTGTACAGTTCATCCCCACACTGACCAGCCCTACACCACATAGGCCCCACTTCCTTACAGCCCAAATCAGTGCACTCTCTCCCCACTCTGCTCACTGGATCCGAGCCACCTTCCCACCAGTTTCTGCCTCCTTGGAGTCTGAACTCCTTCCATGCGTGCTCCCCACTAAGGTTAGAATGCTCTTAATAAGACACAAATCCTGCTTCTAAAGCTCTTCTGTGGCTTTCCATGATTCTAAGAATGAAGTTCAAAATCCTTAGTGTGGTTTGTAAGGCCCTCCTTGACTGAGGCCCTGTCACATGCTGCTCGCTCTCCTTGCCTGGAAGTTATTTCCCTTTCTGCACCCCCCAACACAAACACACCCCTACCACTTGCCCAAACTTGGCTAATTGCTCTAAGACACCACTTCCTCTGTGAAGACTTCCCTGGTCAGACCAGTTCACATTTCCCAGCTGTGCTCTGTGCTCGCACCCTGACCAGCCTGCCCCTCATTATAACAATTACCTGTCCCACCGTCTGTCTTTCCACTGGATCATAAAGTCTTGAGGGCCAGAATCAAGTCTTGTTCATTGCTGAGTCTCCCATGCCTGGCCAGCCACCCGGTTCATGGAGCACTGGATAAATGGGGAGAATCCAACAGAAGGATTCCCACCACCTACCTTTACTCTCTGTTTTGGCACAGAAGCTAAACATGATGAGTTCTTAAATTAGCTCTGTGCTGGGGCCAGGTGCAGAGGAAAGAACCACCAGGAGTGGATTCCCTTTTGGAAAGGCAGGCTAGACACCTGGCGTCCAACACCTGGTATCCTCTGTGAAGTGGGGAATGTAGCAGATTGTCAAGGTTCCTGCAAATACGAACCCTGGGCTCCATCCCAGGAAATTCTAGTGCAGCGAATGCATCTTGGAATGACTCCCAGGAGTCTGTGCTTTTAAAAGAGCCCCCTACGTGATCTGACACTCAGCGAGGTGTGGGAACCCCTGTGTGAGGGTCCCAGCTATGGGATAGTCCATCTCATGTGACCCCAGACAGAAGTGTCAGAAGATTATTTTAATGACTTTCTCCCTGCAGGCCACTGAAAGCATTAAAATGCTGGTGACATTGTGTCAGTCCGACACTGAAGAAATCAGAAACGTGGCCTCGGAGACCCTCTTGTCTCTCGGTGAGTTCTTTTTCACAACTGTTTGCTTTTGGCACTCTCGAAGGGAACTGGAAGGAAATGTTTCATGTGCATTGAGCAGTTTCCCTGTGGGCTCTCTGCTCACACACAGGGTATGTGACACACACACACAGGGTATATCACACTCAGACATATACACAGAGTGCGTCACACACACAGCGGGTATGTCACACACAGAGTATGTGGCACTCACATAAGCTATGCACACTCACATACACACAGGGGATGGCACATTCACACACACACGTTTGAGAAACCAAACAATTTCCATCTTGCTTCAATGCCCTGTTCTCACCATCTGGGTGTTGAGTGTGAGAGTTGCTCTCTGGAGCCTTTCTAGATGGATTGGTCTATGCAGTATTTGGAATCAAGAACACAGAATTTGAACCATGAGGCAGAGGCGACAGTCAGGAATCCAGGTGGGATGGCGAGGTTGGGCTGACACTCCCAGAGGGGGTGATGCCTGGCTGGTATTGCGGAGATGTGCCTCAGGGAACGCTGTAACCTCCTGCTCCCATGGCCTCACCCTGGCTCTCAGGCCACCTTTTGGTTGCTCCACTGGCCACCTGGGTCCTCACATCAGAGAAAAGAAGTGAGGTATTTATTTTATTCTGGAATACCTAGATAAATCTTCCCCTTCATTTATCTTTGGTTCATGCCACCTTGCTTCCTACCTCTATTCTTGCTGGGGAGTGGGGAGGGTGAAGAAAGGCTTTTTTAATCCTGTATAACAGAGTTGTTACTTTATTAGTGCATCTACTCTTCGTGTGTAAAAACTATACTCCCAGTCTTCAAATCTAATCCGGCCGATAATACTCGTTGGAAATAAGCCACCTTGGCTTGACTATAGTAGCTTTATAACGTAAGGGAGAATCTCATGGCATTTATAATCACCGTGAAAATCACATTCACTGGTAGGTGTCCTTTCTTACAGTTACTGGTTTAGTAACACTTCCTTCTGCTACTGAATATATCATGCGATGCACATAAATCCAAGCCAGCATGCATATTTGCTTAAAGGATAAGACAGTTATTCCTTATGGCTGTTTTAAGCACACAAATTATTTAATTCCCTAAAAATGTGCCCCAGGTGTTATTACCTCGAACTTCTTTTAACCCTTCATGTTCTGAAATAACAATGAAGGCAAGCCTGATGTTTGTAAAGCAGAGCCAGCAATTTTGCTTTATCTGGTGCGACCCGAAGAAGTCGATCCCTGTGGGATGTGCCCCAAGATTCACTTGAGCGGCAGGAACAGCAGAATCTCCAGGAGTGATCATCATGCCCGCTTCTCCTTGGCTTTTATTTTTTAGATTTGATTTGAGACAGAGCACATGAGTGCAGGAGAGGGGCAGAGGGAGAGGGAGAAGCAGACCCCGCCCCCACCTCCTCCACTGACCAGGGAGCCGCATGTGGGGCTCAATCCCAGGACCCTGGGATCAAGATCCAAACAGAAGCCAGCCGCTTAACCAAATGAGCCACCAGGGCACCCCTTTACTTTGGCTTTTCATCTGCATGGCTCCCCCAATCCCTGTGCCCCTCCCCACAAGCTTGGGGCTCTCAACACTAGCTGCAGGTTGGAATCACCAACTAAGCTTTAAGATATTCCCATGCCCGGGCTTTGCTTCCAAAACAGCTTTCCACTGGACCCTTGAAAGCCTCCCAGGTGATCCTAATATGTAATAAGTTGGAACTGAATGTTCTGAGTCTCCTTTGACCGTAATACACAAATACTGTGCATTTTTATCTCACACAGATGAATCAGTAATTGTATTCAGTAAATCCTCCTGTGGCAATGGAGCTGTACTAGGTATGAGCTGTCCTGTAGGGCAGCCAGTATTCACTGTGGCTAATGAGCATTTCCACGTGGCTACTGTGAATGAGGAACTGAAGTTTAATTTTATTTAATTTTGAGTAGTTACCACTTAAATTTATATTGCCACAGGAGACCGGAGGCCACCATGTTGGGCAGAGCAGTTGTCCCCATTTGCTATGGCCTTTCATTGTGTCCCAGCTGGATCTCAGTCCAGTTTGCAAGCACACTGCCTGACATCCCAAAGAACAAGCTCTTTCTCCTCCAACACAGGGCTGTGTTCACAGGTCTGCTAAAGACCAGAGGAGGAGCCAACACAGATCATCACCCACTGAAAACTGAACTTTAGTAAGGGTGAGGTGCCCTGCCAGGCTGGCCCTGGTCATGTCTCTACAGTAATGTTCAGTTACATCTGTAGAGTATTTGCTCTGCACAGGACACTATTTTGAGGGAGCTTCATGGTTTAGTTCATTTAATCCTCCCAAGGACTCCATGAGAGAGAAGTGCACAGTCCCATTTTACAGGGGGGCACATTGAGGCATAACTTACCTATGGACTCCCAGACCTCAGAGGACACTGTGATGGTATCCTGACCACCTAGACTCTGTGGGACTCTAGGAAAAGAATTTGAACACTTCTAAACTGGAATATATCCATGAGCAAACTAGGAAATGGCTGGGTAATCGCTGTTTTTTAAATAGTGTTAGTTAGCCAAGGTATCCAAGGTATGTGCAAGTGGGCAAGAAGCATGGTATGCATGGTACTGTCTTTAATGTTTTATATATCAGGGTGTTGTGTAAATATTTTGTTTCTAATAAAGGGTTCTACTCCAAAGTAATAAGAGGTAAAAAAAAAAAAAAATAGCATTTGCCTTAGAAAAGTCAAGGCATGCAGAAACAATCAACAGAAATCTCTAAAAATTGGTGGTCTTTGCCTAGAGAAGAGTTCACTATGTTCTTTTAAATGCAAGTGAATCCCTACTTCTGTATCTGATGTATTACTAAAAAAAATAAATTAAAAAAATTTAAATTCTAAATTAAAAAATTAAAAATTAAAATCCCTGGTTTTGTACCAGATATATTACTGGGGGGGAAAAGAAACCCTAAAAGCAAAGACAAACTTTTGGTTGATCAAGAAACTTCTGTTTTCAGGGACTATAGTATAAAACCCATAATTACACTCCTTTTCAAAAACCCACTAACATCAATGTATTTCCAGCTTTTCATGAATCTTTTTTTAAAGATTGTATTGATTTATTTATTCATGAGAGACACACAGAGAGAGAGAGGCAGACACATAGGCAGAGAGAGAAGTAGGCTCCATGCAGGGAGCCCGATGTGGGACTCGATCTGGGATGCTGGGATCACACCCTGGGCCAAAAGCAGATGCTCAACTTCATGAATCTTTCTTACTTTTCTTCTTCACAATGAACTTCTGATTGAGCACCATTCATTACTTCCATCTTTCTCCTTGTATTAAATGCATGAATGCCTGCTTCTTATCACCAGTTATCTGTGATTTTTTTCCCATTTCCTAATCATTGTTTTATATAGGAAAGATGGAATGGAATATTCAAATAATTTGCAAATAAATGTTGGCTGTTCGAGATAGTATTACTGACAGAAGTGACCTAGCAGCTGGCTGGTGGCTGGATCACCATGTGTATCCAAGGCAAAGAGAATTTTTTAGCTGAAGTTTGAAAGCCTAGATTTGACTTTCGTAAAAGACCGTTTAGATATGCCAATATAGGGCAGCCCGGGTGGCTCAGCGGTTTAGCACTGCCTTCAGCCCAGGGCATGATCCTGGGACCCGAGATCAAGTCCTACCTCGTCGGGCTCCCTGCATGGAGCCTGCTTCTCACTCTGCCTGTGTCTCTGCCTCTCTCTCTGTCTCTCATGAATAAATAAAAAAAATTTAAGATTTTTTTTTTTTATTTATTTACTCATGAGAGACACATACATAGAGAGGCAGAGACACACAGGCAGAGGGAGAAGCAAGCTCCATGCAGGGAGCCTGACATGGGACTCAATCCCGGGTCTCCAGGATCACGCCCTGGGCTGAAGGTGGCGCTAAACCGCTGAGCCACCCGGGCTGCCCAAATAAAATCTTAAAAAAAAAAAAAAAAAGATATGCCGGGGATCCCTGGGTGGCTCAGCGGTTTGGCGCCTGCCTTTGGCCCAGGGTGCGATCCTGGAGACCCGGGATCAAGACCCGCATTGGGCTCCTGGCATGGAGCCTGCTTTTCCCTCTGCCTGTGTGTCTCTGCTTCTGCCTCTGTCTCTCTCTGTGTCTCTCATAAATATATAAATCTTTAAAAAAAATAGATATGCCAATATATAATGTAAAAAAATAAAAACCATGTCGAAGTTCAATGCTTTGAAGTCAAGGGCCAGTCATGCTGAAATCCCTAAGATACATAAAATATAATCCATATGATTTCTCAGGAAGAAATCTATTATGTGAAATTATCGCAATCAAATGCCCGTAGGACTTCTACTGTTTCATACTCTTGACATCCTTATAGTCTCTGGCATTAACTGAAAAGTTCCTGGTTCTTCTACAAAGGAAAAAAGAAACAAACCAAAAAGCAGACTGAACTATAAAGAACAACCTGCTGGTCACCAGAGGGCAGGTGTGGGAGGTGAGAGGTGAAGGGGATTAAGAGGACACTGATCGTGATGAGCACTGGGTAATGTATAGAATTGTTGAATCACTATATTGTACAGCTGAAACTAGTACAACACTGTACGTTAACTATGTTGGAGTTTTTTTAAAGATATAAAGGAAATTCTTGATTGTTTAAACATTGCCTAGAAAGCAACATAATTAAGAATAACGGAAGATAGGGGATCCCTGGGTGGCTCAGTGGTTTAGCACCTGCCTTAGGCCCAGGGCATGATCCTGGAGTCCCGGAATCAATTCCCGCATCAGGCTCTCTGCATGGAGCCTGCTTCTCCCTCTGCCTGTGTCTCTGCCTCTCTCTCTCAGTCTGTGTGTCTCATGAATAAATAAATAAAATATTTTTTAAAAAAAAAAGAATAACGGAAGATGATGTCCTTACCTAAAGTCAACATTAGCAAAACACAACAATCTCTCCCCCAACAACCAGTATTATTATCCTGAGTGATGAATAAGAAACTTCGGTTTCAACTGCTGTTCATTTTGGATGTTCTGTATGCAGGAGAAGACGGGAGGCTGGCGTATGAACAGCTGGACAAGTTTCCTCGAGACTGTGTTCACGTTGGAGGACGTCATGGAACTGAAGTTGCTACAGCCTTTTAATGAACTCTCCCTAACGGTTGTCTTAATAAATGGCCCTGTTCATCGAGATGGTGCTGGGATTGAGCTGGAATGCTTAAAACTTGAAGAGTTCCATTGAGGTTGTCCGGAAATGTAACCTGTTATAGATAGGATATCTACTCTTCCTTTGGCCATTAGAATAGGACTACCTATTACTCTGTAGATTACACTGTCGCTTGCGTCTGACAGTACTTAGTAAAAGAGTCCATCCATCTTATCTCATATGTATGGAATTTTAAAATAGCCATCTTTGTACTTTTTTGAAAGTTCTTCTTTAAGCCTAAAATAGTCACGTGATACTTTGACGACTATTATACACCTTGCAGTTTTTCTCTATCGTGTTCTCAGGGTTGAGTGGCCCCATTTAACTACCTAATTTTACCTTCATGCAAAGCACAAAAAAAGAATTTCTTCAAATAAAAGTTTGCCTGCAGAACTTGGTAAAGTGACACATTGTGAGAGTTTAGTTTATCTTTTAATGTCATTTTTTTTCAAACCTCCGCGACTTCCTTTGTTTCTTTTCTCCATCCTGGAAATTTCAGAAGCATGTTTCCATGAGGGTTAAAAGACAGGTAAATGACTGAGAACTACCTTTTTAAGACTATAGCCCTAAAAAAAAAAAAAAAAAAAAAAAATCAAAGTTTAAACTTTTTTTAAACTAGAGCCATTTTTCTTATGATACTTTTACAATAGAGGTATTTTGCTGCTAAGACAAATCAAAACCAAAAGTCAAGGATTCAGAAAGCTGTGATGCTCTTTGAAGTAGAAGAGCTTGGAAGTTGGAAGATGACTCTTAATGGGGCAGGAGCAGAAGGACATAACAAGTGGTCCTTGCTTCCACAGGAATTACCATGAGATTAGGAAGAAGAAGAATGCCCCAAGGACTGTTACTACCCCTCAGAGAAATCATTCATCACTGGGTGGGATCTCTTGGCCAAATGGTTAAAACAACAGTTTCCTTTATTGCTTCCCTATCAGGGTCTCAAGTCCACTAAATCAAGTACAAGACCACTCAATAGCTTTTCTTCCTCTTAAGAGTATACAAGGTGGAATATGCCAAGATATCAAAATAATATGTGTGAGTGTTATTTAAACTGTGGAGTATCAACTGTATTCTGGATGTATTTGTATAAAATATCATTTAGGTGTCATTTTAAATATTTACATTTAGCAAGACCTTTAAAAACAATTCATATTTCACTTTAAAGTAAAAATTGTTGGGGCACCTGGTTGGCTTGGTTGGTAGAGTATACGACTCTTGATTCCAGGGTCATGAGTTTGAGCCCCACATTGGGCAAGAAGCCTACTTAAAATTTAAAAAAAAAAGTAAAGATTGTTTTCCAGGCTTCCTGGCAAATAATTCCTTCAACTGTGAAGTTATAATGTATATATATATGTATGTATATTTATAAATATTATATATATGCATATAACCTTCATTTTAAAGGTACATTGTACAGTCTATAGTTAGTATGTATAGTCTATAGTCTATGTTAAAAGGTTGAAATGATTCTTTTTATAGAAGGTCAAATCACAAATGTTACAGAATTTTTTGTTTGGCTTGTTGTTGCTTTTTTTGATATTTTGAATATTGCATGAGTAATTCCATATCTTTTGTATTCATTTCTGTATTTTATTTTTGCTCAATGGGGTGCTTTTAGTTTTGTGGCATTTGTATCCATCACTCTTTCAATCATGTGTTAAAATAAAAATTATTTTTGAATTATTAGTATCATGTGCAGAGTCTGCTCCGTGTTTTTCCCATGCTTTTCTTAAGCTGGCATTTCTACAACCCAGTATGCCTCATTCTCAACCTGAATTTATTCTTATCCTGAAACTTCTTCACTTATAAATGAGGATAATAATATTTACCTCTCAGATTTGTTGTAAAGCTAACTGGAGAAAAAAGAGCTGTGTTTCAGAATTGTGTTGTCTATGAGCAGAGACTATGAGCACCCTGAGGATAAGAGTCCACATTTATTTGTGTGTGTTCCAAGCCCGTACCCCACCAGCATCATCACGGGGGTTCCCTCCCAGTCAACTGTGAGTTTAAGTATTCACCAACTGATTTAAATACCAGTGATGGCTTTTAGTGGATCAACAGGAAAAAAAATTTTCCTACAAGGTTCATTGCTATACTGTTTAAATGAATTGCCTTCCTTACTTTGCAAAATTATAAAGTAAAATTGTAAACCCCGATTCAGCAGAAAGCACCAGCACTTCTCACTATCTCCGAAAAGCAAAGTAGTCAAATAGAAAAATACAGATTTTTATCCCTGAAATTTTCCCAGAGACAATATTTCTTATTAAATAAATAATATCTTGACTTTGAGAAATTTCTATGTATACTTGGTGTGGGGAATGATTGTCTGCTAAAAACTACATGTCTAATTTCTCATTTATGCAAGAAGTAATTTTTTTTCATATTAACTATGAATAAGGTGTATGCCAGGGTCTGTACTCTGCCCTGCAGATCAGCAGTGAAGAAAACACAAAAGCATAAAAATCTCTGCCCTCAACAAGTCTTGTATTCTGGTGAGGGGAGACAACAAGACATAGAAGGCAATCCTAATTGTATACCAGGTTAGGCATGAGACAAGTGACAGGACAAAGGTCAAAGTTTGAAGAGTGGGGTCAGGGAAGACCTGATAGAAAATTACATTTGAGCAATGACGGGAGGAACTGACAGGGTGAACCACGGGGGATACCTCTGGGATAAATATTCTAAGCAGAGGTAACTCTGCCAAGGTAATTCCAAGCACAATGCCCTTGAAAAGGAGCCATGCTTGGGGTTTTAGATTTTCTAGTAGCCACATTTTAAGAAGCACAAAGAATAGGGAAGGATAATTTTAGTGATTTTTTTTAATTTAATCTAATATATCCAAAATACTTCAACTTGTAATCAATACAAAAATTAGTAATATGGTATGTTGTGTTCTTTTTTTTCATACTAAGTCTTTGAAATCTAGGATGTAGTTTACACTTACAGCACACATCAGTTCAGACTAGTCACATTTCAAGTGCTCCAAAGTCACGTGTGGCTGCCACAGCTGGATGATGCATGTCTGTGTTTCCCCAACTGTCCCTCTAATGTGTTTTAGAACACATACATACATGCCCACATACGTGTATGCATACATGTATGGATGCACGGTTCCCACCATGGAATACATATATAATTGTCATATCTCTTCGAGCTCTTTTATTTTTTTTTATTTTTTTTTAATTTATTATTTATGATGGTCACACAGAGAGAGAGAGAGAGATGCAGAGACATAGGCAGAGGGAGAAGCAGGCTCCATGCACCGGGAGCCTGATTCGATCCCGGGTCTCCAGGATCGCGCCCTGGGCCAAAGGCAGGCGCCAAATCGCTGCGCCACCCAGGGATCCCTCTTCGGGCTCTTTTAATCTAGAACAGTAGCCACACACACCCTTTCCTCTTAAGCTTTCATACCTTGATATATTTGAAGAGTACAGAATGTACACTTTGTAGAAGATCCCATATTTGGACAGGGCATCCAAATTTCGCCTTTGAAAATAGAGCCTTGTTGATTAGTTGGAAATGAAATGTGAGACAGATAAAAGCCAAGGGCGAATCCAAAAATTTCAACCTGGACAATTGGAAGGATGGGGAGCCATCTTCCAAGACAAGAGAAACAGAGCAGCAGTAGGCTTAGGGGAGAAGACCAAGAACTCTGATTCAGACATGTTACATTTGAGAAGCCTCTTAGACATCCATATGGAGGCTATCAAGTTGATAACTGAATGTGTTTGGAGATCAGGTGAGAAATCCAGTTAAAAATAAAATTGGGGGGGGGGGCACTTGGCTGGCTCAGTTGATGGAACATGCAGCTCTTGATCTCAGGGTTGTGAATTTGAGCCACACATTGGGTGTAGAGATACTTTAAAATGTTTATGGGTGCCTGGGTGATCCTGTTAGTTGTGTCTACCTTTAGCTCAGGTCATGATCTCAGGGTCCTGGGATCGAGCTCCGCATTGGGCTCCCCGCTCAGTGAGGACTCTACTTCTTCCTCTCTTCACTTACGCTCTGTCACTCTGTCAAATAAATAAAATCTTTAAAAAATTAATATTAATTTTTAAAAATGTTTACGTAACTGGAAGTCATCAGCATATGAATGATACTGAAAGCCACGAGACTGGTTTATTTTATCTAGGAAGTATAGATCGAAACAAAGTGGAGCTAGAAGGCCTGAGCCTTGGGACACTCCAGAATTTAGAGATCATAAAGATGTGGAACCAGCAACAGAAAATGGAGGGTGGCAAGCTGAAGAAAAATCAAGTATGACAGCTTAGAAGTTAGGCAAAAAAAAAAGTGTTTCAAAGGAAAAATATCAAATGCTGAAGACCGAGAATTGGATTCAGCAGAATGAAAGTCATCAGTGACCCTGATGAGTAATCCTAGTAGATTCATGGGTTTGAAATCTCTCTTTAGAGTACATCCAAGAGAGGATGGAAGAATACTTGAATGGTGAGGATGGCAACTCTTTGAAGAGTTTTTGTATAAAGGGGAGCAGAGCGATAACTCAGTGGAGGGATGGTATGAGGTCAAAAAAGTGTTTTATTTTTTAATGAGAAAAAGTACGGCATGCTGGAGGCAGGATGCTGGCCAACTGGATGCAAACAATCCAGTTAAAATGGAATAAATTAGTTAAGGCAAGAGAACTGTGGAACAATCTTCCTGAGTGGGCCAAGGGGTTGTTGAAATGTACTGCATGAACAGAGAAGGTGTCCATAATAGGGCAGTCAGGGTACGTGTGCACATCCATATGGAGGCTATCAAGTTGATAACTGAATGTGTTTGGAGATCAGGTTGTAGCTGGGTTACAACAAAGACAGTTTTTGTGCAAGTGTCCTTTTGCCTGCCTCTATCTTATCAGCAAAATGGGATCAACATAGGAAATCAATGATGCGAAGAAAAAGTCTGATTACATGACAAGCAAAATAGGCATGGAACTATGGAAGGAAGCTTAGTAGGTGTTGGAATAAGCAAAGTAAAACAGGAAAGTTCCTAGCCGGCGCTGCCCAAGCAAAGGTGCAAAGGCAGAAATGCACCTAGTGTGCGTGAGGAGAAACCAATTTGGTCTAAGTCGAGGTTCTATGCACCAGAGAAATGAAAGTAGACTTGGTTTAGCTGGAATTGTAGAATACCTTCCATGCCACCAGCCTGAAGAATGAAGGCATCCATGCTTCCCCTGATTTGTGTATTCCATTCCAGTGTTGCTAAGTGATGCATTCCAGAGTTCTTGACTAATCATTTCAGTTGCTGCCAGAACAGAAGTGGAACTGACGCACCACCCACTGGCCTTTTTCACACAATGGCTAAGGCCTGTGCTTACTTTATGCAATTTTGTACTCAGATTCACCAGTATTTTGCGGGGCTGTATAGGCGCTCCCAGAAGTTCTGGAATGTCACTGTTAAACGCTTTTTCATTAAGAATGAAGAGGAAGAAGATATCCCTTTAGCTGAGACTATTTCTCACAAGGAAAAAATTGTGGTGCTTGGCCGTTTATTGAAGAATGAGTCTCTAGCCATTGAGAAGAGGGCTCAAGCTGCAAATAGAATGGGACTACTATCCTTTACAGGTACTGACTCAACCAGTCATGCTGACATAGGTCTTTCGAAATATTTTTGCTTATCATCACTCTGTAAGTTAGTGATTTTCATAGCTCTGGTCTTAAGATTCCAGTAACATTTCCTTCACCCAAATCCTTAGTTCTTTATCTTTGTACCACCAAAGATATTTACCATTTTCTCGAGGATCTCACCTTTTGAAAGAGTAAGTCCATCAAATAAAGGACTAAGGATTTTCTCACTTTTATTCATTAAAACCATATATGCTGAAATTGTCTAACAAAGTTCTCATTAATATGTTAAAAAAAAATCAAAGAATCTATACTGAATTGATGTAACTCCAACCCAGTAATATGATGTCAACACAGAGTAGAACTACTTGATATTTTACCTTGTAAAAATGTGTCCCACAGAAGCTGCCTTAGAAAAAATCAATTAAAAGCTTATGCTATTAAAACACCTACTAGGAAAGATACTCAGTACATCAGGGAAAAGCAGCTGTTAATGGATATTCAGCCAGAAAGTCAAATGGTAAACTGCTTAAACACATGCCACTCTAGTGATTGTCAGGTGTAAACTCACTCCACTCTTTTTTCTAATAAATTTCAGGATATACAATAAAAGTTTATAGATAATCTGCAACAACATGTCTCTTGATCAGAAGCTCTGGCTAGTAGCTCTAAGTATCATAGATAAGACTGAGCACTTTTTTAATGGAAAAATGAGTTACCTTAGATGGAGTTTGATAGACTAAATTTTTCAAGTGGTGTCCATGAGAGAAAACATTTACCGTTTTCAAGGACCAAGGGGTCCTAGGTGCCAGAATGAGGGAGAACCATTGGCATAAAGCTAGAAGTCAGGAGACTCTCATGTGAAGGAAGGGTAAACAGCACCCACCACTTGAGAAGGCCAGTTCCCTGTATAGCTTTTTTCATCATTTGGGGGAAAGCTAGCTATTTATAAAAGGGTCAGAATTCCTTAACTGCATGTTATGTAGCCTTAGTAATATGGGTGGAAGGCAGGGAAGAGCTTATGCCCAGGATTCAGGGAAAGCTGTTGGCTAGAATATCCTCTAACCTGTGGGACTGCGGTAGTGCCAATAAGTGAATTCCAAGCCAGATCAAAACTTCAGTGGCTGGAATCTGGCCAACCATGCCAGTTACTCCTCACTGTCTAAATACTCTTCATCCAATGTTTTCTTGGCTAGTACCTTCTTGGGGTTTGAGATTTGAACTAGGGAAATCTGGGGTTCAAGTATATAATGAAAGTAGCTTCTAGGACCTGGTTGGGTCAGTAATCAATGCAAGGAAAATCTTGTAAGGTCATGTGTGTCCCAGATCTGCAAAAATAGGGCTGATAAATGAGAAACCAGAGAGAACAGGATAGCACTGGACAACCACTCATAAAAAAACCTCTTTTTTTTTTTTTTTTTTTTTTCAATCAGACCATGGCTTTGCAGGGCGGCCTTTGAGTTTTCTTTTCCTTTGGCCTAATCTCTGGCATTTTTCACATCCTGGAAACACAGAATCAGGAATGAGACCATGAGGGAGCACAGACGGTCTTATTCACCTTGACATATTGACGCCTAGGTGCTTGAATAAAGGAACCTGGGAGGAGACTTTAGCAGGCAGGGAACTGCCAGCGTGTGGCATATTTTTTGCTTATCAACACACTTTTTCAAGTTTACAGCAACACACCAGGGAAGAGAAAAAGAAAAAGACAATTCTGAGTATTCAAGTGTTATTAGACAACAAAAAGAATATAGATACATCAGCACTCAAATGTCACTAGCTCCTAGATAGACCAAATACTTCTGAAATGCAAATACTTGTTTTCTAGGAGGACCAACCACTGGGAAATTTGTAGCTAAGTACATGAAAGAAGTACCTCACTTGTTGCAAAATCACCCAATGGCACCCAAAGCGAAGATCTTGCTGCTCCAGGGTATAGCCAGTTGGTGTTACTTAAACCCTGTCAGCCAGAAAAAAGCCAAGCGTTTGAAGTTTATTCCTATTCTTGTTGAGATTCTTGAGGACAGATTTGATTCTACCATCAAAAGTGAAATAAACAGCAACCTCCTCGTTAAATTTTGGACTTGTTACGTTCTCTCTGTCATGACATGCAATAACTTGCCTTGCATGAAGGAGCTTAAAGAGTACACTACTCTAAAATATCACTTGCAAATTTTGACAACCGAGAATTGGTCTGGGTGGCCTGAGAATTATGCAGAGGTACTGTATTTCCTAATTGGATTTCACAGGAATTAATTTTTCTAAATGCAGCTACCTGGTGCGGCTGTTTATCCCACTGCTTTAGCCTGAAATGGAAAGAAATAATAAAAAAGTTGAAATGGTACTTTTCAGTGTTTTCTTTTAGATAGTTAAGAAATTCTATGTAGGGAACACCTGGGTGGCTCAGTGGTTGAGTATCTGCCTTTGACTCAGGTTGTGATCCTGGGGTCCTGGGCTCAAGTCCCGCATTCAGCTCCCCATAGGGCACCTGCTTCGCCCTATGCCTATGTCTCTGCCTCTCTCTCTGTCTCTTGTAAATGAATGAATGAATAATAAATAAATAAATAAAAATAAAAAGCTTTCTGTGCATCTAGGCAATTGTGAAAAGATTTACTCTCCAGAACCAAGCCCACTTTAGGCTGAGAACAAGGTTCTAACTATCTAAAAATATTGACTAAACAGAAAGGATTCCAAATGTGACTATTCTGATTCAGAGTTTAATAAAAAGAAAAAAAATCCAGCATTTGCAGAAAGAGTATATAAAACTTCTTCCGAATGTAATGTAAGCAAGCTTCCAGTCTTCACTTCCCCAATACTTGATTTCCAATTTTGGCTCCTACATATATTTTGCCTTTTTAGTTCCAAGATTTGTCAATTTTACCTTCAAAACTGATCTTTTTTTTTAATTGTAAAAAGTATTCAACATACGCAGAAATAAGCATTTTGAAATTAGTTGAAGTAAACATACTTCTACCCTTTGCAGTCAGTTTAGCAAAGTGAATCTGGCACTCTTGTTGAATGGGAATGAGTAATAAGCATAGAAGCAAAATTTATTATGCTTCCATCTGGGGTAGGTTCCAATCCATCATTGCCCTCGCACATGTCAATTACTATATAAAAAATCAAATGCAATGTCAAATTCAAAGCCTCAGAGGAAAGAGTTCAGTTCCCAAGAAACAGTGGTAGCTCAACAATGTAAAACTTTTGGGGCACCTGGGTGGCTCAGTGGTTGATCATCTACCTTTGGCTCAGGTCATGATCCCAGGGTCCTGGGACTGAGTCCCACATCAGGCTCCCTGCAGGGAAGCCTGCTTCTCCCTCTGCCTGTGTCTCTGCCCCCTTCTCTGTGTCTCTCATGAATAAATAAATATTTAAAACCAAACGAAGAAACTGGCTGTTGACAGCAGAGCACCACCAGCTTGCCTGAGGGTGGGGTTAGCTGGATGTGGGGCAGTCAAGGTACTCCATACTGGGGGAGGAGTTATTTGCAAGCCTTACAAATTGCTTGATTTGAATAAACCTGCATGGGTAGGAGCAGCGCCAGAAGTAGCAGCCCCCAGTCCAAGCCTGGCCGCCACCATCACTCTGCCCATGTCCACTCTGCATCAGGTACGTGGTGCACCTCACTGGATGCAGGGTGAGTAGAGCCACTGGCTCAGGGTAGGTGCAGGCAAGGTCTCTAATTTCTGTTTTTAAGAAAACGATTTCTATATATGAGAAAGAGAAAGCACAAGTGGCGGAGGGGTAAAAAGAGAGTGAGAAGCATATTCCCCCTCTGAGCAGGGAACCCAACTTAGGGCTCGATCCCAGGACCCTGAGATCATTGACTTGAGCAGATGCTTTACCAACTGACCTACCCAGGTGCCCCTTATACATTGCTAATTTTTATTTCTTTTCAATTTTAGGTATTCCCCCCCCCGCCCTTTTTTTTTAAAGATTTATTCATGAGAGAGAGAGAGAGAGGCAGAGACACAGGCAGAGGGAGAAGCAGGCTCCATGCAGGCAGCCTGACGTGGGACTCCATCCTGGGACTCCAGGATCACGCCCTGGGCGGAAGGCAGGGGCTAAACCGCTGAGCCACCCAGGGATCCCTCTCCCCTTTACTTCTTAATATGACAGATAAGGACGTAGTGTTCTAACCCTGTCCCTTGTCTGTGTCCACATGCCCTCCTTTGCTCTTTTTTTCTTTTTTTTAAGATTTATTTACTTATTCATGAGAGACACAGAGGGAGAGGCAGAGACACAGGCAGAGGGAGAAGCAGGCTCCATGCAGGGAGCCCGATGTGGAACTCAATCATGGACTCCGGGATCACGCCCTGACCCAAAGGCCGACACCCAACCGCTGAGCCACCCAGGTGTCCCCTTCCTTCTCCTTAGTATAATCATGCCATCATTGAAAAATGCATTAACTATGTCATTGTTAATTATTATGTAACTTGTTAATTAAAACAAATAGGAATACTCTAATATTTTTCATGGCTGAGTTATCATGTAATATGATTTCCTTCCTCATACAACTCTGTTTTCCCTGGAGTCTCGTTCCCTTGTTTTGTTACTTTAGCTTCACTAATCCATCCCCACTCCCTGTAGCTGTTCCAGTACTCTCAAGAGTTTCACATTAATAGTCCTCTCTGGTTCCCTCTGGAAGTAGCCCATCATGCAGCCCACTATGTTCTTGTTCCGATCTGCACCTGCCACATGGCCAACAAATATTTTAGGGTTTCCCTCCAACACCCAGGAATCCCCCCTCCAATGGGTCCTCCCCCATTGGACCCCTATGTTTCCGCTATACTATTGTTTCTTTCCTTTTTCTGCTTCACACCCCCATTTCAATCTGGAGCAAGTTTTCCACTAGTCTCAGGAAGAATTATTAGGAAGTAAATTTTTGGAGATCTTCCATGTCCAGCGATGTGTTTATTCTTCTTGAATGATCATATGACATGAAGCCTGCCTCGACCCTGGAAGAGCAGCAGAGCACATCAAAGCCCTCGCTCCTCAGAAGGAAAGAACGAAGCTGAACACATTCCATTTATTTTCCCCAAAGCCTCAGTCAGTGAAGTCATTCACCTCTGCTGAAACCAGGAGTGGTACCATCTTGGAGCTTCGCCCTCCTCGAAGGAAACGCCAGATTTAGAAAAGTAGCAGCTTCTTCTATACTTTCCAGAGGTGTTCTGTCTATATCCAAGAAAATATACCTATATCCCTTTCTTTAGTCTTGTTTTATTTTTTTAGTCTTTTTTGTTTTAATACATAGTAACATTTAATTTACACTAATAGTTTTTATCCCAGTGTTTACTTTTTTAAACTGAAGAATAATTAACATACAGTGTTATATTAGTTTCAGGTATACAATGTAATGATTCATTATTAGTTCGATACATTACTTGGTGCTCATCACAATTAAGTGTCCTCTGAATCCCCTTTATCTGTTTCACCCATTCTCCCCCACCTTCCCTTTGGCAACCACCAGTGTGTTCTCTTTATTTAAAAGTCTGTTTTTGTGTTTGTCTCTTTGTTTCATTTGTTTCTTAAATTCCGTATGAGTGAAATCATATGGTAATTGTCCTTCTCTGACTTATTAACATTATACCTTCTAGTAGGTCCATCTATGTTGTTGCCAATGGCAACAGTTTTTTTTTTTTTATGGCTAAACAATATTCCATTATATGTGAAATATAATGTAGTGGAATATATACCTATATATAACACAATATATATCTCTCACATCTTTACACACTTATATCTACCTTTTTAGCTATACCACATCTTCTATATCTACCTATATCATCTTCTTTATCCACTTATTTATCTAGAGACACTTGGGTTGCTTCCATATCCTGGCTATTGTAGATAATGCTACAATAAACATAGGGATGCCTATGCCTTTTCAAATTAGTGTTTTTGTCTTCTTTGGGTAAATATCCAGTAGTGGAATTGCTGGATCATAGGGTAGTTCTATTTTTGACTTTTTGAGGAGCCTCCATACTGTTTCCCAGGGTGACTACATCAATTTATATTCCCATCAACACTACACAGTTGTCTTTTTCTCCACATCCTCACCAACACTTATTTCTTGTGTTTATTTTAGCCATTCTGACAAATGTAAAGTGATGTCTCATTGTGACTTTAATTTGCATTTCTCTGATGATTAGCAATGTTGAGCATCTTTTCATGTATCTGTTGGCCATTTGTATGTTTTCTTTGGAAAAATGTCTATTCAGGTCCTCTCCCCATTTATTAATTGGATTATTTGGCTTTTTGGTGTTGAGTTATAGAACTTCTTTATAGATTTTAAGTATCAACTCTATTGGGTATATCATTTGCAAATATCTTCTCCCATTCATTAGGTTGCCTTTGTTTGTTAATGGTTTCTTTAATTGTGTAGAAGCTTTTTATCTTAGTGAAGTACCAATAGTATAATTTTGCTTTTGTTTCCTTTGCCTCAGGAAACATACCTAGAAAAATGTTTTTATGGCTGGTATCAAAGAAATTACTGGCTGTTTTCTTCTACAAGTTTTATGGCTTCAAGTCTCACATTTAAGTCTTTAATCCATTTTATTTTTGCATATGGTGTAAGAAAGTGGTCTGGTTTCATTCTTTTGCATGTAGCTGTCCAGTTTTCCCAGCATCATTTATAGAAGGGATTGTCTTTTCCCAATGTATGTTCTTAATTCCTCTGTCATAGATTGACCATAAAAGCATGGGTTTATTTCTGGGCTCTCTATTGTGTTCTACTGACCTATGTGTCTTTTTGTGCCAGTGCCATATTGTTTTGATGACTACATCTTTGTTGTAGATCTTGTAATCTGGGATTGTGATACTTCCAGCTTTGTTCTGTTTTCTCAAGATTATTTTGGCTGTACGGAGTCTTTTGCAGTTCCATACAAATTTTAGAATAATTTGTTCTGGTTCTGTGAAAAATATTGTTGTACATGCCAGTACTTTATCTTAGTCTTGGTTTTATATGTTAAAGAATTTCTTCTTTTCTACTGCTTCAGAGTATAATTGTATAACTGAACTATAATTTATATAAACCAGGCTTATAAGCATGGACATTTAGATAATTCCTAGTCTTCTGATAGGTTAAAGTTGTAATAATTTTATTTTTTATTTTAATTTTTAATTTTATTTATGATAGTCACACACAGAGAGAGAGAGAGAGAGGCAGAGACACAGGCAGAGGGAGAAGCAGGCTCCATGCACCGGGAGCCCAACATGGGATTCGATCCCGGGTCTCCAGGATCGCACCCTGGGCCAAAGGCAGGCGCTAAACCGCTGCCCCACCCAGGGATCCCAAAGTTGTAATAATTTTAAATATGGATCATTTCACATGTGTGAGTGTACCTGTGGAATAGATTTCTAGAAAAGGATTGCTTAGCAATGCTTATATTTTCATCTGTTTTTAAGTTTTCTGTGCTCTGCTTTGTCACTTTTCCCTCAGCTTCTCTTGACTTTTAAGTGACTTCATCAGGGTGAGATTATGTCTTTTGTAGTTTACTATCGTGTGTAATAGGATCTAGGGAGACACAGGAGCTAAATGGCTGTGTTTGACTCATGTGCATTACCAGGAATTACTAAAGCCCCCTCTCCTGACAATGCTTAGAGAGCTTTTGGTTAACATTTGATCTATAGAGGTGTAGCTTGTAAGGCAGCCTAGCTATATTGTTGTATTCAAATTCTTTTTTGGTCTCTGGCACATCTGGAAGTTGAAGGTGGTGAAATATAAGGCTCAGATGTAATATAAAGGCCTTGGGGGGGCATTTTCATTCTAAGCTTGGTAGTGTGTTTTGTTTTGTTTTTTTTTTTAAGATTTTATTTATTCATAAGAGACAGAGAGAGAGGCAGAGACATAGGCAGAGGGAGAAGCAGGCTCCATATGGGGAGCCCAATGCAGGACTCAATCCCAGGACCTCAGGATCTCGACCTGAGCCAAAGCAGATGCGCAAACACTGAGCCACCCATGTGTCCCTCATGCTTAGCTTTTAATTTAAAACTGGTGTGCCAAAGTTCTAACAATTTGTTACTTGATTTTCCTTTGTTCCTCCTTATATTTTCCTTTGTTCCTCCTTATAGTTCCCCAACATCTCTCTGAGTTCTAGAAGCTGACTGGCGTTAAGAATTTTGAGTGCAGGGACTGTGTTTGGATGATATAAGGAACTAGCAACAGGGAAGGGAAGAAAGCCAGTAGAAGGTCTGTTGTCAACAAAGTTACGCTGTGGGTAAATGGAACTCCATGATCTTGCTGGGGAACTGCTCTGGTAAATATACAACACACACACCTCAGAGTTCTCCCACCCAGAGGCCCCGGGAGCTCTGACAGGCCAACTCCTGTCCTTCTGGGTTCACCTAATGACCTACTTAGCTAAAACCTAAAATTCAACTGCAGTATCCTGAAGGGGGCAGGGTGAGTAGGGGTCAGTTTTATAAACAGCAAAGTTGCAAGGGCCCCGAGGCTGTGTAGCAGACATGTGTTGCATTCTGGCTAACTAGAATCAATTCTTCTGATGACACTTCAATTTCTTTTGAGGGGATAGCTGGCCCTTGATGTAGTCTTAAGAGAATGTCGACCAAGCTATCTTGCCCACTGAGCTAGGCTATGTCTTGCCATTTCAGGAAAGGGAAGAAAATCAGCACTTAGACACTGCTGATGAACCTCTGTTAAGAGAATCCCCAGTGCCACTCTGGTTTCTACTTCTTCAGGACCATGATATTCTTCCAGCAAATTCCATTTTTGTTCATGGTAGACAGAGTTAGGTTATATTTTTTTAATTAATTAATTAACTTATTTATTTATTTCTATTATTTTTTACAAAGAACTTTAAGGAAGGCAAGAAGAGGTAACAACATGTTCCAGAACTTTTTAGAATATCTTTTCCACATCTTCTTTTTAATATTTCTTTTTTTAAAGATTTTATGTATTTATTCATGACAGAGAGAGAGAGGCAGAGACACAAGCAGAGGGAGAAGCAGGCTCCATGCAGGGAGCCTGACATGGGACTCGATCCCAGATCTCCAGGATCACACCCCAAGCCAAAGGCGGTGAGCCACCGGTTCAGCACATCCCACATCTCTTAATAACATGTACTTCTCATCACAGATCCTCACCAACCTTCCCCCTCTTTCCCACTCCCCCCTACTACACCCAGTTTCTACACTTGTCTATGCTGGCATATAAAAAAGCAATTAATTTAGGGTTATTTTAAAATCTGGCCACTTGTTTCTACTTGCTCTTGGGATTTTCTTATGTAAATGAGTTTTTTTCCTTCCATAATTAGCTTTATTTGGTTTGATTGCACCAGGCTGAGACCTTGAAAAGAATTCATAATTGTGATCCATTCTTCTCTAGTTCGTGACCTTACAGCTCTTTCTAAAAGCTTCACCATTAACCATTTACCATGTTATGTTGGGCTTAGGAACATAGCTTTTATCAAGTCAAAATTTCTTTTCCTATCTTAGCTGTTAAATTGTATCAATTCTGTTTTATCAGGATTATGGGCTTTCTCCTTCTCCCCCTTTGAATGTGAAGAATTTCAAGTGTGTACTGAGACAATCTTACATCCCTAGGATTTAAACCCCAACTTGTCATAATGTTTTATTTTTCAGTACCTAACTGCATTAGATCTATCCTTTTATTTAGGATTTATCCATTTGTATTAATAGAGATCTACTTTCCCCTACTCCAAACCCTTTTGTGAGCCATCTGGCTATTTTAGTATGTAATGCTGACCATATAGAATACATTGACAAGTTCAGCCTAATCTAGGCTTTACACAAAACATTTTAAAGATTTTATTTATTGGGGTGCCTGGGTGGCTCAGTCGGTTAAGCATCTGCCTTCAGCTAAGGTCATGATTCTGGGGTCCTGCGATCAAGTCCCATGTTCACCTTCCTGATCTGCGGGGAGCCTGTTTCTCCCTCTCCCTCTGCTCATACTGTCTCTCAGTATTTTTTTAAAAAATAGAGAGAGAGAACGCGCACACATGCACACGAGTGAGGGCGGCAGGAGGGACAGAAGGAGAAGCAGAATCCCTACCCTGGGCGGCTCAGTTGGTTAAGCAACTGCCTTATGATCCTCGAGTCCTGGGACTGAGCCCCATGTTGGGCTCCCTGCTCAGCAGGCAGTCTGCCTGTCCCTCTGCCCCTCCCCACTGCTTGTGCTCACTCTCTCTCAAATAAATAAAATCTTTATAAAAAAAATTGTACAAAACAACAAAAAAGAAATCACTGTGAAAATTTGCAAACTAGTCTTCATTGTGTACATTGCTTTTATTTGTTAGGTAAATATACCTGGGAGTAGAATGGCTGAATCCTTTGGAATGTGTTTTTAAGAAATGGCCATTTTCACAGCATTTGTAATATTTAACAGGGCTACCAGCACTGCAGGAGATCCACTTGCTTCATATCCTTAATATGTCACCACAGTACAGTCATGTATTTGTTTTGCAAATTTCATTCTGATAGGTCAGCAGCAGCTCACTGCACGTTTAATTTGCATTTCCTTAAAGACTGAGGATAGTGACATCACTTGCTTGTTCACTGTATACAGCGTTTGGTAAAGCATCCAAATTTTCCCCATTTTAAAAGCCAGATCATCTACTTACTGACTTTAAAAGAGTTCTTTAGGGACACCTGGGTGGCTCAGTGGTTAGGCGTCTGCCTTTGGCTCAGGGCATGATCCCGGATTCCCAGGATCAAGTCCCACATCAGGCTCCCTGTATGGAGCCTGCTTCTCCTCCCTCTGCCTAATGTATGTCTCTCTCTCTCTCTCTCTCTCTCTCTCATGAATAAATAAAATCTTAAAAAAAAAAAGTTATTAATAGATACAAATCTTTTGTTGGAAATTTTGCAAGTATTTTCTCTCAGTTTATGGCTTGTCTTTTCCTTAAGTCTTTCAAAGAGAAGTTTTTGATTTTTATGAAGTTTAACTTACTATGTAATTTGTGCTTTTTGTGTTCTGTTTGAGAAATCTTTGCCAAACCCAAGGTCACTATAATTTTCCCTTTGTTTTCTTTTATTAATAGCAGTAGCTTTTATTTATTTTTATTTTTTTAAATAGCAGCTTTTATTTTTTTATTTTTTTTAAATATTTTATTTATTTATTCATGAGAGAGACAGACTGAGAGAGAGAGGCAGAGACACAGGCAGAGGGAGAAGCAGGCTCCATGCAGGGAGCCCAATGGGGGACTCGATCCCGGGACTCCAGGATCACACCCTGGACCAAAGGCAGGCACCAAACCGCTGAGCCACCCAGGGATCCCCTAGCAGTAGCTTTTAAATTGTAAAGTCCTCACTTCCCTTTCCTCTGCTCCCTACCACCAAATCCGGGCAATCCATCTTTGGCATTTCCCAGAAATTGTTTCTATTTGCCAAGCCACCCTCTTCTGTTAAGTCTCATTCATTCGAATAGCCTCTCGGCTGACTGCCTTCTACCCTTAACCCGTAATATTCTTCTTTAAAATTGTTTTTTACTGTAGTAAGAAACATGTAACATAAAATTTATCATCTTAATCTGATCTTAGGCTAAGTGGCCCATACCTAAAACACAGGGTTGCACAAACACAGCCACTACCCTCATGCAGCTACCTACACATAGAAGGTCAGCTCATTCACACTAGCCACATTTCAAGTGCTTAGCAGCCACGTGCGGCTAACTGGTCATCATGCTGGACAGCAAAGATATTTCCAATATCCCAGAAGTTTTTTGGACAGTATTGTTCTAGTAGATTAATAACTGCTTCATTTTAAAAGTATTTGAAAACAAACAAACAAACAAACAAAAAAGGGAATCCCTGGGTGGCGCAGTGGTTTGGCGCCTGCCTTTGGCCCAGGGCGCGATCCTGGAGACCCGGGATCGGATCCCATATCGGGCTCCCGGTGCATGGAGCCTGCTTCTCCCTCTGCCTATGTCTCTGCCTCTCTCTCTCTCTCTGTGTGACTATCATAAAAAAAAATTTAAAAAAAAAGTATTTGGTTCAGGCACTATAGTAAAAGTTTTAACCCTCAACACTGAGGTAGACTAACTCAATATGAGAGTTAAAAACATTCAAGTTCTACGAGGACAAATACCTTGCCTAGCAATCCTTTAGAGCTTGACAATGTTCTTTATTGCCAATCTATACAAAGGTACTTGTATGCTTCTCACAAAACATATTCCATCCCAATGCTATGTACTTTTCAATAATTTCCTCTGTCCTTTCCTTCATTTGAAACAGTACATATAGGAAATCCCTAATTAATTAATTCACCCTTACTTCTTATTCCTCAATATACTCAGTACTGTACCGTATGTGAAACATGTGAACAGCAAGTGTCACAACCCTTAGCTTTTTTCCCTTCATCTAAATTGACGCTCACCTACACCCCCTTCCCTAGAGAACAACTGCCAGCCATTTTAAGCTTTCAAGGAGAGTCCCCATCATACCAGCCAAATCGGACCCATGTGCGGAGTTTTCTTTCTTTTTTTTTTTTTTTTTTAAATTTATTTATTTATGATAGTCACAGAGAGAGAGAGAGAGAGAGGCAGAGACACAGGCAGAGAGAGAAGCAGGCTCCATGCACGGGGAGCCCGACGTGGGATTCGATCCCAGGTCTCCAGGATCGTGCCCTGGGCCAAAGGCAGGCGCCAAACCGCTGCGCCACCCAGGGATCCCGTGGAGTTTTCAATACTAGATTCACACTCCATAATCAATAGTACTCTTCTGTATCTGGGTATCAATACTCCCTACAATGAGCTTGAGGTACAATCAGATTTAGGAGTAAAAACCTCAACCATCTCAGTCTAAAAAGAGAGAAATTCAGGGGCACTCAGCTGGCTATTGATCTTGGGGTTGTGAGTTTGAACCCCATGTTGGGTATGGTGCTTACTTTAAAAATTAAAAAAAAAAAAAAAAGAATAAATTCATTTTCTCCTTATTTCCTCCAAGATAGAACAGAATGAAAACAATATAAAACCATAGAAATTGACAATTTTTCTATAGACTGCTTAGATTTCATTCTTCCCAGATACACACAATGCTTAACAGGAGACTGAAGTTTATTTATCATATACACAAGTCATGTTTGACCACTGAGAAAATGCTATTAACATAAAACATTATAGATTAAAAAAACATAGTATTTGTATTTTAATACAACAGGGGTCCCAGGATTCAAACAAGCTACAAAGAACTCTAGTGGAGGTAAATAAACTCTGGCAGTACCTTTCTCAAGAGTCAGATATAAATGACTTTCACACATGTGGCTTTGTGTCTGTAGAGGAAGACACAGCTTCTTCAGCACACATACCAACATCTGGATCTTCCACATCAGAGCCCTCACCAGTTTCCTCTTCCAAATCAAATTCCTGACTGTTCAGTGATTCAAAGTCATCCAGTTGTTCCTCATGCAGTCTCTTTTAAAAGAACAAATGAATAATTTACTGTAAACACTGTAAAACCCAAGTACACAAGCAGTATGCTGATATAACTGACCCTCCATGTTCTAATGAGGTCCTTTTCACAATGTCTCTCAAATTCACTGACAGTCAAGGGTCTATCGAAGTCTCTACCACACTAAATCACATTTCAGCAAAGTCACAGTGCTTAACGATTCGCTTTTTTTTAAAGCGCTAACATGCCTTCCCAGTACAACTCAAGTCAGTAATTCTGAAGCTCCTAGAGCAAAGACCAGGTTTTCTGATGTCGGCCAATACTTACATGTCAGTGAAGGGAGCTATTACAGGACTTCCAAATGAAAACTTCGAACATTAATTCTGTAAGCAATTCAAATTGTACAAGAAAAGCTTTCATCTGAAAAACTATCAATAAGATGATTTTTTGCAAACAAGAGTAAGTTTAAGACCTATTTTTTAGTTCAAAACTGTAAAATAACAGTCATCAGGATAAATTTTTTTTTCCTTGTTCTTTCAAGACTCATTTGAGAGTGGGTGTGTCTGTGTGCAGGGGGAGAGGGAAGAGAGAGAAACACCAGCAGACTTCTTGCTGAGTTTGGAGCCTGACTTGGGGCTCGATCTTAAGACCTGGAGATCATGACCTAAGCCAGAATCAAGAGTCTAACACTCAGCTCATGGAGCCAACCCAGGGGTTCATCATCGCCTCCCCCCAGGCTAATTGTAAACACAATTAGCTTCTTCCAAATTAAAAAGTCAGATAAGACCATCAAACTTATTTAGGTATCAATTAACAGATTTGTAAAAAACAGTAATGTCACACTGGCATTAAAGTTAAATTAAAATCTGTCTGGGGCGCCTGGGTGGCTCAGTGGTTGAGCGTCTGCCTTTGGCTCAGGTTGTGATCCTGGGGTCTTGGGATTGAGTCCCACACTGGGCTCCCTGCAGGGAGCCTGCTTCTCCCACCACCTGTCTCTGCCTCTCCCTCGGTGTCTCCCATGAATAAATAAAAAAATCTTAAAAGAAAAATGACTAAAAACTTGACAACTTTGAAATGGAAAAATTTTCCAAATGTAAGTAAATCTCTTTTTACATTTCTACAAGAAAACAGATGTTCTTGTGCTTCATGATAATAACATTTAACAGTCACTGGGCTCTTCTCATGTCCAGAGACTTCTCTTTACTTTCATCATTATAACTCCTTATTCTCAGACAAACCTACAGAGTACATGCTATTACTCCCATTTTACAATGAGTAACATGAAGCCCTGACAAAATAAATTACCTGCCCAACTCAACAAACTTTATGGTGTGAGACAGGGAGCTAAGATTCACACCCAGGAAATGTGATTCCAGAGCCCACACACTTACTGATTACACTACTACTTATTTAGTAGTAGTCAAATCATTAAAATATAGATGATTCTGAATCAGGTGAATGTTAATTTAAAATACGTACCTCTATTAACCCCGCCATATACTGTACATGTTCTGCTACTTCCGCCAATTCTTTATTTTCCTTTTTCAGGCGGGCAATTTCATTGTCCTTTTGTTCAATTTCTTTATGAAGCTATACAACATAAATAAAATTCAGTATTCCATAAATCTGCTTTGCTGTAAACCACATTAATATGCCCCGAGGGATATAACTGATAGACGAGTTCCTAACAACTACACTACCCTGGGCTCTCATTGAGCTTCTTCTCTGATAACAGAGCTCCCTTTCTACTTAAACTTTTCTTGGACCACCATTAAATCTAGTTTATATCACTTTAACTAAACATGCTAAGGAGAAGGAAAACAATACTGAAACATTAAAAATGGCCACAAATTATATTTAGTACATACTTTCTCATTTTCCTTAAGGGCTTCGTAGAGAGCCTTCCTCCGTTTTTCTGCCACTTCTTTCCAAAATTGGGAGGATGGATTTTCTAAAATAAATTAATGTTATCATGTAAACTTTGAAAAAAATTATCATTATATGCCGCTGTAAAAACCCAGCAATTTTTTCTACTAAAAAAAACTTTCCCACAATGCTTACAGAACATCACTACCTTCCTCTCTTGATAGCCACTGCCATTCTAGGAAGAACTAGGATGATCTCAACCACGTTTCTGCATGGCTCCCTCCATTTTCTGCTATATTCAAATTCCTTTCTTCAAATTTACTCTTTTCTTCTGAAATGAAGACTGACTGACTGAAACGACTTCTAAGTCTTGTGACACTTAAAGCACTCTAATATCAGAGCTGTCCTATTAATCACTATCCTTTTAATACTTCATCCATATTTGGATCTTACCAAACAATAAACCTGCCCAAATTCACAGTATTTGTATACTTACAACCATAAGAAATTTTAAAGTATCAAAATAGTTACATACCAAGTATCTCCAGATTAAATTGCTGTGACCAGAATTCATAACAGTATAACAAATGATTATTTTATTTAATATTTAAATATTAAATTAATACTTTAAGTATTAAGTTATTATTACTTAGAAACGTAATATATAAGTTATATATTTTTTCATACCTGCAACCATAAGATCAAATGCTTCTAGAGTAATTTCAAAAAAATTTTTATTTTCACTATGTTCTGGGACAGTGACAACTCCTGAGCTGGAAGCCTTAGATGTTAACTGGTCATTCCAAAGTTTCCTTTTGGGCAAGCCTTTAACCAACTATAATGAAAATACATACATTAATCTCATTTAGTTTGATTTCATGAATGAGAAAATTAAATGGTTTTGTCACGTCTGTATTAAAAATAGAGCACTCACATGTCTGTATCTGTTTAACATCTTTGGAACTTAAAAAAAAATCAAACTTAAATCTCTACCAAAATGTAGTTATTTTTTAGGAATTTAATTTGCAGTAACTATCCTCAATTAGACTTGGGTCTAAAGCCTAGCTGAAATTATTTTGTTTAAACAACTGAATACCACAGAAAGGCAGTATTTTCAAACCTGCAAAAGTCCAGACACCCTCATCTGTGACTTTCTTTACAGAGGTAAATGAATAAATCTAACATTTTGTTCCCATAACATCAAACATTACTTCTATAAGCTAATCTGTAACTTCTTACATCATCCTGTCTTCAAACCAACTGAACTTCCTAAATTAAACTATCAATACAAAAACTACTTCTTTGAGAAACATGCAATTTTTATTCTAATAATTTCCATATTTCAATGATTTAGGAATCTCTAATCAAGGAAATCTTGGAAAGGTCTTTAATGTAAAATTAGCATCATCTGTACTCCATTCTAGCCCAATTACACATACCTCATTTTCTCTTCCAACAAGTGATCCAGCTGCAGAAGGCTGAATCATCTTCAGAGTTTTTCTTGGGATGGGACTGTTCTAAAAGTCAACATAAAAAAAAATAAATAAATAAAAAATAAAAGTCAACATAATTTATTATCTGGTTACTGAGTTGCTATATGGGTTATTACTCTCTCATTCCTACTGTAATTTAGGGAAAAGAAATCACTAAGAATACTAATATTCCATCTGCTATGTATTTATCAGACAGAGCAATATATTGAATTATTCAACTAGCAAACTTGTTATTTCCCTAAAATTGTAATGAAATTTGAAAAAAACCCTAAGAATGGATTTTATTACCGAAACTTGACAGTTTTTCTCCTTCCATTTCTTTCTTTCTTTTTTTTTTTTTTTAAGATTTTATTTATTTATTCATGAGAGACACACAGAGAGAAAGAGAGAGAGAAGCAGAGACACAGGCAGAGGGAGAAGCAGGCTCCATGCAGGGAGCCTGAGGCAGGACTCGATCCTGGATCTGGGATTCATGCCCTGAGCCAAAGGCAGTTGCTCGCTCAACCGCTGAGCCATCCAGGTGTCCCTCTCCTTCCGTTTCAATATATGCTGTTATTATAGTCATTTTGTCAACTAATCGTATCTAGTTAAAAAAATTTCAAAACTTCTAAGCTCTAATACTTCAGGCCCTATGTGTGAGGAAATTACAGTACAAGATTATTTGTATTTCCTCTTAAAAAGATTTGCCACACAGAAACTAGACATCATACCATCTATGGTAGAAACCCATCAAAGGGGTAAAATGGAGGAAAAGGTTATTTACACTGTAAAGTATTTCTTCCCCTAATAAAAAAGATTCACCTTGACTTCCTTTAAATAGTGAATATCTCCCTAACACATTTATATGTATCCACCAAATTTCAAGAACATACTTTACATAAAACCAAACACACATCTAAGAGGATCCTCTCCCCCCAGTCTTCACCTGATTGCAGAAGCAGTTCTGCCTTCAGCCCATTCATTAGGAGACAGCCATAAGGTCAGTGCCAGAGGCACACTAGAACACTGTGAAATGCCCCCCACCTACTGTTTTTGGAAAATACACAGCCTTCCTTATAATGTGTAAATAGCTTCCCCTATATTTCCTGATCATAAATCATTAGTTATCCTGCCACCATGGGATAGCAAACAATGGTGAATATTCAAACAAGGGTAGCAAGAACATGATACCAAAGCAGCGTGAGAAAGTTACTGATTCCATACTGCACTTCACAGGACAAGAGTTCACCTTTCCCAGGGTCAAGTTTCTACTGCCGCTTATTATCTCACTATTTAACTGAAGAACAAATGCCAACTACTCTGAGAACAAATATTACAACAACATTTCAGATGTAATTTAGATTATAGATTAGTCAACAGCCTTCAGACAAATAGAACTCTGGACCCTTAAGAATAAGTGGTGTTAATTTATTTAAATGCTTGCTGGCCAAAGAATGGCCAAAGAAGCCAGATAAATCACTGTCACATACACAAAAAATGACAATTTTCAAAATTAACTTGTATACACGTAAGCTTGAAACACCCAGCCCCAAAGATGTAATATTGCTATTAACATTTTCTTTATACAGATCATGCATTGGAGTAACAGACTCTTTTTTAAGATTTTATTTACTCATCAGAGACACAGAGAGAGGGGCAGAGACATAGGCAGAGGGAGAAGCAGGCTCCATGCACGGAGCCTAACATGGGACTCGATCCCAGAATCCTGGGATAACAACTTGAGCTGAAGGCAGACACTCAACCATTGAGCCACCCAGGCATCCCTTGAGTAACACTCTTTAGAGCCAAGAGGTTCAGGTTCTTAGATATTAATGGGTCTTAATCTTTTTAGAAAACCTTTTGAGATCCATGACCCATTCTCTTTCTCTCTCTCAAAAAACAACAAACAATGCACACAAGAGCACCACTCATGTGGAATTTTGCATATATATATAATTAGTAGGGTACTCTTACAGATCTAGTTTTAGTCCAGTTTCCTTGTTTTACAGAGATGTAAACTGAGGCTGAGATGCTAAACAATTCACCAAAGGTTACAGTTTTGGAGGATTAATCAGAAGCCAACAGAACCCACTCTTTTTATACCCAGGATAGTTTGTATTCTAGCAAGTAAACATAACATTTTTCTTTATATATAAAGATCTGCTGAAAGATATAAACTGGGATTTGCCTCAAATTAATTAGGTGGCTTAAGGAGGAGTGAAGATATAGATAAAACAAGATTAGCCACGTACTGGTAACTGTTGAAAAGTGGAATTGAGATTACGTTATACTATTGACTCCATTTCTGAGTATTTGAAAGTTTTCATAATAAAAAGTTTAAGCACACAAAGCTCAGTGGGAATGTCATCATCCTAAATGGAAAGAGATGGACTCAAATTATCAATGCACAGTATTATTTTTAAAAAATAATGTAAGCATACCAAGGCAAGGTAAATCAACTATCAGAAAGCACCTGCTGGGATCCCTGGGTGACGCAGCGGTTTAGCGCCTGCCTTTGGCCCAGGGCGCGATCCTGGAGACCCGGGATCGAATCCCATGTCGGGCTCCTGCTGCATGGAGCCTGCTTCTCCCTCTGCCTGTGTCTCTGCCTCTCTCTCTCTCTCTCTCACTCTCTCTCAGTGTGCCTATCATAAATTAAAAAAAAAAAAATTAAAAAAAAATTAAAAAAGATTTATATTAAAAAAAAAAAGAAAGCACCTGCTATCACTTATGAAAGGCTCTTATTTATTTAATTTAAATCTGCAAAATGATAGTTTTCCTGAAGATATGGTCTCATTCCCAGGAATCCTCACCCTCTAAACTGTGTGGCAGAACCTAGTTATGTTGTAAATTCATTTACAGGCAAAGTTATGAACTCAAAATTAAACTCTGTTCTTATTGTTATATGAATAAATATTTGGGATAAGATTTCCAATGATGGTATCTTACAGGGACTCATAAAGTGTAGCAAAACAAGGTTAAATGGTGACAAGTGTGATGTACTCTGAAAACGTGCACTAGAACACAAAATGTGTTTCTGTTGTCAAAGACACCAATTCTCAAGATACAAAGGATTTTAATAAAGTCATTTCATAAAATGTAAGAGTGGAAAGAAAGCAATCATAATTTTATTTACAGAAAATCCTAAGGAATCTACTAAAAAAAACTATTAGAGCTAATTAATAAACAAGTTCAGGGACGTCTGCATGGCTTAGCGGTTGAGCATCTGCCCTTGGCTCAGGGTGTCGGGATTGAGTCCCAGATCGGGCTCCCTGCATGGAGTCTGCTTCTCTCTCTGCCTATGTCTCGGCCTCTCTGTATCTCTCATGAGTAAATAAATAAAATTTTTTTTTTTAATAAATAAAATCTTTAAAAAATAAACAAGTTCAGCAGGATTGCAGGGATTTAAGATCAAATTCAAAATACAAAAATGAACTGTTTTCCCTCCAGTAGCAATGAGCACACAGAAAATGTAATTCAAGTAAAAATTCTACCTACAGTACCATTACAAATAAAATAGGGGGACATCTGGGTGGCTCAGTAGCTGAGCATCTGCCTTTGGCTCAGATGGTGACCCCAGAGTCCTGGGATCAAGCCCTGCATCGGACTCCCTATAGGGAGCCTGCTTCTTGCCTGTGTCTCTCTGCCTCTGTGTCTCATGAATAAATTTTTTTTAAAAAGGCCGGGGGGGGGGGGGGGGATTAAAGGAGTCTAAAACTCAATACTCTGAAAACTACCAAAACATTGTTGAAAGAAATTAGAGACCTAAACAAATGGAAAGACATTATGTGTTTTATGTGTTCATGGGATCATAAAACTTACTGTTCAATGGTAATTTTTAAGTTCTCCACTGTTATTTATCCTCTGGCTAAAAGTTCAGCACTTCAAAGTTTATAGAAAAGATAGCGAGGTTAAATTTAGTTATGTCAAAATGCTTCTAACCACGTTTTCTCCAACAAATGAAAGTGATTGCATCACATACCTTTACGTTCTCTTTCACTCCTTCTTGTTTCTGCTTCATACTGGGATTCATGATAAACCTGATGAAGCACAAAAGACTAGTCATTCATAAACAGAAAATGGTCTGCACCTGAAGGTGGAGTTTAGATTATTGCTGCTGAAAGTATTTACAATCATAGACATCATACTACTGGATGGTGGAACTAGGTACATGGGTATGCTCAACTCTGTTCTACAGAATGACATTCTGACTTTGCTGTTTCAAAGGCAGTTTTAAGTGATAAAAAAAATTGGTTCTGGTGACCAGCAATAAGTTAGTAGTGATTTAATATCCGATCTAATGAGATTATGTATTCCCATTTGTATGGAATGTTTAACCACCACCATGCACTGAGACACTGCTGGAAGCAAGAAAGAGAGAGAAGAGAAAGGGATTATGTAATGTGGTTAATGTGGCCCAGACCACTGGGCCAGACTCTCTCCAAACCCAACCTCTCACCTCCTGGACAGGTCTGTGCCTGCCGAACAGATCTGCTAGATTGTGGTAGATTATGTAGCAACTATGACCCATCTGTTCCTCCATTTCGCACTGTGCCTGGCACACGCAAAACTCATTGAAAGTTTAGTGTGAAACAAAAAGAACTGTAGGATGCACCTACAACTTCCAGGATTGTAGGATGCACCCTATTTTCACTTCTATCTCCTGTGAAGCAAATGCTGGTGGGGACCCCCTACATTGAGCAATGTTTTTTTCAAACTGCAGGTCGCAGCCCGGGATCCCCAAACCGTTTACTGGGTCAGGAACCCTGGAAAAAATGGAACTGGGGGCGCTGCAGTCAGTCGAGCCCCACATGAGGCTCCCTCCTCAGACTGGAGTCGGCTTCTCCCTCTGCCCCTCCCCCTCCAGCCTGTGCTCACTCACTCTTAAATAAAATCTTAAGAAAAATGAAAATGAAGAGACGAGAAAACACGAGAGCGCAGAGCATGGTACCGCTCTGTGGAACTTCTAACTCCCTCGTCTGGCTGCATCCTGAATGGACAATCCAGTGAGTGTCCCGGTTAGAACAGGTGGAAGCCACTGCCCGAGGACAGCCTCTCCCACGTCCATGGGGCTCTGGCCGGCAACTCCGCGCCCTTACCTCTCCGGCCCCGGGCTGGGTCCCAAGGAGACGCGGAGCAGAAGACACCGGCCAGGCCGGCAAGCCCGGTGGTCTTCAAGGCCAGACGCTGGGGATCCGCCCCGCCCCCACACCCGGGCACGCGCACAGCACAGGCCCGAGCTCGCACCCCGCCGCGGGGGGGTCCCACCTGGACGCGCCCGCCAACCAATCGGGAGCGCGGATGGGAGAGCGCGCCAAAACCGACCCAGCCAATGGGGGTAGGCCCTCGCCCGCCGGCCCCGCCTCGCCCGCGCTCCCGCAACGTCCGCCCGGACCCCGGCCGCGCCCCGGCCGCCGGCACGCGAGCGGCCCCCCGCCCACCACGTCCCTCACCTTGTGGAACGGGAGCGTCAAGCCTCGTAGCGGACGCGGGTAGCTGTAGCGAGAGAATGTCGCACAGGCTCCACGGCCGCTGCACTGACTGGCCGGCGCCGCTGCAAAGCTGGCGAACTCCGCCTGCCCGCCTCGACGGCCACGTGACCCGCTGACGTCAGACGGTCCGGCGAATCGCCGCCCGCCTCGGCCCCGCCCCTCTGTGCGCCTGCGCGGGGAGAGTTGCGCGGCTTTGGGTGGGGACGCCCGGAGGCTTCTGCCCGCGGGGAGGTCGTTGCCCTCCGACCTTCGCTCGGAGCTGCCCCCGCGGCGCGGCGCTCTTTACCCTCGGCCTGGGAGGGCCAGGGGGCGGAGGAAGCGCTCCCGCTGCAGGCCGGCTCCGAGAGGGCAGAGTGCTGTGTGGAGAGTCCAGGACGGTACCTGTGGGCAGAGCCCGGTTCCGCGGACTCGGACCTGCGCTGGTGGGTCGCGGTCGCGGCCGGCGGGGACCCCCCCCGGAGGCTGGCTCGGCCCTCTGGGCGCCGGGAATGCGACCCCCACTGCCCCTCTTTTTACTTCTTAAAGTCAGGCTACCTGAAAAGGGATCTAGTTACAGATGTGGCTCCTGTCTGCCTCTACGTCACATCTCAGTGAAACGTGGCTGCTTTGAGATGCCACGAAATCCTCGTGACAGGGACGCCCGGTGGCTCAGCGGCTGGGCCTCCGCCTTCGGCGCAGGGACGGGGTCCTGCGTGGGCTCCCGCACGGGGCCTGCTTCTCCCTCTGCCTGTGTCTCTGCCTCTCTCTCTCTCTCATGAATAAGTAAATAACATCTTTTTTAAAAAAATCCTCTTAATAGCCCTGTCATGTTTTCTGCTCCCTTCTTCACAAGACTGCGAGGCTACATGACACCACTAGGCAGTGACAGACTGAGACTTCAGCTCTTCGGACTCAGAGTCCACAGGTGGAAAGAGGTTCTGAAAATACCTCTCTCTCCAGAGGCAGAAGGTCCTCGAGCCCCCAAAAGACTACACTTTGATACTGGTTTTGAAAAACAAATTTATAGGGAAATCGATTTTGAAGGGATCTGGAAAAAAGTAACAAGTAAGTGGTTGTCATTTAATCAGAATTTGTCTCTGAACATCCAAATATCCCGTTTTATCTGCAGTAAGGAAATCATAGGTATTGATTGGATTAGGATTATGCAGTGATATTGGCTCACCTATAATCCTTCAGTTCACCTCAGTGTTACGCTACACGTGTTTAAAGGAAATCATGGATATTTTTCTGTAATCTGTTCGCCACTTCTAGCTGAGCACAGACTCCATTGCTGTGCATTATAGAGCTGTTTGTTTCCAGTCTGGCCTAACAACATAATCAGTTTGCGAAAAGAGAAGGAGGGAAAGCAGCACTATAATATACTGTATTAGAAAAACAAAACCATGTTGTTTAACATGGTATAAAGAATATCAAATTAAAATGCTAATGAAAGGCTGTAGGACCAGCTTAAATGACATGTACCTTTTTAAAATTTATCATTTATTAAGGCTAAAGTCCCAAGGTTTTCAACCAGAGCTCAGAAATTGCCTATTGCATGATACTATTTTTCTGAAAACTGCTCTAGGGGAACACATAACAATTTATTACATTCTTTTCAAAAAGATCATATAGGATCATTTATAGAGTGATCCAATTCCTCTACTCTGAAATATACTCAAATAGTTGAATTTACATTTTAGATTGAGAAGTGCACAAAGTTGAAAATTGAGGACAGAAAAGAAATCTGGATTCAAACAATGTATCAGAATTAGGGTTTTTATTTTATTATTTATTATTTTTTAATTTTTCTATATAGGCTTTACACCAAGCACGGGGCTTGAACTCACAACCTGGTGATCAAGAGTCCCACACACTCTACTGACTGAGCCAGCCAGGAGACCTAGGGTCTTTATTTTTTAAGGGAACATTTTAATAATTGATAATATGAGATACAGACTAATTTTAATGATGATAAATCAGTTCTAAGATAAAAGGCAGTAAACCGGTGATTATAAAGTACCAATAAAATGAAAAATAAAACACATTGTGAACATAGTTCATGAAGAACATAAACCTTGTAGTTAAGCCATTATATATAATTTTTCTTCTCATTTTGTATTTTTATTTATTTACTTATTTAAAAGTTCCATTTCTTTCTTACTTTCCTTCATTTATTTTACTTAAGTGATCTCTGTGCCCAACATGGGGCTCAAATTCATGATCCCAACTGGGGTCATGCTCAAGCTACATGCTCTTCCAAATGAGCCAGTCAGGCACCCCACAAAATTTATTTATTTATTTATTTATTTATTTATTTATTTATTTATTTATTAAGATTTTATTTATTTGTTCATGAGAGAGGCAGAGACATAGGCAGAGAGAGAAGCAGGCTCCCTGCAGGGAACCCAATGTGGGACTTGATCCCAGGACCCTAGGATCAGGCCCTGAGCCAAAGGCTGATACTCAACCACTGAACCACCCAGCTGTCCTTATTATTTTTTTTAAGTAATCTCTACACCCAATATGGGGCTCAAACTCAGAACCCAAAATCAAGAGTTGCATGCTTTTCCTGTGAGCCAGCTTATTTGTATTTTAAAAGGGTGATTTGATTTTCACTTTTCAGAATAATGAGTATTGATCCTGAGAAGTTCACTATTCACAAAAGACATATCTGGGTCTGGTAGTTGTCATTTGTATAAAGAAACTGCTGAAATTTCACAATGGGCCATCAATGTTCCTTTTTCAAAACAAGTGTACTCTAGGTAGAAATTTTCTTCTTAATCTCTTTCCCTTAATAGTTCTTTATATTTTATTTCTTAAACCCAGGCCATTTCTGAGAGGATTTGGACGTGGAGAAAATTTTCACAAAATTCACAGTTAATTTTACAAAAGTTAACTTGTTGAGTCAGTTTATATGATGAGAATGAATTGCTGGGAGGACAAGCATATTAAGTATATTTGTTCAAGAGAAACAAAACCAATAGGATAGATAGAAATATAAGGAATTTGCACACGTGATTATGTCAGCTGGCAAATCCAAAATCTGCAGAGTCCCAGTTCCCTGGGACTCCATTGCATCCCTCCATTGCAGTTCCTGCAATGTCCCAGTTCAAAGGCCATCAGGCAAGAATTTCTTACTGGAGGTGCCTGGGGGGATGGGGTTGGGGTGGTGGTTGGGGGGGCGGTTGGGTCAGGCTTCCATTTGAGTGTGTGAGGCCTATTCACATTATGAAAGTTTTACTCAGTTTATTTACTTAAACGTTAATCTCATTCAAAGGCACCGTTACCCAACAGAAACACCTATAGTAATGTTTGACCAAATATCTGGGCACTGCAAGACTCAGTCAAGTTGACTTAAAATTAGCCCTCACAATGGGAAAGAAAGCCTTGCCTGAACCTTGACTGAGGATGTACTTGGATTCCCTTCAGATAGGAAGGCCTAGAAACACAATACAGCCCATTCTCAGCTGATGGGTTAGTAGGAACATCATATATGAAGGAGAGAGCAAACTATGCCTTATATGCCTTACGTCTTACCAGTTTCAAAGGAACCAAAAATTCTTAAGCGTGTTTAGATGAAGGATTGCAGCTCTGTTTTCTAGTGGCAAATGCTGGTTCCTTGTGAAGGCTATAAAGGGAGGAGGACCTGTTGCAAACTTGTCTCCCTGCCTTAAAAATGGCCACCTTCTCCCTATTCTTCTTCCCATCATCCTCCTTTCTACATGTATCTCTGTGTCCAAATTTCCCCATTTTTTAAGGACATAAGTCATATGGGATAGGGTCTACTACAGACTGCATGTTTGTATCCCTCCAAACCTTTGAAACCTAATCCCTGATGTGAGACTATTTGGAGGAGAGGGCCCTTGGGCAGTAACGATAAATGGAGTTAGTGCCCTTATGAAAGAGACCCCAGAGAACTCCCTCACTCCTGCCATCATGTAAGGACACTGAAAAGGTGGCCAAGAAGCACCAGAAAGCAGGCCCTCACCAGACAGAATGTGCAGCTTCCAGAACTGTGAGAAATAAATGTTTGTTGTTGAAGCCGCTCAGTCTCCGGTATTTTTGCCATAATAGCCCAAACTGAGGAAGATGGGTTCTACTCTATCATTTTAACTATATTGCCTCTATAAAGACCCTGTCTTCAAATAAGATCACATTGTGGGGCAGCCCAGGTGGCTCAATGGTTTATGGCTGCCTTCAGCCCAGGGCATGATCCTGGAGACTCGGGGTCAAGTCCCATGTCAGGCTCCCTACATGGAGCCTGCTTCTCCATCTGCCTGTGTCTCTGCCTCTCTTTCTGTGTCTCTCATGAATAAATTAAAAAAAATCTTTAAAAAAAAAAAGATCACATTGTAAGGTACTGAGAGTTAGGATTCCAACCTATGAATTGATGGTGGTGGGAGACACAATTCAACCCATAACAGAAAGCTTTCCATCTTTCCTATTCTATCCTAACTCAACTGCTTGCTCCTCACTTCAGAGTGGGAGTAGTCAGCTACACTCCAGTACTGATCAGAGCCAAGTACCTTAGCAATCCCCACCATTTGTGTGATCTTTTCCTTTTTATGGTCATTTCAGTTTTATTGTATTTGAAGCAGAACTAAGCAGTTCCTGCATTCTAAAAGGGCTCTCACGTAACTCTTGATTTCAGGGTCCTGAGTTCTATCCTCATCTTGGGCATAGAGCTTACCTAAAAAAAAAATAAAAGTTTAAAAAGTCTCTCAAGAGGAGGAAAAAGCCTTTTCTTTGAAAATCTGTTCAAATTGTTCTTAATGAAAGGAATACATTTTTTTAAGTTTATTCTTCTTTTTTTTTTTTAAGCAATCTCTACACCCAACGTGGGGCATGAATTCATGACCCTGAGATCAAGAGTCATATGCCTTACTGACTGAGCCAGCCAGGCAACCGGAAAAAGAATAATTTCTGAGTGAGTTTTGAATGAGACCCAGAATTTCAGCTTTTGACATCACACATCACCAATCTCGGGAAGCTCTGTCCTCTGTGCTAATATGTTGATGAAACACAATATGTGTTCCTCTAATCTGTCAGAAAATTTTTGGTAAATGTAGAAATAATACAGGAGATGCAAAATTTTATTCATAGACATTAGGAAAAAGTGAGAGGCTCAAAAAGAGGAATGAAAATAATAGCATAAAAAAAAAAAAAATCTTGAGCCAGAAGAAAAGCTTAGAACTAGCTCAAAGGAAAGTAGCCAGACTTGAGTTCAGGAAAGGGAGGAGACCTTCTGGGTATATGGCTTCCCGGTATAGGAAGATTAGCCCATAAACTGTATTAAAACGTCCATTCTAGGGGTGCCTGCGTGGCTCAGTGGTTGAGCTCATCATTTGGCTCACCGCGTGATCCTGGTGTCCTGGGATCAAGCCCCACATCAAGCTCCCTGCAAGGAGTCTGCTTCTCCCTCACCTTCTGCCCTTCCTCCCCGCTCCCAGGACCCTGGGATCATGACCTGAGCCAAAGGCAGATGCTTCACTGACTAAGCCACCCAGGCACCCCTAGAGTGAACCTTTTAATTGAGCCAGGAAAAGGTTCTTCAGTCATTGATCACTAAACCCATCAGTTACTTCCTGTCTGTGTGGTAGGATGAAAACAGATAGGTTTCTCAGTAAAATGAAATGCGGTAACCAGGTGAGCAGCCCAGAAAGTGAGCCAGAGTATTGAAAATGGAAAACACAAGGACATAAGTCAAGCTCTCAAAAGTAGTCGAGGCCAAGGGTGCTTTTTGAGGGCTAAGAAAATGTGGTGGGGGTTATGAGACTGTATATAATTAACCAAACTCATAAACTGTATACTTAAAATAGGTGAATTCTATTGTACATGAGTTATATTACAATAAAGCTAAATAATAAAGAAGCTGACTGAGGTAATACAAGCAGGTCCCTAGGAGAGAACTGGATGCTGGGGAGAATATACAGAGAATCCCCTCACTCATGGAGGGTTAGAGACTGCCTTGTCTGCCACTGAGTGTCTGCATGTCAGCAAATAACAAACCAGGAGGCAGAGCTTGGCTAGGGAGACCCTCAAGTGGCCCAGGGCCTGAGAAAAGTCAGCAAAGATGGTATCAGAGCACCTGAAACCAAGAAAAGGCATCCTTAAAGCTGTATAATTTTATTTCATTTCATTTCACTTCATTTTTAAAGCCATATAACTTTAATACTATCTTAACATTTGTATCTTTTATGAAACATTTCACATATGCTATTTCACTTCAGTCAGCACAAAAACCTGCTGAGTGAACAATGCAAATACTACCTGTCTATTACACAAAGAAACCGTGAGCAGTAGGGCTGGTGTCCGGACATGTGCCAGGTACCAACTGATTGCCCCTTGGCTTCAAATTCATCGTCCAGTCCCTGAAGGAAGATTTCCAAGTTCCAGCAGCACAGCAACTTCTGCTAATGTCAGTTTTCCCCCAGTGAGGCCTGGATCCCAGGGAAGAGGACATTCCTTAGGCGCTCTTCCTTGGCACCCAGGGAAGCACAGAGAACTTGAACGAGTGCAGTCGAAGGAGCCACTCCTGTTCCACTAGCTGAAACACAGCGTTCAGGGCAGACCCATCTGTGTTGAGATCTGGACTTTGTTGGAGAGGGCATGCTAGGAGCAGGGAAGTGCCTTGGTGCTGCATCCAGGGAACTTGCTGGAAATCCCTCTGGAGCTTATCTGAAATCCACCCTCGAGGGTGCCAGAGGACTCTGTTCTCTGGAAGGTGTGTCCTGGAGACCAGACCCATTCTATTGCAATATTGCCCCTGGGGTGGGGGAGGGTACGTGGGGGTCCCTGGGAACCTTTAGCTGCTGGGTACTGACGATCTCTGTCTGCACACCTCCCTCACCAGCACTTATTGGGTATTAACAGGAAAACTAGGAATGTAGTTTACTCAGCAAAATCTCCTTCTACGTATTATCTGCCAGGACAGCTGTTGTGCTAACTGGTTGCCACTCCAGTGACCTTGGGGTGCGTTGATACCTGTGCACCTGTGTGCTTGCAGAGAAAGACACCTGATCTCCTTTAGAAGATCACCAAGTTTTTCCCTCTAAGGAGTAGGATGAATAGTTCGTTTTAAATCAGATTGTCCTTTCAGTCTCCCGCAGAGTGGAGTTTATTATTATGCCCAAGAGACTAGATCCAAATTGACGAGAGGCTGTCAGGAAATTAGAAGCCCTTCATCTTAGACTCCAGTTATCTCACTTAGGCACTGGGCTGCCAGTAGGGACGTTGCGTGGGACTCTCTAGGCTTGGGGGACCCCTAGAACGCTCATCATCCTAGGTGAGGCTGCCATATGAGAAAATGGTGGAGAGTATGAACTCTTCATACTCTCTCTGCTCCTAAATTTTCTAATATGAGAATGTCAAGAGTTCAGAATTTATTTTCTAGATCACCGGGTTATACTTAGAAACAAAGATTCACCAGCTTTTTTCCTGAAAATCTTTTTAAAGGGAAATGTACCACCTAAAAGGTATTCTTGCTCCAAAATTGAATCCGAATTGAAAACCTATTGCCAGTTTAAGGAAGTACTGGAAATAGAGAAATATGTTAAACACCATGGGAATGCCATCAGCAAAATCCAAAGTATAGGAAATTCTACAAGACAAATAATCGATTTTTTTTCCCAACCACTAAATGGCAAGTTAAAAAGCTATCAGGAAGGATTTGTAAAATATAAGAAAAGATATTAACAAATGCAAAACTTGTGGATTTTGTTTGAATTAACCAACTATAAAAAAGTAATAAGGGAAATGTGAATACTGTATTTTATGATGTTAAGACATTAGGTATAATAATGGTATTGTGGTTGAGATACTACCTCCTACCAGTGAGAATGGTGAAAATTAACAAGGCAGGAAACAACATATGTTAGAGAGGATGTAGAGAAAGAGGAACCCTCTTGCACTTTTGGTGGGAATGTGAACTGGTGCAGCCACTCTGGAAAACTGTGTGGAGGTTCCTCATAGAGTTAAAAATAGATCTGCTCCACCACCCAGCAATTGCACTGCTGGGGATTTGCCCCAAAGCTGCAGATGTAGTGAAACACTGGGACACCTGCACTTCAATCTTCATGGCAGCAGTGTCCACAATAGCCAAACTATGGAAGGAGCCACGATGTCCTTTGACAGATGAATGGATAAAGAAGATGTGGTCTGTATATACCATGGAATATTACTCAGCCATGAGAAAGGACAAATACCCACCATTTGCTTCGACGTGGATGGAACTGGAGGGTATCATGCTGAGTGAAGTAAGTCAGTCGGAGAAGGACAATCATCATATGGTTTCACTCATGCAGGGAATATAAGAAATAGTGAAAGGGATTATAAAGGAAAGGAGGGAACTGGTTGGAAAAATTAGGGAGATAAACCACAAGAGACTCCTAACTCTAGGAAACAAACAAAGAGTTGTGGAAGGGGAGGCGGGTGGGGGGTTAGGGTAACTGGGTGACGGGCACTGAGGAGGGCACTTGATGGGATGAGCACTGGGTGTTATACTATATGTTGGCAAATCGAACTTCAATAAAAACAAATAAAAAAAAATAATGGTATTGTGGTTTTTACTCTAATGGTTTTTAACCTATAAATACTATTTATAGTATTTATAATACTATAAATACTATATATATATATAGTATATGTAAATACTATATATATATTTATGGTATATATATGGTATTTATGGTATATCTGATACTATAAATACTATATATATATTTATGGTATATCTGATACTTGACATAAATCAATTCAGAAGGAAGGGTAAAAATATAAGATTTTCTTAACATGGATATGATTGACATTTTGGGCCAGATAACTCTTTGTTGTGGGGGGCTGACCTTTGCAGCATCCCTGGTGTCTATCCACTAGCTTCTAGGACTGCTCCTCAGTTGTGATGAACAAAAATACGGACATTGAGTGGGGCCTCGCAGTCTCAGTCAGTATAACATACAACTCTTGACCTCAAGATTGTGAGTTCGAGCCCCATGTTAGGTGTAAAGATTACTTAAAAATAAAAGAAATCTTAAAAAAAAATACAGATACTGACAAATACTCCTGTGGGGAAAATCACCCACAATTAAGAGCCATTGGTATAAATAAAATAGTAGTGGCCTTGTGTTGATAACCATTGAGGTTAGCATACATGAATGAATACCTGAGAATTTATTATTCTATCCCCTCTACTTTTCTATATGTTTGAAACATTCAATAATAAATTTTTTAAGAGTAGTAACTTAAAAAGGATTAAACAAGGAGTGAGGAAGTGGAAATACTGGAAAATATTTGGCTATAAAAACCTTGGCAGGGCAGCCCCGGTGGCGCAGTGGTTTAGCGCAGCCTGCAGCCCAGGGCGTGATCCTGGAGACCCTGGATCCAGTCCCACATCAGGCTCTCTGTATGATGCCTGCTTCTCCCTCTGCCTGTGTCTCTGCCTCTCTCTCTCTCTCTCTCTCTCTGTCTCTATGAATAAATAAATAAAATCTTAAAAAAAAAAAAACCTTGGCAACCACAATTTTTACACCAATTTATTTTTTATTGTATTTTATTTATTTTTAAAGATTTTATTATTCATGAAAAACAGAGAGGCAGAGACATAGGCAGAGGGAGGAGAAGGCTCTCTGTGGGGAGCCCTATGTGGGACTCAATCCCAGGACCCTAGGATCATTACTTGAGCCAAAGGCAGACACTCAACCACTGAGTGTCCCCCAATTTATTTTTTGACAAACCATTTGATGTAGTAGAAGCATAGCTAAGGGATGTGATATAGTGAAACATATTACTAATGGAGGTCCAAAATTAATGACTCAAGTGATATTAAAAATTATGTAGTGTGTGTGTATATATAGTATATGTATATATGTCAACTGTCTTTAGAGGATACTTTTGGTGCAGAATTAAAAGACAGGATGGTGTGGATGGTGCCCATGTGCTATATGTGGGCCTTTAGGTATGTTTTACTTAGCCTATATCATAGTAGCCTACACATTGATTAGAAAAATTGAAATTTTTTTCATCCTCTTAAAAACCAGATGATTTCCATAAGCAGAGACAAAAGACAAATGATGAGCTGAGAGAAAATGTATGCAATATATTTTGCAGATAAAGTCCTCATTTCCCTAATTAATAAAGAGCTCTGAAAACATTGAAGGGAATAAAACCACCAACTCATTGGGAAAAAGGACAAAAGATGGGAAGAGAGAGTTCAGGGAAGAAGATATACAAATGATTCTTAAATGTTTGAAACAACACTCAACCTCACTCATAAAAAAGAGATCTGCAAATGAAAGCACTGAGAAACTTTCTCACCAAGCCGATTGGCAAATATTCTTTTTTTTTTATTAGTATTTATTCATGAGAGGCAGAGACATAGAGGGAGAAGCGGGTTCCCTGTGGGGAGTCCGATGTTGGACTCAATCCCAGGACCCTAGGATCATTACTTGAGCCAAAGGCAGACACTCAACCACTGAGCCATCCAGGTGCCCCAGATTGGCAAATATTCAAAAGCTTGACTATGGTACTTTCAGTAAGCAAAATTCTAAAACAGTCCCCCATGATATCTGATCTTTGGAGTTATGCCCTTGAATAGGTTATTGTATATGGCAAAGGCAGGTGGATTTTCTGTATGTAATTAAGGTCCCAATCAGTTGGCTTTACATTAATCAAAAGGGATATTATCCTGGTGGCCCTGACTTACTAGTAGGGTGCCCTTCTACAGAAGGCTTCAACCTTTCTTGAGGGCTGAGACCATCCCCTACTGGCCTTGAAGAAACCAGCCACCATGAGTTCTATAGCCCCAAAGAGATAAATTCTGCTGAGAACCTGAAGAGGCTCAGAGTCAGAGTTGTCCTCACTGGAGCCTCCAAATGAGAACACAGCCCTATTAACACATCATATACAGCCTTGTAAGACCATGAACACAGGGCCCAACTAAGCTGTGCTCAGACTGCTGACACATAGTAACTATGAGATAATAAATGTGTTTGGTTTTAAGCTGATAAGAGTGTGATAATTTGCTACAGGCAACAGAATACTAATGAAACACTAGGCAAGGCTGGGAGGGAGCAAGTATTCTCATACATGGCTAGTGGGAGTGCAGAATATAAAAGCCCTGTATTAATTGGCTGTTTGTACCAATTCATTGCTGCCCTGTCCATATGCACATTGACTCTGAACCTAGCAATTCCACTTCTGGGGGTTTACTCTGAAGGTTTGCCACCATAAATTTAAGATAACATGTGTGCAGGGCTTTTCATTATGACATGATCTATGATGCCTAACGATTGGAAAGGCATGTAAATTGCATAGTACATAGAAGGTGGGTTGAATATATTACAATTTAGCTATGCAATGTAGTACTATGAAGCCATAAACAAAGAATTAGGAAGATCTCTGAAATGGAGAATTCTCAGGATATGCCATTAAGGGAAAAGAGTGGAATGAGAGAGTATATGTAGCATCCTACCCTTAGTGAAGAAAGTATTGAGAATGTATGTCTGTACTTATATATTCATAAAAAAGAAACAGAGAGGCTCAATCAGGAATGAATGAAAATGGAATGTAGTTATTTAATGGGAGTGAGAACAGGATAGGAGTGAGACTTTTGAGGATCTACTTCTTTACTTTTGAATGATGATAAATGGAAAACATAAAATATAAATGGAAAACATAAATAAAAACTTGTTAATGATAATGGATATTGAAGTATTTAGAGGGAAACGAGCCAATATCTGCAGTTTATTTTGAAATGCTTCGAAAACATAAAATAGATGAATAGATATGGGGATGTTTAGATGGATGTGGTAAAGCAGTGGTAGACTCTAGGTAGTGGGTGTGTAGATGTTCACTGTAAAATTTTTTCAGCTTGTTTGAAATTTTTATAATAAAATGTTGGAAAAAGTAAATGAAAATGCGTGAACAAAAGCAAACCCTAAAGCAATCCTGTGTATCCAGTGGGTAATAGAGAAAAGAATTAATTCAAGTACATTTTGGATACAGTATTGACTATAGTATTCTCTTTTTATTTTCTGTGCACACTCTTAGTGGAATGTATTTTCAGGACAAAGTTTCAAAGAAATGTTGAACTTTCCTTATTAGAAATTTCAGTTGACCTTGTGATCAGCAGGTCAGTCAGATCACCTGAGTTACAGCAAATACCTGGCCAACAGAATTCTCCTTGAAATAGCCTGTTTAGGTTCAGTTTAGGTACCTTATCCACAATAATTTACCCAGTAGTCTCGGTATGTAGTTCCAGGAATAATTTTTATATTCCCCACTAGGTGGCAATACTATCCAATGTGATTAAAAGCCGAACTTAAATTTGAAAGACTTCTGCATCTAACAAGCTATTATACAATATTGATTTTCTCACCTATTGAGCAAATTATACTTTCATTAATATCTCTGCGAAGTAACATTCTTCAAAATGTTAGTAACAAGGATGAATAAATCCTATTTCCAAAACCAGAATCACTGGATCCGTAGGAACCTCCAGAAGTCGGCTAGTCCATTAATCCACCTCCCAACAGAATAGCCCTCCTCCTCTGTGATCTTTTCTCTGCCCAAGAAATAGGACATTTCTCAAAGTTCTGTTCCAACATTTAGCATAAAGTCAAGTGGTTCATTCATTCTTTTTTTCCATTCATTCTTCAAAGAGCAAACAATTTCTGAGTAATTACCATATACCAGGTATTGCACTAAGTATTATGGGTATGATGGTGCCTGTAGACAGAGTTCTGCTGCCCTCAATGAGCTTGGTGTCCATTGCCCTCGCAAAATAGGAGAGTTGGTGTGGCTCCTAGTAGCATGGCTCACTCTGCTCTTCCTGCTGAAGCAGAGGAAAGGTCTTAAACTGTAAGCAACGTAGATGCCAATGGGGAAAAATAGACAAGTCAACAATTAGAAGCCCTAGTAAGAAATGCATGGGAATAGGTAGGGGGTGCTGTGAGGCACAGCCAGTCTCAAGAGTAGTCAGGCAAGATTTCTCAGATGAAGGGACATTTATTTATTTAAAAGATTTTATTTATTTAAGAGAGAGCACACACACACACACACACAAGCAGGGCAGAGGGACAGGGAGAAACAGACTCCCCATGGACCAGGGAGCCCAATGCGGGGCTCGATCCCAGGACCCTGAGATCATGACCTGAGCCAAAGGCAGACGCTTAACAGATTGAGCCACCCAAGTGCCCTGAAGGGACATTTTAAACTGAGACCTTGGATGCCTGGGTGGCTAAGCGCCTGCCCAGGGTGTGATCCTGGAGTCCCGGGATTAAGTCCCACATCGGGCTCCCTGCATGGAGCCTGCTTCTCTCTCTGCCTATGTCTTTGCCTCTCTCTCTCTGTGTCTCTCATGAATACATAAATAAAATATTTTAAAAAGTAAAATAAAATAAACTGAGACCTGAACTAGACAGGCAAGGGCCCAATGGAATGCGGGTGTGGAAGGGAGGACGGAAGGGAAGGACTATGCAGGTTGCAAAAGTTGGAGGGGGAGGGATACCATCTCATTATCATTGTATGGCCAACACAGTGTCTAGCACATGGTCGACTTAGATTACACATGACCCTCATTATAATGCTGTCATACAACATGACTTTAGGTTACTTCTTTGAGTCTAGGTGTCCTCTAGATAAGATTCTTATTCTTGAGTCTATATATTCAAGTCTCAAGTCTATATTCTTGAGTATTAATTGAGTCTAGATGTCCTCTAGATAATATTCTTATTCCTCTTGAATAAGAATTCCAGGTAGTCTCAAAATATGACAGAATTGAAGTGTCCTCACTCTGAATAAATAAAATCACTCAAGAACATTGTGGAGCAGGAGATGAAAGGATCTCAGGATCTAAGTCTGAGGACCTTTGATATGTAAGCAACAGAAAAAAGAACAACCCAAGAGGCAAAAAAAACCAGGCGAGCATGGCATCTTAGGGGTGGGTACTGCCATCACACTGCAGCAGGTTGAGGGTAAAGTAGCAGGTGAACCTGTGGAACCAGCAAACACAGAAAACTCTATAAAGGAATCTGGCAAGGGATAGGAAATGTTTGAGCATGTTTAAATGCTGCTAGAGAGGAGCCAGGAATCAGGGAGAAGTTGCAGGGGGCAAGGGAAGAAACAGATAAAGCTGTGAAGTCAGTGTAACTGCTAGGAAGGCAGGAGAGTGTGTGAGCTAAGAATGGGGGGCTGTAAGAGGGATGCCCAGGGGTGTACTGAGCTCATTAAACACCCAGAGTGGGTTTTTTTTTTTTTAAGAGCAATTTTGGGTTCACAGCAAACTTGAGCCAAAGGCATAGGAATTTCCCATATACCCTCTGTCTCCATACAGGCATAGCCTCCCCAGGATGTCAACATCCTGCGCCTGCACTGGAGTGGCACATTTGTTACAGGTCAGGAGGCTACTTTGATACCTCTTTATCACACAAAGCCTAACCTTTGTTTACTCTTGGTGTTGTACATTCTGTGGGTCTGCACCAGGGTGTAAGACATGTGTACATCATATCATACAGAGTATTTTCACTGCCCTAAAAACCCTCTGTGCTCGACCTATTTATCCCTCCCTTTCCACAACCCTTGAAAACCACTGATCCTTTTACTGCCTCCAGGGTTTGAGCTTGCCCACAGTCTCATAGAGTTGGAATCAAACAGTATGTAGCCTTTTCAGATTGGCTTCTTTCATTTACTGATATGCATTTAAGTTTCCTCCCGGTCTCTTCATGACTCATTTCTTCTCATCCTGAATAATATTCTATTGTCTGGGTGGACTAGTTTATTTAGTGTGGATCATTTTTAACAAATGTTATTTTCAGGAATCATGAAATGAGGCAAATAATAAAACAACCAGAAAGTAAATGCAGAAAGTGAAAATTTTCTGTTTTGAACTTTCTGCATAAGAAAAAGATTTTTGATAAATTATAGTACAAAAAAGGGAAGAAAGTAATACTTTGATACTTTTGTTTTGCATGCAAAAGATACAATTTATTTTTTATTTATTTATGACAGTCACACAGGGAGAGAGAGAGAGAGAGAGAGAGAGAGAGGCAGAGACACAGGCAGAGGGAGAAGCAGGCTCCATGCACCAGGAGCCCGACGTGGGATTCGATCCCGGGTCTCCAGGATCGTGCCCTGGGCCAAAGGCAGGCGCCAAACCGCTGCGCCACTCAGGGTTCCCCTAAAAGATACAATTTAGAGGAAAATACTAAATGGTCCTACTGGATATGTTTTTTTTTTTAAGAGTGGGGGAGGGGCAGAGAGAGAATATTAAGCCAGCTGCATACCCTGATATGAGCCTTGATCTCACACATCTGAGGTCATGACCTGATCTAAAACCAAAAGTCCAGGGATCCCTGGGTGGCGCAGCGGTTTAGCGCCTGCCTTTAGCCCAGGGCACGATCCTGGAGACCCGGGATCGAATCCCACGTCGGGCTCCTGGTGCATGGAGCCTGCTTCTCCCTCTGCCTGTGTCTCTGCCTCTCTCTCTCTCTCTCTCTCTGTGTGTGTGTGACTATCATAAATAAATAAAAATTAAAAAAAAATAAAACCAAAAGTCGGGCACTCAACCAACTGAGCTACCCAGGTGCCCATGATTAGATAGGCTCTCAAGTCCCTCCCTTTCCACAACCCTTGGCAACCACTGATCCTTAAACAATTAATTTAAAAAGAAGTTTTAACCTTTTTTTTTTTTTAAGGAAATGTCAACTTTAAAGATTTTACTCAAATTCAGTAAAATGTTTCAAGTGTGAACTAAAATCTGTCCTTACAAAACTTCTCCATTTGCACTGACAGTTTTGAATTTTAAACACAGATAAGAATTCCAGGTGGTCTCAAAATATGACAGAATTGAAGTGACTCAAGTTCTGTTTCTCCATCTATATGTATAATGACTGTGCTATCATTTTTTCTCAATCTAGTATTTCTTTTAAAGATTTTTTTTTTTTGTTTACTTGACAGAGAACACAAGCAGGGGGAGGGGTAAAGGAAGAAGCAGGCTCCCCGCTGAGCAGGGAGCCCAATGTGGGGCCCCATCCCAAACCCTGGGTTCATGACCCAAGCCAAAGGCAGATGCTTGACTGAGCAACCCAGGTGCCCCTTAATCTAGTATTTAAAAGCAAAAATACAGTACACCAGGGACTGGAGACAGGAGCTGTACTCAAAGTGAACTGCACTGATTCCACTGGACACGTACTCTCCAAACCAGCTGTGTGTGGCTGAGGCTGGGTGTGTGGGATGCCAAGCACATAACCCAGAGGTCTCTGAATACCCGCATGAAGAGTATAATGTTTATTAAAGGAATAATAAAAAGTGCTCAAGTTTTATTTTAGGAAAACCAACAGTAACTGCTACAGTGTTTAGAACTGACCAGCAAAAGATTGTTTTCAGGAAGGAGTATTTTATCTGATGTTGTTTAGAATAGCCAGCTCATGATGGTGGTTAGAAGACCAGCTATGCAGTCCACCAGGTGCAGGCATGAGGGCTGTGTTGTAACGCTACACCGCCCCATTCCCCTAGGGTGGCCACACAGAAATGCTCCCTGTGGCAGAAGGAAAGGCTGAGAAAGAGGCTTAGCAAGGGGCAGGTGAGGGTAGCAGGAGTAAGACCACCTGGAGCAAGGGGAAACTGATGCAGGCTCGCAACTGCAGTGGATGTTGCATTTATTAAGGCTTACATACACTGCAAGAAAGAGACATGGGAGTACATTGCATGGAGGCACAGCGCCCAGAAATGCTATAGGAGCACCCCCTCAGCAGCTGATCAGTAACTCTGGGTTGAAGTACTTCCAAAGCCAAGATTACCAACAGTCCTCTGAGAACTGAATGAATAACCTGAGGGGTTTTATTTTTTAATTTTAATTTTTTTTAAGATTTTATTTTTTTATTCATAGGAGACACAGAGAGAGGCAGAGACATAGGCAAAGGGAGAAGCAGGCTCCCTGTGGGAGCCCAATGTAGGACTTGATCCCAGGACCCAGGATCACGACCTGAGCCAAAGGCAGACGCTTAACCACTGAGCCACTCAGGTGTCCTTTTAATTTTTTTTAAGTGATCTCTACCTCCCAATGTTGAGTTTGAACTTATGACCCTGAGATCAAGAGTTGCATGCTCCACCGACTGAGCCAGCCAGGTGCCCCCAAATAACCTGAGTTTTTGAGGCTTTTCTTTTTTGAGTACACCTAAGTATCTGTAGGTCCTAAAAGAGAGTGCCTTATTGGGGGAGGGGGGTCTACTCGTATTCCCCAGCAGGAGTGTCCCCACTGGGCAGGGTGCCACTGTACTGTCCTCTTTGAAGGGAGGTTCTCCCTCCCTCTACCCTGGCTGCCTTGGACTGCTGCCCAGGCAGCAGGGTTGGCTTCTGGTGAAGGGCACAAACCACAGATATTTTATGTAGAAAGCTTGTGTTTGGGAATACTTTCCTCAGAAAGGTCTGAGGGCTTGCCAAGAGCATAGAGCCCAGTGTAATGCTCTTAGGCACAGTAGACATGGTTAGAAACAGCTGCTGTGGAGAGAGAACAGAAAGAAAACACAGGATTCAGGACCCAGTGGAGTTTGAAGACTGCTTTTGCCAAAGCTTAGAGTAACTTTTTCTGTTGACTTCAGTGGGAAGGGAGAGCAGATTGTTACATTTCTCTAAATCCAGAGTTGGGAGACTTTTTTCTTTACAGGGACAGATAGTAAATATTTTAGGTTTCCTTTATTGCACACTGTGTGTGTGCGTGTGTATGTGTGTGTTTACCACCCTAAAAAAATAAAAACTGTTCTTAGTTCTCAGGCAAAACAAAACAGGCCATGGGCTGAATTTGGCCTGATGACCATGTTTTGCTGACCTTTACTCTAGATAGTTGGCACATTCTTAGACTAAAGAAAGAAAAAAAAAAACAAGGAATCTATCTATCAGAGATAGCAAAGTTACTTTCCACCCTCCCAAGAAAGGCTATCTTCTTGCAAGAAACTTGATAAATGGGCAGCCCGGGTAGCTCAGCGGTTTAGCGTGGCCTTCAGCCCAGGGCGTGATCCTGGAGACCCGGGATCCAGTCCCACGGTGGGCTCCCTGCATGGGGCCTGCTTCTCCCTCTGCCTGTGTCTCTGCACGCCTTTCTTCTCTCTCTCATGAATAAATAAATAAAACCTTTTTTAAAAAAAGAAACTTGATAAATAATTTTGAAATGGGTATGTATAAGAATCACTTTCTCCCTACCAGAGTGAAAAACAAAAGAGTTGTGGGTGAGCAAGGTACATAGGAATAGGCATATAAGAAGTGCTAAAGCCACTCCTGTCCTTGGAAAGGAGAAGCAGGGGAAGTTAGCAGATGTCTTATTTGTGCTGCAGATTTGCTAATGCAACTTTTTTTTTTCCTCTGGGGAATTTATGGGTTAAGATTTGAAATAGACTTATGGGAAATAGATTGAAAAAGAAATTCAATGAAAAGAACCAAAATAGATCACCAACCATATTTGTGTTGGATTCAAGACTCTAGAGTGTTTAAGAAAATCAGAAAAGCAAGCTCCAGTCAAAATGGTGTGTGTCTGTGAAAATGAAGAGAAGAGGGAGGCAGGCATCTGAAGGACCAGTGTGAGCAGAGTTTTCTCAGAAGTACAGGATTTTAAAAGGTTTGGAAGAAAGATGAAAGGCAGCGTACATTCCTCAAAACTGCCAAATGCCCTCTAAGCAAGAACCTCCACAGCCTCTATGAAACCCACCACAGAGTTATTTCCTCCTCCATAGAAGCAGTAACAGGTAGATCAGGCCTGGCTGCATCATTGGGGCAGGTCCAGTGCCAGATGAGCAGGAGAGCCCTTGTGTTAAAAAAAGAAAAAAACTGCTCATAATTTCAAGATGGTAAGGGAAGTATAAAAACCAAGCAAGCACTGGGATGCCTGGGTGGCTCAGTGGTTGAGCATCTGCCTTTGGCTCAGGTTGTGATCTCCGGGTCCTGGGTTGGAGTACTACCTATGTCTCTCCCTCTCCCTCTGTGTGTCTCATGAATAAATAAATAAAATCTTTTAAAAAATAAAAATAAAAACCAAGCACAGGGCTGTTCTGAGCAAGTTCAGGTGTAGACTCATGAAGCAGGTACTGGAATTGCACTCAGGATATCCAGACCCTGCCTCAGGCCAACCATTGCTGCTTCCTTTGAGATGTGTAAGAGGCAGCAGTGTACAGAAGCCTCTCCCGGCTTCCCCTTCATCTCTAAGTGGATTCCTGTGACTGCCTTTGTAGCTCTGGTAAACCAGGCCGCAGGACACAATGTACACTCAGGACCTAAATCTTTCTGCCAGAACGAACTGAGACCACCTGAGGTTTTATTTTTTATTTTATTTTTTTAGAGGGTGGGGAGGGAAAGGAAGAGAATTTTATTTTTTTTAAGATTTCACTTATTTATTCCAGTGAGAGAAAGAGAGGGCACATGCATGCACACGTGTGGGGGGCGTGGGGTGGCACAGGGAGAGGAAGAAGCAGACTCCCTGATAAGTAGGGAGCCTCATATGGGCCTTGATTCCAGATCCCCAGGATCATGACCTAAGCCAAAGGCAGATGCTTAACCTACTGAGCCACCCAGGCGCCCTGAAAAGGGAGAGGATTTTAAGCAGTTCCATGCTCAGTGCAGAGCCCAATGCAGGGCTCATCTCACAATCCTGAGATCATGACCTGAGCCAATATCAAGAGTCGAACGCTTTAACTGACAGCCATCCAGGCACCCCTGCTTGAGGTTTTATGTAAACAGAGAAGAGAAAAATAGCAACTGTCCCAGCTACCGCTATAGCCAGGAGGAGAAGAGTGCCCTTTAGTGCCCCTCCCACAAGCAGAGTATCCCAGCCACTGACCTGGATCCAGGCAGATTCATGGCTGCTCCTCTAGGAGGGCAACAGGATGGAGGTGACAAAAGGGAGACTTTGTCCAGTTTCCCACCCCACCTTGAGGGAAAGGGCTGAAGCATATTGGGATTTAAAAAGAAACAGGAAGAACAGGAATCTCTGCTGCTTTGATGAAATTAGCATAAATGCCAAGAGAGCAATAAGCAAGGAAAATAGCCAATTATTTTTCTTCTCCTCCTTCGTAAAGCAATGTTTACAGTAACCTGCAACGTTTTAACAAAGGAAAGAACTGAAGCCCAAAAGAATGTGTAAGAGCATCAAATGATACCACCGCAGGTGTTTAAAATGAAGTGTCCAGAACTAGACAAAATAGGATAATGTAGGAACTGGCCCATGAGCTGTGAGTCTAAAAGACTGAGCAAAGAAACAAATCTCAAATTTTGAGGGAAAAAAGGAGGAAGAAGTTTAATTCTCAAAATAGGAATTAGTAAATTTGAAAATCAAATTGTTGGTAAAATTATGAGCAAACTGCATCTGTGAGAATGACATGGTAATGGAAGCCCTCTTGTGAGACAGAACATGAAGACTCCTAACTCTGGGAAATGAACTAGGGGTGGTGGAAGGGGAGGAGGGCGGGGGGTGGGGGTGAATGGGTGACAGGTACTGAGGGGGGCACTTGACGGGATGAGCACTGGGTGTTATTCTGTATGTTGGCAAATTGAACACCAATAAAAAATAAATTTATTATTAAAAAAAAGGAAGCCCCCTTGTGTTCTGTAAACAAGTCCTTTCAATCCAGACTCTTCTAAAAAAAAAGGGAGAGGGTAGTGATGAAAGTACAATTGTAGTGCTAAATCAGTGGAATAAAACCAGTGATTCCAGCAAAATGATGAGGAAAGCCTAGTATGTCATCTTGTGGCCATGATAAAGAAATGTGGACAGATTAATCACCCCTTTAAACCACACACACTAAATAAATAAATAAATAAATAAATAAATAAATAAATAAATAAATAAAAATAAACCACACACACTGTATTATTAGTATATCAGAGTCAACTTGTCCAGGTGGTGTCTCACAGAGATCAGCCCATCACTCACTGTCCAGTTTAGTGGCTCTGTGGATAATTTTTAAATCTGATAAGCACACCTGCTGTGCCAATGTGTAAAAAGATTTTTGTACAAATACAAGAAGGAGACTAGGCTTGGTAATCATAAAACAAACAAAAAATTTGGAAATTTTGATTGCTTATGCACTACTTTTTTTTCTAATATTTTATTTATTTGAGAGAGACAGAAAGGGAAAGACAAAGCATGAGTAGAAAGGCAGGGGCAGAGGGAGAAGCAGACTCCTCACTGATCAGGAAGCCAAACACAGGGCTCTATCCCAGGATCCCGGGATCATGACCTGAACTAAAGACAGACACTTAACCAACTGAGCCGTCTAGGTGCACCTGATTGCCTATACATTAAAATGAACTAGCTCTATGGTGTAATTGTTGAAAAAAGCTAATACTGTGTTAAGACAAAGTGTCAGAAACCAAAATATTCATTAAGAACTTATTTAGAAGCCTTGGCTCTCAAGCTAGACTCTCAACTAGTGTTCAGATACTACTAGCTCTGCTACCTTGGGTAACCTTGGACAAATTATTTAATCTCTTCGTATCCACAGTCCTCTCTTCCTCCATTTTAAAAATGAGGATAATAGCAATACCCACTTAATATGGTTCTCTTGCATATTCAGAGATAATACTTATAAAAATCTTTAGGGCAGCCCGAGTGACTCAGCAGTTACTGCTGCCTTTAGCCCAGGGCCTGATTCTGGAAACCCGGGATCCCTGCATGGAGCCTGCTTTTCCCTCTGCCTGTATCTCTCTGCCTCTCTCTCTCCCTGTGTCTCTCATAAACAAATAAATAAAATCTTAAAAAAAAAAAAATCTTTAGATTAGGGGTACCCGGGTGGCTCAGTCAGTTAAGTATCTGCCTTTGACTCAGGTCATGATCCCGGGGTTCTGGGATCGAGTCCCATGTTGTGGGGGGGGGGGTCCCTGCTCAGCGTGGGGTCTGCTTCTCCCTCTCCCTCTGCCCCTCCCCCTGCTTGTGTGCACTCACTCTCTCTCAAATAAATATATAAAACCTTAAAATATTTAGATTAGTGCTCTACTAATGTTACCTGCTAATATTATTTTCTGGAAACTTTATGTACATTTGCATGTGTGATGTGTGACTTTTTATTCAATCATGTATTTATTGGAAAATAATATATTAAAATCACATATTTATTGAAAAGTAATATATATATTAAAATAGATATGTTAAAATGCAGGACTAAAAGGTATACGCTGAAAAATTCTCCCTGGATTATCAGTTCTTATAACTGGAAGATAACCCTTGTTCAGCTTCTTGTGTGCCTTTCATTTTTATGTACAAATGGGCACAGTGTTCTGTACCTTTGTTTCTCCCCCCACATACTACGTAACTTTCCATAGCAGCACATATAGATCTGCTCCATTCTTTTTTTTTTAATTTTTTAAATTTATTCATGAGAGACACAGAGGCAGAGACACAGGCAGAGGAGAAGCAGGCTCCATATGGGGAGCCTAATGTGGAACTCAGTCCCAGGATCCTGGGATCATGACCTGAGCCAAAGCTCAACCACTGAGCCACCCAGGTGCCGCAAGTCCATTCTTTTTTTAAGCTGCATAGTATTTCATTATGTAGATGTATCATAATTGATTCACCTTGGACCGAAATTGCATCATTTAGGTTGTACTTCAGGCTTTTGTTTTTACAGACAGTGCCGCCATAGATTTACTCACAGCTTCAACACAGGGGTCAGACAGACTGTGTTAAAGACTTAATTAAAGTCCCATTATTGTCACTTATGAACTCTCTGGCCCTGTGTTAGCTTTACTCAACTGTAATTTCCTTTAGTGTAAAATGCCCATAGTAATAGTGCCAAACTCATGGGTTCTTATGAGGATTAAGTGTAAAATGCCTTGCTTGGTCCCTCATACACAGTAAATACAAAATATTCCTCGACAAATACAAAATACTCCTATTTTTCATTTTTCCAGCTTGATTTGTATTGGAGATTTTCTGTAGGGTGAGTTCTCAGAAGTCAAATTGCTAGATCCAGAGGTGTTCATGTAAAACTGATAGATAACGTCACCTTGTCTCCATGTTGGATAGTCTGCTTGCCCTTCTGTATGGATATACACCAGCTCTCTCCGCTCTGCTCTTCAGAGGCCAACCTCTATAAAACTGTATCAGACCCTGTCTTTACCCACTGGCTTCCAGTCAGTTCCCTATGAGACACACTGGCGCAGGATGGGAGGGTGGGAAGAAGGAGCCCCAGGCTTGTGGTTGGCAGTGGCTGCATTCCTCTTCCAAAAGCTCATTGGGCGGCTCCACCCACTTCTCCTCTCCCTCTCCTCTCCTCTCACTCCCAGTGCATTTCAGTGGATGCTCCCTCCCCTGGCTGCATGAGGCCCCAAGGCAACCACTTCCTGCAGGGCCTTGGGTGCTTCACCAACCCTTGTAGTTTCCCTCAACTCTGGGCACATCTATAAATAATCCTTTCATCAAACTTCCTTCAGTTACCCTTCTAAAGTGCCATCTGCCTAGTATGCTAACCAATTCACGTGCCCACTAATAATCTATGAGAATATTTGTCTTTATCATACTTTTGGCAATAGTCAGGTCAAATATTTTTTGAGATTTTATGTAAAATTCTTCCTTGTTTGTTTTTTCTGAGCACTAGTGCTGTTATTTATCTTTTATCACAATAGTTCTGTTGAACTTCAATTTCTTTTAAGATTTTGTACATATATATATATATATATATTCAAGATTTATTCATCTCAGAGAGAGAGAGTGCATGCATGTGCACAAGCAACAGGGGCAGAGAGATGGAGAGAGAGTCCCAAGCAGACTCTGTGCCGAACATGGAGCCTGACATGAGGCTCAATCCCACAACCATGATATTGCCACATGCACCAAAACCAAGAGCCAGATGCTCAACCGATGGTGCCACTGAGGCACCCCTAAAGATTATGTTTTTAAGTAATCTCTACCCCCTACATGGAGCTTGAACTTACAACCCTGATATCAAGAGTCATATACTCTATGGACTAAACCAGCTAGGAAACCATGAACTTCAATTTCTTAAATGCCTTTGCAGAAGTATTGTCTTACTGTTTGCAGACTGCTGTAATAGACAAGGTGGCTCATAAACAACAAAATTTTATTTCTCACAGACTTGGGGGGCTGGAAGCTCAAGATCTGGGTGCAGACTGATTCAGTGCCTGGTGAGGACCTGCTTCCTAATTCATGTGCGTCCTCCCATGGTGGAAGGGACAAGGGAGCTCTCTGGGATGACTTGTTGTTTTAGAGTAATGGGGGGGGGGGAGTAGCAGGCTTCATTGGAAGAGCATGTGACTCTTGATCTTGGGGTTGTGAGTTTGGGCCCCACACTAAGTGGAGAGATCACTAAAAATAATTTAAAAAAAAAAAAAAAGAGAGAGAGAGTAAGTTCTATACCCAATATTGGGCTCAGACATGACCCTGAGATCCATAGTCACATGCTTTACCGACAGAGCCTCTGGGATCTATTTATAAGGGCACTAATCACCCTCATGACCTAATCATCTCCCAAAGGCCATACCTTCAAATACCATCACTTTGGAGGTTAGGTTTCAACACATGAATTTGGGTGGAGGGGAATGCAAACATTCAGTCCATAGCAAATACAGATATTTATTTATCCAACATTATATTAGTTCAATTTTTAAAAGAATTAATAATAGAAGAAAATTACCCAAAATTATTTTTAGAATTGTTGGAGCGTAATACTTTACTCCAAAATACATGCTATTAAGGAATCACTATAAATTTTATTAGGTATGATGATAACACTGTTGGCATATTTTAAAAAAAGATAAAGCCTGGATCTTTAGAAAGTATTCCTCTGCTTATAAGTGAGATGATATGACGTCTATCTTGATTTATTTTAAAATACTACAGAAGAAGAAAAAATAGTGTGGGGAATACACGGAACAGCCCAGGAAATGTTGGTAATTGTAGAAAGTGGATGATGTAGATGGTGTTTCATGATACCCATTCTTTTCCCTTCTGTACCAGTTCATTATCTCTATTGTCATGTTTATTTCGAAGTTTCCAAAAGAAATAAACAAACAAAATCAATGGCAACCACAAACAAAAAGACAACTAAAAAATCCAAGTAGGGAAAGGATGCCCCAGCCTGGCTGGCCCTCGGCATCCACCAGTCAGCCTTGCCAGCCCAGTAGTGATCAGGGCGGTCCTCATTTTCAACAACCTCAGGAAGCGGTGGCTCTCCACATTCTACCTGCCCTACAGTGAAGACCCACAAAAGCAAACCGTTGGGGAGATTTTGCATTTGGCATCTAAGAAAGGTGAAATGTTTGTAATCCTCCTAGAAGGAGGGTTATTAATTGGAGGATCTGACAACAAATTCACTTATGGACATTGCACACAGCATTATATTTTGTCTTCCACGGGGATTCTTCAGAGAGTGAAGTTGGCATTTTATTTTTTTATTTTTATTTTTGAAGTTGGCATTTTAGATCTAATCCAGGTATTCTCAAAACATTTGACAAGTATTTTTGAAAATACTTGGATTTAATTCTCCCTGTAGACAAGGTCGACAGTATTTTGCAGAAATGGTGCTGGGGGGAATGGTATTGGACACCGACATGAATGAGATTGTGTCTTACACTGATCCCTGAAGAAGTCTGAAGCTGGCATAGCAGGAGTTCCAGCCTGTGCTGTATCAGCTGTGAAGAATATGAAACGTCCTGCAATCCCAAGAAATATTAATATTGAGGACATAAGTATAAAAGTGTCAAACCTGCCTCAGATAAAAAATTAGAAATGCAAAAAAAAATTAGACTATTCTTAGGTAAAACCCAGAGGGAAAGGTAATTTAAGTTCACATGCAGCCATTCACCAAAAAATAGGGAAAGTCTTAATTTTTGTTCTTGGATTTCAGTCAAGGTGTTATATAGAAGTTGTGTGACATCAAGTAGTTCCTGTGTGTTTTTGTTTCTTTTCTAATCTGCATTCTTGTGCCCACAGAGGGCCTGCCTCTCTGTGCTGGCTGCTACAGTATTTCGGGAAGTGTTTTAGACATTTCTTCAATTACATGTTGGTGTCTCAAATGGATTACAAGTGTAGCATTCTTTAATTCTGGGGCTCCCTGCTTGGCAGGGAGTGTGCTTCTCTCTCTCCCTCTACCCCTTCTCCTGCTTGTGCTCTCTCTCTCTCTCTCTCTTTCTCTGTCAAATGGACAGAGATTTTTGTCAAATGGACAAAAATCTTTTAAAAAATAAAAAATACAATAAAATAAAAATTTAAACCAAATATGTATTGCATGAAAACATTATGAGCTTTCTCTCTCTTTCTCTCTCTCTCTTTTCTTTAAAGATTTTATTTATTCATAAGAGACATACAGAGAAAGGCAGAGACATAGGCAGAGGGAGAAGCAAGCTCCCTAAGGGGAGCCTGATGCAGCACTCGATCCCAGGACCCTGGGATCACAACCTGAGCTGAAGGCAGATGCTCAACTGCTGAGCCACCCAGGCATCCTAATGAGCTTTCCCTTTCTGCTAAAATAAGAACCAAAGTCATTGGAAAACAAAAACAAAACAACCTATGATTTGCATTCCCTTAAGTATGACTATGAACATTTAATCATAACTTTTCAGTTGTAGTTTTATGTTCACATCATATTTGGTCATTTCCATATTTATTTATTTTATAGATGTATAGTGTGGGGAGGAACAGAGGTAGAGGGAGAGAGAAAATCCTAAGCAGGCTCCATGCCCACCAAGGAGCTTGACATGGAGCTTGATCCCAGGACCCTGAGGTCATGACCTGAGCCAAAGGCAGATGCTTAACTAACTGAGACACCCAGGCACCCCTAACATTTTTAAAAGAAAAATTTCAAACATACATGCCCTATTCACAGATTTCTCACATCCTATTTATTTTGGAAACTTGTGTATACATGAAGACTGAAAGACCAATACTATGAAAGTCTGTATGCCTGCTACATAGATTCAACAACCATCACCATCTTGCCATGTTTATCTCTCTGCATAGACTTTTTTAACGGGCCCACTTAAAGTGTTCTTGATGCTTTTGCTCCCTTTTTGCTCCCTCCTCCCCCTGAATTTTCTAATGTCCCTGCTCAGAACACTTCACCAACTCCCCTTTCTGCCTGGCCCTCTAACACAGGCTTTCTAAACAGCCCCAGCTCCATTCTTTATCTCAAGTTAAGAACCAGAACATTTTCTCCCCTATTAACGGCCTATCAGGCACCAGAAGATGGAAAGAAATTGCTTCCTGTGGGAGAAACCATGAGAATGTCTGGCTCGAGGACCACTCACCGTTCCTTCCTTTAGATCATCCAGCTCAGTGTCTTCTGGCCTCTGCACATTTACTGAAAAACTATACCCAGAATTATTCAGAGGAAGGAATACAAGTAAAAAAGAAACATGATTTTTCTTTTTAAAGATTTTATTTATTTATTCATGAGAGACACACACAGAGAGAGAGGCAGCGACACCGGCAAAGGGAGAAGTAGGCTCCATGCAGGGAGCCCGACATGGGACTGGATCCACAGTCTCCAGGATCAGGCTCTGGGCTGAAGGCAGCGCTAAACCTCTGAGCCACCCGGGATGCCCGAAACATGATTTTTTTATGTTAGAGATGTAGGTGAAAGATTTGGTGGAGATTAAAGCAGAAGAACTATCATCTTTTTCAGTTATAGAGTTGCAGGATGTCACTTGGTCATGATCAAGTTCTGTCTCTCTCCCAATACCCACAGACGATTTAAAGTTAATGCTCACAAACCCCATTCACAGGTTAAATACACACAGTACACATGAGTTTCTGGTCTTAATGCTTCACAGAACTAATGAATCTGTTTCACTTGAAAGGACCCATCTAATCCTCTTAGCATCAAAAGAGAGAAGCTTGTCCAACCAACTCCCTCTGTTATCTAAATGAAAGGAGAGAATTTCCCTTCAGAAGTCGCTTGCTGTTGAGGAGTTATGCTTTCATTTACACGGAGAAATAAGCCCAGGCTGAGGTGAAATGGACCTTGAGAGTAAGAGAGAGAGAGAGACAGAGAGAGAGAGAAAGAGTAGTGAACAGCACTGATGCATCAGATAAGGAACAAGGAAAGAGGCTTGCTGAATCCTTGAGTGGGGTGTTTTATTTATTTATTTTTTTAAGGAACAATAAAGTTGGATGTTTAAATCAACAAAATGTAGAAAACAGCATATGAGATGATCTTTAATAAGCAATGTATGTTTATTACTGGAATAGAAACGTTTTTTAAAAAAGGAACTATCTTAAAAGGGAAGATAGTTTCCTTTTTAATTTTCTATTATTTCCCAAGTATGGTAAAACTGTGGCAGCCACAGATTTAACAGAGGTAAAACAGTTGATAATAATAGGAAGTCATGAAAGCATTGGTTTTGGTCTTGGTTGGCTTTTTAAAGTAAAATAGTTGCCTTACCAATTTTCCCTTCCATATTACATATTGAATGCTCTCAAATATCTAGCTGATGAGTCCCATTCAGACCTTTTTAATAATCAAATAATCTTGACAGGGCTGCTTTCTTATGAATTCACTAAAATAATTAGGAGAAAGGAATCATGAAGAAAGATACATATCCTGGGATTATGATATACTTTTAGTCTAACTAAAGACTAATTATTCATCTTTTATTATAAAGCAGTAGCACAGTTGTATAATTTACTCTGATTTTATAATCAAAAGTCTAGCACAGGGGAAGTCTGAATGAAGCCTAGAGTTTGTTCATTGTAACGTACCAGTGTTGGTTTCTTACATTGGCAGCTGTACTATTGTAATGTGAAAGGATAACATTGGGGTAAACTGGATGACAATTATATGGGAACTCTCTGTATTATCTTTGAGACTTTTTGTAAGTATAAAGTATTCTAAAGTAACTTTATTTCAAAAAAAAAAAAAAAAGCCTAACATATGTTGAGTAAAACAATGGATGTATGGATAATGATCTGCTCGACATTATCCCAGTGATTACTATAATCATGAAAATTATACATTAAAAAAGCTTGTTAATTAAAGATTTGACATTTTCCAAGTAAAATCCATGTTAAAATATTCAGCTCAGGTTGTCAGTTCTAAAAAAGGAGCCAAGAAAACACAATCAGACTAAGAAGAGTTCTGTAATATTTTGGGTACTTAGGACACCAGAAATACAGTCTTTCTTAAGTCTAACATGAATTAGATGAGGACATTTGAACAAAAGAAGGCTGTTATCTGCCAGTTTGTCCTGCATTTCTCGTCAATTTGGAAAGAAAAATGAAGAACTATGGGGGATCATATGTCCCTGTGTTCCTTCTTTTTCCACTTTCTGCTATTTAGATATTCCTGAAGTTAGGACAATGGTAAGATCCCAATGATATCCCTATATCTCATTGGGATATAGGACTCTTCCAATAAATAATTCTGTAGAGCTCACTAAGGATATCACATGCCTTCTCATTAAGTAAACAGAACCAAAGAACCTGTATCTATTGTGATTCTCGTTGGTCGCACCTCAGTTTTTGACATTCAGTCTTATAGACCAGACAGTGGTAAACAATGGCCCATGGGCCACATCTGGCCTGTAGTCTTTTTTTTTCAGCCCATGAATTAAGAATGGTTTTTACATTTTTTTACTTTTTTATTTTTATTTTTTTAAGATTTTATTTATTTATTCATGAGAGACATACACACACACACACACACACAGAGATGCAAAGACATAGGCAGAGGGAGAAGCAGGCTCCACACAGGGAGCCCGATGTGGGATTCGATCCCGGGTCTCCAGGACCAGGCCCTGGGCTGAAGGCGGTGCTAAACTGCTGAGCTACTCGGGGTGCCCATTTTTTTACTTTTTTAAAAAATATTTTATTTATTTATTTGACAGAGAAAGTACACAAGCAGGGGGATCAGGAGAGGGAGAAGTAGGCTCCTGCAGAGCAGGGAGCCCGATGTAGGGCTCCATTCCAGGACCCTGGGATCATAACCTGAGCCAAAGACAAGACACTTAACCAACTGAGCCACCCAGGTGCCCCCATTTTTTTTACATTTTTAAATAATGGAAGAAAAGGAGACCAGGGATCCCTGGGTGGCTCAGCGGTTTAGCACCTGCCTTCGGCCCAGGGCGTGATCCTGGAGGCCCAGGGTGTGATCCTGGAGTCCCGGGATCAAGTCCCACATTGGGCTTCCTGCATGGAGCCTGCTTCTCCCTCTGCCTGTGTCTCTGCCCCTCTCTCTCTCTCTCTCTCTCTCTCTGTGTCTCTCATGAATAAATAAATAAAATCTTAAAAAAAAAAAAAAGAAAAGGAGACCAAAAGAATATTTCCTGACATGTGAAATGGAATTCAAACTTCAGCATCTGTAAAGGAAGTTTTATTGGAATACACATAAAAGTATGGCTACTTTCCTCCTACAAAAGCAGAGCTGAGAAATTGTGACAGACTCAAAGGCTTGCAAAATCTAAAATATTTACTCTCTGAGCTTTTCAAGAAAATGTTTGTCAATGGGTTGTAAACAATTCCTCCCATACACACAGTCCTCCTTCTTGGTTTTCAGAGCAGGGTTCTCATTTTTTAGCTTTCTAACCAAGTGCTACTGTGGGATTTAAGCAGCAATGGGACAGGGTTAGCCTAGTGAGGAGAGGACTAAGTGTAGCTAGCCAGGAAGGGTCTGGTAGACACTAGCAGCCAGGAAGGTAAGATGTCAAGTACCAGAAGAGCTAATCTATGGCAGAGGAGGCTAAGCAGGTCCTGGTGATCTGATGGAAAGGACGTCCCGTTTTAAGAAATCAGCTGCGGGGCAGCCCTAGTAGCGCAGCGGTTTAGCACCGCCTGTAGCCTGGGGTGTGATTCTGGAGACCCGGGATCGAGTCCCACATCAGACTCCCTGCTTCTTCCTCTACCTGTGTCTCTGCCTCTGTGTGTGTGTGTGTGTGTCTCTATGAATAAACAAATCTTAGAAAGAAAGAAAGAAAGAAAGAAAGAAAGAAAGAAAGAAAGAAAGAAAGAAAGAAAACAGCTGAGGAACAGGAGACATGAGGTATGAGTGGTCTAGGCAGAGTCTAGAAAGTCAAAGTTTGCAGGAGCTGTATGAACAAGCAGGCTGATACCAAACCCAAGATCTAACCCTAGGGCAAAGGGGATTGCCGCATTTTCCAGTGCTCTCTGGGATTGGACAGCCTTAGGTCTGAAACTACTAGTGACATTCAGAAGAAACTCTGTGTTTAAAAACACAGGCCTGGGGATCCCTGGTTAGTGCAGCGGTTTAGCGCCTGCTTTTGGCCCAGGGCGCGATCCTGGAGACCAGGTATCGAATCCCACGTCGGGCTCCGGGTGCATGGAGCCTGCTTCTCCCTCTGCCTGTGTCTCCGCCTCTCTCTCTCTCTCTCTCTCTCTCTCTCTCTCTCTGTGTGTGTGTGTGTGTGTGTGACTATCATAAATAATAAATAAAAAATAAAAAAATAAAATAAAATAAAAACACAGGCCTGAGGGACGTGTGCGTGGCCCAGTCAATTGAGCATCTGACTCTTGACCTCAGCTCAGGTCATGATCTCAGGGTCATGAGTTCAAGCCTTGCACTGGGCTCCACGCTAGGTGCAGAGCCTACTTAAACACGCAGGCCAAAGGGAACTGCACATTCATGCAGGTTAAGTCCCTTGATGGATGCTGGATACTAGACTTTGCTACTACACTTTCCTCAATATTTAGTTCCACACCCTACTGATGATAAGATGGCAGTACTTGTATATCTCAGCAGGATAACCTGGAGCCAGAAGCTGATCCTTCCTCTATGACTAGGCCATGTATCTAGTTCCATATCAAAGTGAAAAGCCATCTCCCACCAATCTCCCAAGCAAGAAAACCTCCTTTGTACGTCACTGGAAGTTCCAAGTGCCTATGTTGCAATTCCCATTTGATTAGACAGAAAGTACATAGTGAGCAACAGCTGGGAGAGAAAAAGTGACAGAAAGACTGAGGTCACTTAGGTTGTGCTAATTCAGTCATTCTTAATAGCCAGTAATAATAGCAAATCATTTAAAACTGATAAA